>NC_034179.2:37913284-38250792 GCF_002021735.2 Oncorhynchus kisutch | reverse complement strand
GAGGTGGCAGGCCAGAACTTGGAGTGAACTGTTGGCTGCCCTTCTCTGCACCAGGGAGCGTACCCCTAGGTCGGGCACCCCTTCTTCACTGCATGGGAATCAAATGGGCGGTACCTTGATGCGGCTGCAGAAAATGACAGGTTTCCCTATTGGCGGTGCCTGTTTGGGAATCCGAACTGTGGGGTCGGTGCATGCTGTGTCACTGGAAGCCTCCTGCGGAAAGCCCTGGTGCCAGCGAATTGGTCTGGGTTAGGCTTTTTGATAGCTAGAAGATTATGCATCTCTAGCATTAAATTGGTCTGATAAACCAGCAGTATGGTTGTAACATTCAACTGCCATATAGGACGTGCGGTAGACATGTAAACCTTCTGGTAGATGGACATGAAGAAGTGTTCCCTCTTACCAGGGAGAGAAGTGCCTGTTAGTGACGAGGAACTGTGTTTGAGGTGGTTGGTCAGTGATGGCTCGACCACCGATGGCTTGCCGAGGCCCAGCTCCTCCATGTCCTTGAAATTCATGCTGGCAAAAAGTCAGGTTTGGACCTTGTCGGTCGAGGGTTTGTCCCAATTGCGTTTGGCTTCCGCTATGCAAGCTGGGATAGCTGGGAGGAGTTGCTTGCTTGGGGCGGTGCGAGAGGGGAGTTTCCGTCCATCGTACCAGTCCATCTCTGCGCTGCCACTTCCCATGAGTTTGGGGCACTCAATATTGAGTCTGGTCGCTGCCTGTTTGCAGACATCAAGGAGCGAATATCTATCATCCGCCATCGATGCTCCGCTAAGGGTGAAATAGGGACTAGAGGTAACAGCTTGCACCTCTTCGTGCTCTTCTTCCTCTGCTGTTTGGAGGAGGTTGGTCATGCCCTCGCCATCGCCATTGGGTCTGTGAAGTAGTCTCCCTACCCGAAGGCAGTGTGTGAAATGAGCCACATAGGGCTGATCAGCACACTCTCTGGCAGCAAAAAAACTGCCGGAGAGTGTTAGCGGTATAAAAAAACACAATGGATGCATGACTGGGGATTATTGAACACTGCTTCTGCGTGTTCGAGACCTAGGCAGACTTCCTTGCCAGCTATGGTTGCTCCGTATGGGCACGGTTGTGCTGGGACAGGGGCCGGGGTCTTGCTCGGTACCCATTGGGCTGAGCTAGCAGGCTCCATTGCTCCAAAAAATGGCTATCAAAGGGAAATGTAGAACAAAGGGAAACGTAACTCACGTTCGCCACTTGGGCTAGTAGCGTAGCTAATTACCATAGTGCTAACCAGATAAATAATTAGGTTAAAGGGATACTTCAGGATTTTGTCACTAAAGCCCTTGATCTACTTCCCCAGACAGATGAACTCGTGGATTCCATGTTTATGTCTCTGCATCCAGTATAAAGGAAGTTAGCGATAGTTTCACATGCCAATGCCAACTAGCGTTAGCGTAATGATTGGAAGTCTACAGGAACAGCAAACATTCCTACAAGCTTCCAGTTATTGCGCTAATGATAGTTAGCAACTTGCTCTAAATTGCACACAGACATACATTTTTTGATCCACGAGTTCATCTGACTCTGTGGAAGTAGATAAAATCATTGCCAAAATCACAAAGTATTACTTTTACAATGTGAATGTAGCTAGCTTTCGCCTCGTGTTAGCCAAAGAAAGCTAGCTCTATGTTGATCGTGACATGAACAAAAGTGTGGCTCTCATTCGGTAAGCAGAGAGCGAGCTAGTAATCCTACCCTTCCAGGTAAAAAAGCTAGTCGGTAGACTAGCTATCCAGGTTAGCTAAGCCCTGCAGCTAAGTTAGCTAAGTCTCAGCAACTAGCTGTGTGATGCTACAGTAGCTACCTAAGGAGACAAAGGAATAAAAATCAACTAAGCTAATTGTTACCCGAAGTGAAAACTTTCCTTTATGTAAAGTCACCCAACACAGAAGAGGAGAGCTAGCTAGAGTATAACTCTTTTGTGAGAAGAGAATGATCAGAGGGCGGCCGAGTGGCTCTTTAGTATTAAGGGAGGAGCTACCTCATTTGCCACTCAACCTGTCTGGGTCAGACAGATGTGTATGATTGGTTCTTCGAACTACTTAGAGTTTCTGGTGAATCCCATTGTGAGATATTGAAACAAATAATTCAAAGAGAACCCCTGTTTGGGGTAAAACTTCAATCACTTCACATTTCACACTCTACTGATAATTTATACAACCTGGTCTCAGAGCATTTCGCATGATTCTGTACATAAATCTGATACACTCCATTTACAGTAAACAAAAATATAAACGTAGTACGTCCAACAAGCCTCACAAGCGCAGACCACGTGTAACTACGCCAGCCAGGTCCTCCACGTCCGGCTTCTTCACTTGCGGGAACGTCTGAGACAAGCCACCCAGATAGATGATGAAACTGTGGATTTGCACAACCAAATAATCACTGCACAAACTGACTGCAGTTTGGCATCGTAACCGACTTCAGTGGGCAAATACTCACCTTCGATGGCCACTGATATGCTGGCGAAGTGTGCTCTTCACCGATGAATCCCGGTTTCAACTGTAACCGGGCAGATGGCAGACAGCGTGTATGGAGTTGTGTGGGCGAGCAAACAGAGTGCCCCTTGTTGGCGGTGGGGTTATGGTATGGGCAGACATAAGCTAGAACACAATTGCATTTTATCAATGGCAATTTGAATGCCCAGATATACCGTGATGAGATCCTGAGGCCCACTGTCGTGCCATTCATCCACCACCACCACCTTTCAGCATGATAATGCACGGCCCCATGAAAATAAAAGAGAGCCGCACACTCTAGGAGCTCAGATGCAAAAATGTAATACCAACGTTTCGACAGCCAAGATGTCTTCATCAGGGTATAATCACAAACACTGCGGGATAACTAGTTTATATAGTGTCAAAAGACACAGGTGTCTGTAATCAAATATTAAAATGTCATACAAAGAACAGCATACAAACAAATGGATAGCATACTATCATAGATTAATTTAACTACACAAGTTTACAAACAATTACAATGGCAAAATCACAATAATCACAAGAATGGCTTCAGATCAAAGTCTACGTTGAGACCGAAGGGCGCAAGGGTCTTTAAATTAAAGATCCAGGCAGCCTCTCGTTTTAACAATAAATTATCAAGGTCACCCCCTCTCCTAGGGAGGGTGACATGTTCAATGCCAATCTAACGCAGAGATGAAATCGAGTGGCCTGCCTCCAAGAAGTGGGCCGCAACTGGATAAGTAAAGTTTTTACACCTAATGGTGCTAAGATGCTCTGAGATACGTACTTTTAATTCGCGCTTTGTTTTACCTACATCATTTTTACCACAAGGACAATGCACGGCCCCATGTCACAATGATCTATACACAATTCCTGAAAGCGGAAAATGTCTCAGTTCTTCCATGGCCTGCATACTCAGTAGACATGTCACCCATTGTGCATGTTTGGGATGCTCTGGATTGACATGTATGATGGCGTGTTCCAGTTCCTGCCAATATCCAGCAATTTTGCACAGCCATTGATGAGGTGTGGGACAACATTCCACAGGCCACAATCAACAGCCTGATCAACACGCACATACAGCTAACATTAGCAAGCTAGCTAACGTTAGTCACATAGCTATAATTTGGAACATATCATACGTTTAGCACATTTGTTACAGATTGTATGTTTCGCAAATTCGTCAAATTCGTAACTTATAACACATTTTTTAAATGTGTAACTTATTGTATGTTTTGCAATTTCGTATTATATAATATGAATTGTAATTCGTAAACATATCATATGAAATGGAGTGTCTCGGATTTGCGTACAGAATAATTATACGAAATGCTCTGAGACCAGGTTGATTTATAAAGTAATCAGTGTTTAATTTGCACTGTGGAGGTGCTTGAGGTGTTTTTGAAAAGCTATCCAAGGCAAGCCCTAGCTTGCAAACAATATTTCTCACAGTGAGGAGCCAATTATAAAGCAGAAATTAAATTACAAAAAGTTTGAATTCAATAATAGAGCAGATTATGTTCTGGTCATATTGATCAGACAGTAAGCTATGTTGCAAGTCATTTAAACAAATTAACTAGACTAAAATCATTCTCAAAAGCTGTGTGTGTGTGTGCGTGCATGAGTGTGTACAGAATATGTGAAAACTATTGGTCTCCATGCATCTATTTAAAATAACATTCCCAGACAAATTAAACATTTTTAAAACAGTGCCATCAGATTTTACTAGACAAAGGGAAGGTTAATTTGTGTTGCTTCGTAATGAGAGATCTCCCTATGTCTTCTCTCCTCCCTCCTGTCTCCTTTCCTCCCCTTTCTATTCTTGCTAAAATGTTATTCTAGACATTTTTATTCTCCTTTCTTCACTTTTCTATCTTCTTCCCCCCCTCCCTCCTCCAGGAGTGGACAGACACCTGCTGCAGAGGAATCCGCAGCGCTCACGTCTACATCCTGGTCTATGACATCTGCTGCTTCGACAGCTTCGAATACGTCAAGACTATGCGCCAGCAGATCCTAGAGACCAGGTGAGGACACGGCCTGCATGACAAATAGGGACCAGCTCCAGCTGGCACCGGTTCTTTGAACAGATGTAATTACAGCTCGCTATGCAATCAGGAGCCCCCACCGCCACACGCACAGAGAACATTTGTTTAACATTTGGACTGAAATCAACATGAGTGGCTCAGACTGCCATGGTCAAGTGTCTTCATAATCACTTTGGCTTTTCTTCACAATTCCTCTATTGTATTTGTTTTCTCTATTGTACAAAAGTTATTTTGAATTCGGTATCCAATGGATGTTGCTGGAAGCGAAAGGCAGTGTGGAGTGTTGTGATGAAAACAGTTTTAACAACACCCACTCTACAGAAACTCACTATACACTAGACACTCAGCAGACATTCACTCACTTGTTAAAACAATAGTCTTTCACAGTGGTTATCTTACCATAATAAAATAAGTTGAGTCACAGTCTGAAATAACCATTTTATTTCACCTCTATTTAACCAGGTAGGCTAGTTGAGAACAAGTTCTCATTTACAACTGTGACCTAAAGCAAATTACAATATAGCAATTAAACACTGGAGTGATAGATGTGCAGAAGATGAGTGTGCAAGTAGAGATACTGAGGTGCAAAGGAGAAAAGTAAATCAAATAAATAACAATATGGGGATGAGGTAGTTGGATGGACAATTTACAGATGGGCTATGTACAGGTGCAGTGATCTGTGAGCTGCCCTGACAGCTGGTGCTTAAATCTAGTGAGGGAGATTTTTGCAGTTCGTTTCAGTCATTGGCAGCAGTGAACTGGAAGGAAAGGCAGCCAAAGTAGGAATAGGCTTTGGGGGTGACCAGTGAAATATACCTGCTGGAGCGCTTGCTGCGGGTGGGTGCTGCTATGGTGACCAGTGAGTTGAGATAAGGCGGGGCTTTAACTAGCAAAGACTTATAGATGACCTGGAGCCAGTGGGTTTGGCGACGAATATGAAGCAAGGGCCAGCCAACGAAAGCCTACAGCTCGCAGTGGTGGGTAGTATATGGGGCTTTGGTGACAAAACGGATGGCACTGTGATAGACTGCATCCAATTTGTTGAGTAGGGTGTTGGAGGCTATTTTGTAAATGACATCGCCGAAGTCAAGGATCAGTAGGATAGTCAGTTTTACGAGGGTATGTTTGGCAGCATGAGTGAAGGATGCTTTGTTGCAAAATAAGCCAATTCTAGATTTAATTTTGGATTGGAGATGCTTAATGTGAGTCTGGAAGTGGAGTTTACAGTCTAACCAGACCCCTAGGTATTTGTAGATGTTCTGGATAGCGTCGAACAACAACATTGATGTATATGCTGATTCGGTGAGCGAGTATATTAGCAAGTGCATCGGTGATGTTGTACCCACGGCAACAATTAAAACCTTCCCCAACCAGAAACTGTGGATTGATGGAAGCATTTGTGCAAAACTGAAAGCGCGAACCACTGCTTTTAATCAGGGCAAGGCGACCAGAAACATGACGGAATACAAACAGTGTAGCTATTCCCTCCGCAAGGCAATCAAACAAGCTAAGTGTCAGTATAGAGACAAAGTAGAGTCGCAATTCAACGGCTCAGACACGAGAGGTATGTGGCAGGGTCTACAGTCAATCACGGACTACAAAAAGAAAACCAGCCTCATTGCGAACCCCGATGTCTTGCTCCCAGACAAACAAAAAAAATTCTTTGCTTGCTTTGAGGACAATACAGTGCAACCGACACGACCCGCTACCAAAACCTGCGATCTCTCCTTCACCGCAGCCAACGTGAGTAAAACATTTAAACGTGTTAACCCTTGTAAGGCTGCCGGCCCAGATGGCATCCCTGGCTGCGTCCTCAGAGCATGCGCAGACCAGCTGGCTGGTGTGTTTACGGACATATTCAACCAATCCCTATCCCAGTCTGCTGTTCCCACATGCTTCAAGAGGGCCACCATTGTTCCTGTTCCCAAGAAAGCTAAGGTAACTGAGCTAAACGACTATCGCCCTGTAGCACTCTTCTGTCATCATGAAGTACTTTGAGAGACTAGTCAAGAATCATATCACCTCCATCCTATCTGACACCCTAGACCCACTCCAATTTACGTACCGCACCTATAGGTCAACAGACGACGCAATCACATTGCACACTGCCCTAACCCATCTGGACAAGAGGAATACCTATATAAGAATGTTGTTCATTGACTACAGCTCAGCATTTAACACCATAGTACCCTCCAAACTCGTCATTAAGCTTGAGACCCTGGGTCTCGAACCCCGTCCTGTGCAACTGGGTCCTGGATTTTCTGACGGGCTGCCCCCAGGTGGTGAGGGTAGGAAACAAGGATCAGATATTACTACATGGTCGGAACTAGAATCACAAGCATTTCATTATTAACATCTTGAGTTGAGTTTGAGTTGAGTTTATTTTTATTTTTACAGGGACAGTGCACATTAATCAACATTTCAGTAAAAGTGCCGGTTTTAGCCAACCGGCTAATTTTCAACCGCAGTCCCTGGGCAGGTTATTAAAAACAATTACAATATAGACAATAGCAACATAGAACAAGCAAGACATAGCAACATAGGACAAGCAAGACATAGCAACATAGGACAAGCAAGACGTAGCATACAGACAGAGCACCATAGGACAAGCAAGACGTAGCATACAGACAGAGCAGAATAAAACAAAAAGCAGCAAGACAAAATTCATAAAAGCAACAAAGTGTTTCCACACCTCACAAGCTACAGACAACAGACAACATGGAGAGTGGCAACACACAGCTAGGGACCATGTTCACAAATCTGATTGACCTTTAGCCATGTCTTCAAGCATTTTGTGAAAGTGTGATATGTGGTGCAGTTATGTGTGTCTGATGGCAGTGTATTCCAGACATGGGAAGCTCTCACAGAGAATGCAGATTTACTAAAGGTGCTTTTCCTTAGGGGAACTATACAGTCACCTCTCATGGCAGACCTTGTGGATCTGCTGCCATATGTCTGGGTTTTCTGTTTAACAAAAATATTGAGTGGAGGGGGAGCCAGGCCATTGAGGATCTTGAATACAAGACATGCGTCGGTGTATTGCACAAGATTTTCCCAACTCAAGAGCTCATGCTTTCTAAGGATGTGACAATGATGATGGCTATTGGGCTTCCTATCAAGCACTTTGAGAGCCTGTTTGTCGACAGACTGAATAGGTTTTAATGTTGTACAGCAAGCTTGGGCCCAACTAGTCAAGCAGTATGTTAAGTGGGGGAGTATCATAGATTTGAAGTACAGTTTTGCTACCTCTGTAGTCAAACAATTTCGTATAAATCGGAAATTAGCTAGGTTGGATTTGGTTATTTGAATTACCTTTTTCACATGCTTTTTAAAAGAGAAGTTGGAATCAAGTATGATGCCAAGGTACTTAAAATCGGATACCACCTGGAGCTTCTCCCCTGACACATAGACATCTGGCTCAGTAGCATATGTTGCCCTCTTGTGAAAAACATCTGCTAACCATGTGAATGTAACTAATAAAATGTGATTTGATGTCCACATATTCTAAGTCAGAACCGTCCAGAGTAGTGATGCTGGATTGGCGGGCAGGTGCTGGTAGCGATCGGTTGAAGAGCATGCATTTAGTTTTACTTGCATTTAAGAGCAGTTGGAGGCCACGGAAGGAGAGTTGTATGGCATTGAAGCTCGATAGGAAGTTAGTTAACACAGTGTCCAAAGA
Organism: Oncorhynchus kisutch; assembly: GCF_002021735.2. Taxonomy (NCBI): domain Eukaryota; kingdom Metazoa; phylum Chordata; class Actinopteri; order Salmoniformes; family Salmonidae; genus Oncorhynchus; species Oncorhynchus kisutch. The sequence continues at coordinate 38,242,579 of NC_034179.2, read as the reverse complement.
AGGGCCAGAAGTATACAGAATGGCATCGTCTGCTTAGAGGTGGATCAGAGAATCACCAGCAGCAAGAGCGACATCATTGATGTATACAGAGAAAAGAGTCGGCGCGAGAATTGAACCTTGTGGCACCCCCATAGAGACTGCCAGAGGACCAGACAACAGGCCCTCCAATTTGACACACTGAGCTCTATCTGAGAAGTAGTTGGTGAACCAGGCGAGGCAGCCAATTGAGAAACCAAGCCTGTTGAAACTGCCGATAAGAATGTGGTGATTGACAGATTTGAATGCCTTGGCTCGGTTGAATACAGCTGCACAGTATTGTCTCTTATCGATGGAGGTAATGATATCATTTAGGACCTTGAGCATGTCTGAGGTGCACCCATGACCAGCTCGGAAACCAGATTGCATAGCGGAGAAGGTACGGTGGGATTTGAAATGGTTGGTGATCTGTTTGTTAACTTGGCTTTCGAAGACCTTAGAAAGGCAGGGTAGGATAGATATAGGTCTGTAGCAGTTTGGGTCTAGAGTGTCTCCCCCTTTGAAGAGGGGGATGACCGTGGCAGATTTCCAATCTCTGGGTATCTCCGACGATACGAAAGAGAGGTTGAACAGGCTAGTAATAGGGGTTGCAACCATCTCGGCTGATAATTTTAGAAAGAGAGGGTCCAGATTGTCTAGCCCTGCTGATTTGTAGGGATCCAGATTTTGCAGCTCTTTCAAAACATCAGCTATTTGGATTTGGGTGAAGGAAAAATGGTGGAGGCTTGGGCAAGTTGCTGTGGGGGTGTGCAGGGCTGTTGACCAGGGTAGGGTGGCCAGGTGAGGAGCGTGGGCAGCTGTAGAAAAATGCTTATTGACATTCTCAATTATAGTGGATTTAAATTGGTGATGACAGTGTTTCCTAGCCTCAGTGCAGTGGGCAGCTGGGAGGAGCTAATCTTGTTCTCCATGGACTTTACAGTGTCCCAGAACTTTTGGAGTTTGTGCTGCGGGATGCAAATTTCTGTTTGAAAAAGCTAGCCTTTGCTTTCCTAACTGCCTGTGTACATTGGTTCCTAACTTCCCTGAAAAGTTGCATATCGTGGGGGCTATTCGATGCTAATGCAGTAAGCTACAGGATGTTTTGTGCTGGTGAAGGGCAGTCAGATCTGGAGTGAACCACGGGCAATATCTATTCCTGGTTATACATTTTTTGAACAGGGCATGCTTATTTAAGATTGTGAGGAAAGCACTTTTAAAGAATAACCAGGCATCTTCTACTGACGGAATGAGGTAAATATCCTTCCAGGTTACCCGGGCCAGGTCGATTATAAAGGCCTGCTCACTGAAGTGTTTTAGGGAGCGTTTGACAGTGATGAGGGGTGGTCGTCAGACCGCAGACCCATTACGGACGCAAGCAATTAGGCAGTGATCACTGAGATCCTGGTTGAAGACAGAGGTGTATTTGGAGGGCAGGTTGGATAGGATGATACCTATGAGGTTGCTTGTGTTTACGGATTTGGGGTTGTACCTGGTAGGTTCATTGATCATTTGTGTGAGATCGAGGGCATCAAGCTTAGATTGTAGGATGGCCGGGCTGTTAAGCATGTCCCAGTTTAGGTCACCTATCAGCACAAACTTTGAAGGTAGATGGGTGGCAATCAAGTCACATATGGTGTTGAGGGCACAGCTGGGGGCAGAAGGTGGTCTATAGTAAGCGGCAACGGTGAGAGACTTGTTTCTGGAAAGGTGGATTTTTAAAAGTAGAAGCTCAAATTGTTTGGACACAGACCTGGATAATAAGACAGAACTCTGCAGGCTCGCTCTGCAGTAGATTGCAACTCCACCCACTTTGGCAGTTCTATCTTGTCGGAAAATGTTATAGTTAGGAATGGAAATTTCAGGGGTTTTGGTGGCCTTCCTAAACCAGGATTCAGACACGGCTAGGACACCAGGGTTGGCAGAGTGTGCTAAAGCAGTGAATAAAACAAACTTAGGGAGGAGGCTTGAAATGTTAACATGCATGAAACCAAGGATTTTACAATTACAGGAGTCAACAAATGAGAGCGCCTCGGGAATGGGAGTGAAGCTAGGCACTGCAGGGCCTGGATTAACCTCCACATCACCAGAGGAGCAGAGTAGGATAAGGGTACGGCTAAACGCTATAAGAACTGGTCGTCTAGTATGTTCGGAACAGAGAATAAAAGGAGCAGGTTTCTGGGCGCGGTAGAACAGATTCAATGCATAATGTACAGACAAAGGTATGGTAGGATGTGAATACAGTGGAGGTAAACCTAGGCATTGAGTAACGATAAGAGAGGTATTGTCTCTAGAGACAATTAAACCAGGTGAGGTCACCGCATGTGTGGGAGGTGGGACAAGAGGGTTAGCTGAGGCATATTGAGCAGGGCTAGAGACTCTACAGTGAAATAAGACAATAATCACTAACCAAAACAGCAATGGACAAGGCATATTGACATTGGGGAGAGGCAAAGGTTGCCGATTGATCATAGGGTCCAGTGAGTAGCTGGGCGGGCTGGAGACATGGCGATTCAGACAGCTAGCGGACCGGGGCTAGCAGATGGGCATTCAGGGGACGTCGCAACGGAGGAGCCTGTTGAAAAAAAAACCTTGGGCGGATTACGTCGGTAGTCCAGTCGTGATGGATCGGCTGGGCTCCGTATCGGCAATAAAAGGGGTCCTGGCCAATTGGCAAAATAGGTATTGTAGCCCAAGGAGTGGCTGATGGACCTCTTCAGCTAGCCGGGAGATGGACCTAGCATAGGCTAGCTCCAAGCTAATTGGTGCTTGCTTCAGGACAGAGATGTTAGCCAGGAGAAGCCAATCGGATAGCAGCTAGCTAGCTGCGATGATCCAGGTGAAGAGGTTCAGAACTTGCGGTAGGAATCTGGAGATATGGAGGAAAAGAAGTCCGATAAGCTCTGGGTTGAATTATGCTGTGCAGACTGGAAGGAGTTGGCCGGGCTAAAGGTTAGCTGATGATTGCTAGCAGTGGCTAGCTGACTACTAGCTAGTAGCTAGTTAGCTGCTGTTGGGGGTTCTGGTTCTAAAGTAAAGAAAATAGCAGTACCATACCACATTGGGTGAGGCGGGTTGCAGGAGAGTATGTTGAAGTTGGGGTTAAGAAAAACCCAAAAAATGTATGCGAAGAAAAAATATATATAAAGATGTATACACGGGACACGACAAGACGAAAACAAAGACGCCTGACTGCTACGCCATCTTGGATTTCAAACTGCTATTGTAATAAAGACCTTGTAATATCTAACGTAGTATAAATTAGTTGTAATTCTTCATAACACACCATGGTGAAAATGTATCAAGGCATATGAGTTTTTGTAGATTTGGCCTAAACAATCCTCTCGGCCTCAGTTATTGGAAAGTCAATAACGCTTCCTTTTGAATTTGCAAATCGTATCTCCTTCGAGGCACTGGGATGTCAAAGTGGACGTAGGGTCATGGTGACGGTTACCTGTCATTGGCAGACGTGATGGATGTGAGGTGTAGTTGTCACATCAGCCTTGCTGGCTGCCGTCACATGGTGTGTGAGCATGAGGCCTTCAGTTAGCGCCCACTCTGACAGCGCCACGTGGCCAAGGCTACACAGAGGCTAATGGTGTCAGTGACAGCTACTTTCACAGCCATTCATCTCCCAGTCATCCATCTATGGCGTGGGCTCACCCAGTTATTATTATTATTATTATTATTATTATTATTACACACAAATTATTATACTTTTTAGATTTCCATGCTAAAGGTTTTAGCAGTAAATTCTTGTAAAATCAACGTTTGGAGCAGTGGTCTACATTTTAAAAAAATCAATACGAGAAGCAGAGTGGACAATCTCCCTCCATTGTCCTTTGCACATATTGTTGTCCCACACTATCATGTTGTTCATACTGTTAAAATTTAGCCTTTTGCTTTTAAGGAACTGACAGCTTAGGAAAAGGTATTTATTTCCTAGAAAAGAGGGAACTATCATCATATGGAAGAGACAAAAGCTGAATGAAGAGGCTTGGGGATGGGGAGAGGAGAGTGACACCCTGGGTTTTACTCACGTTTATCTGACGATGAGTCCCGGGATAGCAGGGAGAGCCCGGTGAGCCCAAGCCTAGTGGAGCAGTGAAGGAGAGACGGGGAATTACAGTCAGCCACAACAGAGATTAGAGAAAAACACACAATGAACACTCACCTCAGAAACCCAAGGTTTCAAACTTCCTCTGTACGAGGAAGTTTCCTCTTCCTCTGTTGTTTTTTTGACAAGTTGGGGATCTGTGGGATTTTAAACTTTCCCACGACAATAACTCATGGTTTCTCTCATGGTTTCTGTACTTTCGTTAGTAAATTTGTTGAAAATGTCTGGGTTTTCGGTCATGAATATATCCAGAAACAGCCCTTTATTCTCTCCTTACGAAGAGTCCATTTTGGCCAGGGTTAACAGGGCAGAGGATGTGATAACTCTGCTTTAATAGCATCAACTATAACATCATAAAAAACACTCAGGATATCTTTTTCAGATTTCTCTTGACTGGGTGTGAAGGTTAAAATCTTGGGGTACAAACCTGTCAGTCATAGCTAAGCCTTGCTTTTATGTTATGCTGTGTTTCTGTTTAAATGACTACAGAAAAGGAACCACTGTGTGTGCCTGGCTTTAGCTGACCACAGGTGTTTAACCTCTCATTCTCACTGTTTTTGTCTCTCTTTTCCTTTTTCCAGGGTGGTGGGCACAGGCGACACGCCCATCCTGATTGTGGGAAACAAACGGGACCTGCAGTGGGGGCGTGTCTTCCCCCGCCATAACGTGTCCGACCTGGTTAGGAAGAACTGGAAGTGCGGCTACGTGGAGTGTTCAGCTAAGTACAACTGGCACGTGCTGCTGCTGTTCGGGGAGGCTATGCGCAGTGTGGTCTGTGCCCGCTGCAAACACGTCCATGCCACCATTCGCTTTCAACGGGCACTGAGGAACGAACGCTGCGCCCTCATGTGATTTACTCAGTGACGAGGGACGGGCACCGGAGTGGCATTGAGGGCCATTGGTATAGAAAACCTCATTAGGAACAGCTGAGAATTATTGATGATCACTGTGACTGACTACCATGAGTGACCACGTTTCTGCCCAATGTGAAACTACAGTATTAAACATCCCTCTGTTTTGCTGCTGATACATGACGACATACAGTGGGGCAAAAAAGTATTTAGTCAGCCACCAATTGTGCAAGTTCTCCCACTTAAAAATATGAGAGACGCCTGTAATTTTCATCATAGGTACACTTCAACTATGACAGACAAAATGAGAAAAAAAATCCAGAAAATCACATTGTAGGATTTTTAATGAATTTATTTGCAAATTATGGTGGAAAATAAGTATTTGGTCAATAACAAAAGTTTTTCTTAATACTTTGTTATATACCCTTTGTTGGCAATAACAGAGGTCAAAGGTTTTCTGTAAGTCTTCACAAGGTTTTCACACACTGTTGCTGGTATTTTGGCCCATTCCTCCATGCAGATCTCCTCTAGAGTAGTGATGTTTTGGGGCTCCCTCCAAAGATTTTCTATGGGGTTGAGATCTGGAGACTGGCTAGGCCACTCCGGGACCTTGAAATGCTTCTTACGAAGCCACTCCTTCGTTGCCCGGGCGATGTGTTTGGGATCATTGTCATGCTGAAAGACCCAGCCACGTTTCATCTTCAATGCCCTTGCTGATGGAAGGAGGTTTTCACTCAAAATCTCACGATACATGGCCCCATTCATTCTTTCCTTTACACGGATCAGTCGTCCTGGTCCCTTTGCAGAAAAACAGCCCCAAAGCATGATGGTTCCACCCCAATGCTTCACAGTAGGTATGGTGTTCTTTGGATGCAACTCAGCATTCTTTGTCCTCCAAACACGACGAGTTGAGTTTTTACCAAAAAGTTATATTTTGGTTTCATCTGACCATATGCCATTCTCCCAATCTTCTTCTGGATCATCCAAATGCTCTCTAGCAAACTTCAGATGGGCCTGGACATGTACTGGCTTAAGCAGGGGGACACGTCTGGCACTGCAGGATTTGAGTCCCTGGCGGCGTAGTGTGTTACTGATGGTAGGCGTTGTTACTTTGGTCCCAGCTCTCTGCAGGTCATTCACTAGGTCCCCCCGTGTGGTTCTGGGATTTTTGCTCACCGTTCTTGTGATCATTTTGACCCCACGGGGTGAGATCTTGCGTGGAGCCCCAGATCGAGGGAGATTATCAGTGGTCTTGTATGTCTTCCATTTCCTAATAATTGCTCCCACAGTTGATTTCTTCAAACCAAGCTGCTTACCTATTGCAGATTCAGTCTTCCCAGCCTGGTGAAGGTCTACAATGTTGTTTCTTTGTGTCCTTTGACAGCTCTTTGGTCTTGGCCATAGTGGAGTTTGACTGTTTGAGGTTGTGGACAGGTGTCTTTTATACTGATAACAAGTTCAAACAGGTGCCATTAATACAGGTAACGAGTGGAGGACAGAGGAGCCTCTTAAAGAAGAAATTACAGGTCTGTGAGAGCCAGAAATCTTTCTTGTTTGTAGGTGACCAAATACTTATTTTCCACCATAATTTGCAAATAAATTCATAAAAAATCCTACAATGTGATTTTCAGGATTTTTTTTCTCATTTTGTCTGCCTTAGTTGAAGTGTACCTATGATGTAAATTACAGGCCTATCATATTTTTAAGTGGGAGAACTTGCACAATTGGTGGCTGACTAAATACTCTTTTGCCCCACTGTACTTGATCAGATGGAGAGTACTACCCTATCCATCTTTGTAAAGTGTCTTTGATCTTTTCTTGACTTGGAGGCAGTTAAACCAACCAAAATCCGTGGCTGTACAATTTTGAACTCATCCAAGTGCACTAAAGAAACATTCCAGCATCTGTTGTTTGATTAACCCGGGCGTTGATCAATGTATGACATTGTTAATGTCAAAGCCCCCTTTGGAGTGGGACTGAGGCTGGCATCTGCTGATGCGGGGACAGGCAGACGGATCCTTCCGCTCCTGGGGCTCAGTGCATTCTCTTTCTCTGCACTGATATGTCTTGAAGGTGTACACTTGAGTGTAAAATCCTTAAAAGCAGCATTACGAATTCCATACCCAACCACTCAAACACTACAAGCACAAACAAAGAACCCAACTGTCATTCAATTTAAGCAAATCGCAAAGGACCCTCTCCTTCACGCCTTCAGAAACCAAAACAAACAACCGTAGGGACACAGTGTCCCACACAGTGTTTAATCTTCTAATAGCTTACAAAACACTGACCGTCCTTACCAGAGAACTGTCTCTTTCATTTACTGAGGACACATCACTTTTTACATCAGGGTTTCTAGTCCTTGGCGGAGGTTTAAACAAGCGTAGTGAACTTCAAAGAGGATGGTGATATGTTATTTGGAGTAATATCACCAAATCCAATACAACTTTTACGCTCCAACCGCAAACACAACCTTGTACATCATAAATCTACAATTGTAGATGCACATGATCAGGGTTTTTAACACAATATAATGCGACAAAATACTTTTGCAAGGCACTGGATGTATTGTATATAAAGTTGTGTTATTTGTTTTGTCAATCTACACAACATACTCTATTGTCAAAGTGGAAGAAGATAAATACAAATTTAGAACAAAAATATAGTCATTGCATAAGTATTCAGCCCCTTTGTTTAGGCAAGCCTAAATTAGTTCAGGAGTAACATTTGGCTTAACAAATCACATAAGAAGTTACATGGACTCACTCTGTGTGAAATAGGGGTTGATGTGATTTCTTTAATGACTAACCCTTCATCTGTCCTCCATATATACAACATTTGTAAGGTCCCTCAGTCAAATGGGTAACAATAACAAATCAGACATTGAATATCTCTTTAAGCATGGTCAAGTTAATAATTATACTGTGGATTATGTATTAAACCACCCAGACTCAAAGACACAGTTATCCTTCTGAACTGAGCCACAGGACAGGAATGAAACTGCTCAGGGATGTCACCATGAGGCCATGGGGGATTTTAAAACAGCTACAGAGTTCAATGGCTGTCATGGGAGAACGCTGAAGATGGATCAACAACAATATGACAGTGAATTGACAGTGAAAAGAAGAATTCAAGTATACAGAATAAAATACTTGGGAGTTTTTCAAGATAAAAAGAAACAGGATGGAGTGTGTTTGCACAGGCAAAATCCTAAACCTGCTTCAGGGCCTCACGAGTGGCGCAGCGGTCTAAGGCAGTGTTGCGGCATCACTACAGCCTGGGGTTCAATCCCAGGCTGTGTCACAACCGGCTGTGACCGGGAGTCCCATAGGGCGGCGCACAATTGGACTAGCATCGTCCGGGTTAGGGGAGGGTTTGGCTAGGAGGGCTTTACTTGGCTCATCGTGCTCTAGCTGCCCGGGCCCTTGTTGGCGGGCCCGGGCAGCTGCAGGCTGACTTCGGTCGTCAGTTGAACAGTGTTTCCTCCGACACATTGGTGCAGCTGGCTTCCGGGTTAAGTGAGCGGGTGTTAAGTGCGGCTTGGCAGATCATGTTCCGGAGGATGCATGACTTGACCTTCACCTCTCTTGACAAGATCGCAATCACGAAATTGGGGAGAAAAAGGTAGTAAAAATTACAACAACAAGAAAGTGATAAAAAAAAAATTCTGCCTGCTTCAGTCTGCTTTACACCAGACATTAGGAGAGGAATTCCCCTTCCAGTGGGACAATAACCTACAACATAGGGCTAAATCTACACTGGAGTTGCTTACCAAGAAGACAGTGAATATTCCTGAGTGGCCAAGTTCCAGTTAACTTAGGGCCTAGATTCAATCAGATCAAGCGTTAACCGGTGATAGCAGACACCTGCATAGCGGATGTTTTGGCAATGTCAGAGGTGGAACTACTTTGGATCATTCAAATCTGAGTAGCTGCTCTTGCAATCATTGTCACTGAAGTCACATCCTCCGAGAAAGTGTAGGCTATATAGAAATTTTTATGCTCAAATTGAAAAATGATTAAACAAAATAATGAGGATTTCTATTATCCTAATTGAGGTGGTGTAGATTAAATCTCACATACCAGTGTTCCAACTTGTAAACAAGGCTGCATGGGATTTCTGTTAATGCCACTCCATGCAGCCAATGACAATGTCCGCTTTAGGTACAATGCAGAGAGCCACTTGTGGATCTGACATCTCTAACACAGTTCCAACACCGTCAAAACAACCGCTATGTGGATGTCGGCTAAAGCGGATCTGATTGAATAGAGCCTTAAATAAGCTTGAAAATCTAAGGCAAAACTTGAAAATTGCGGTCTAGACAGAATGTTGAAAAGAATAATGAGCAAATATTGCACAATCCAGGTGTGTGTAACGGCGTTCTTCGTTTGTTGAAAGAGAGTCGGACCGAAATGGTGACGAGACATGAAATAACTAATAAATACAAAAACAACAAACGGAACGTGAAACCTAATTACAGCCTATCTGGTGAAACTACACAGAGACAGGAACAATCACCCACGAAATACAAAGCGAACTCAGGCTAGCTAAATACGGTTCCCAATCAGAGGCAACGAGAAGCACCTGACCCTGATCGAGAACCGCCTCAGGCAGCCAAGCCTACACTCGACACACCCCTAATCAACCACAATCCCAATGCCTACAAAAAAAACCAATACGACAACACAATAACCCATGTCACACCCTGGCCTGAACAAATAATTAAAGAAAACACAAAATACTAAGACCAAGGCGTGACAGTGTGCAAAGCTCTTATAGACTTACCCAAGAAGACTCACAGCTGTAATCGATGCCAAAGGTGTTTCTAACATGTAATGCATTAGGGAGTTGAATACTTATGCAACGACTATATTTTAGTTATTACATTTTTATAAATCAATTTTAATGCCACTTTGTAACACAATAAAATGTGAAGGAATCCAGTCTGAAACTTTTGAAAGGCACTTTGTACCTACAAACACAAGTCAAACCAAACCCCTGATACCTGCCTGTTAATAATGAGAGGTCTTGTCACAGCCGTTGGAAAAACGTGGTGAGCGTACATACTTTTAATAGTAGATGTCGCCGACAAAAAAATACAGACACAAACCATGATGCTTAAGGCTATGTGCCATCAAACAAAGTTAACATCCCACAAACACAGGTGGGAAAAAGATGACCTAAGTATGGTTCCCAATCAGAGACAACGATAGACAGCTGTCCCTGATTGAGAACCATACCCGGCCAAAACCTAGAAATAGAAAATCATAGAAACACAAAACATGGAATGCCCACCCCAACTCACACCCTGATCAAACCAAAATAGAGACATAAAAAGGATCTCTAAGGTCAGGGCGTGACAGGTATAAATGTAATGAAATACTTTAGACAGTTGTTGCCAACATATCGGCCTGTTCAGGTTCTCTATACTGCTAAATACAGCAATAAATACACATTCCCTGCTTGAATCCTGGCAACCTTTGATAAAACAGTAAGCTAGAATTTGTTTTGGAATAAGGGGGAAATATAGGATACACTTGTTCCTAGAAGGTTGCATTCAATAAAAGGACAATACTATTATGCAGAATACAATGCAGATACTAGCCTACCTGACTAGAACCACTTGTGTATAAGACAGAGAGTGTTTGAGTGGAACAAGATTTGTGTAATACTATAAGAAGATTGCTTCATGATATTGACAAACTGCCAAACTGCCAGGTGGCATAAGTATTTGATCTGTGTCTGGGCAATCACATTGCTTAAGGAGAGTCTCAAATGTCTGTAACAGCCCTCGAAATCTGAACAGCACTGAATTACTGTCATGTCCTGTGATTTTAACGATCCTCTTCCTAAATATAAATGACTTTATATACTGTATGCTGATGAGCTACCTGACTGTGTATGATTACAAAGATGAATGAGAAATAGCACTGTGTTGATGTGAAGCTCTAATTACGAAGGGCACAGACATCCTATTCGCTGGTCTGTTTCATGATTATGTCATAATAATTTGATACTCCACAGGTAGGTCTGTCTGGTTTATAATACATGCTAGAGAAACTCAACCAACTCTATAAATCTCATAAAGACCACTGCCTTGAATTTACCCCACAGGTCATATTGACTTAGATACTTTTCCCTCCTCCACTGCCTATATCATATCTTACCATTCCAATAAAATCAATTATTTTCAGGATACCTGTTGAATTTCCCAAGGTCTGAATGAATGCCCCTTCCCATGAGAACCATTATGCTGGTATTGCTTAAAATATCAGTATTTTTATTTAACCTTTTATTTAATTAACTAGGTCAGTAAATTCTTATTTAGAATGACGGCCTATGGGACTCCTAATCATGGCCGGTTGTGATACAACCTGGAATCGAACCAGGGTCTGTAGTGACGCCTCTCAAACTGAGATGCAGTGTCTTAGAACGCTGTGCCACTAGGAAGCCCTGGAGTATTGTGATCTACTGGAGGGGTATATTGAACCTGGGGGCGTCACAATGAAATTAACCATCAGTTGTGAATTAGAAGATGTTTAAATGCTGTATTCAAACCAATCAATTGTTCAACAAACTCAACACGTGCCTGTTTTGAGAAATTAAGTTGCTGAAAAAAACGACTGAATTTGAGTTCAAGGCTACTGGATGCTGATCCCCGGTATGTCCCTGTATGTATTGTTCTTCCTTAGTACAGTTCATCCCAGTGTGTGTGTGTCTCGCTGGCCGGCCCCACAGACAGTGGCGGTAATTGAAGGAGTATTCCTAGTCAACTCAGAGGCGAGGAGCGTGACGCGAGAGCGAGCGGATGAGGAACAAGCACAGCTGCTTTAGTGCTACGGGCTGCAGCTTTGAAAGGGATATTAATAGCTCCAGACTTGATCTTCCAAGCAGCATTTCGCCAGAGGGTTATTTCTAAGTCTGTAGCCACAAAACTCAATACACACAAGGTGACGAGGACAGCATCTGAGGTGAAGTGGAGCAATCAGAGGATGCTAAAGTAGCGACCCGCAGAACTGTTTAATGAGAGGGTCACTCCTGGGAGGCAGAGGTCATTTAAAAAGAGAATGCCTTGCACAATTACATTTTCTAAAATCTATTCAAAGTTAATTATCTGTGATTCAGCTCTTAAGACACACATACATCATGAATCTAAAACTTTCAAATCTTACATAAAAAATACATTAGCAAAAGAGTTTGTGGCTTCAGCCACCAAAGGTGTCCGATCTCATGCTGCGTGACTGTGTTCGAGGGTGTTAATGTCTATCTGTGTCTTTGAGAATGTGTGTGGATGTGTGTTTTCAGCCTTGTATCAATACTGGGTCTGTGGGTCTTGGTGAGATTCTCTGTTTATCTTCTGTGCTCTGATAGAACGGATCCTGGTGTAATGTGGGCAGCAGCTGTGAGACGTCCGACTGTGTCTGCCCGCTGCCTCTGTTTGTGATCCTTTGTGAGTGGAGAGCTACTGGGAGTCAACATTGAAGTGGAAATCTGACCTCCAAATTTCCCTTACATATAAAATCACAGGGAATGTAATACATTCAGCTTTCGGAGAATAGGGGAGAATGGTGGGGGAAAATTGCTATTTTCTTTTGGAATAAAGGCAAATATGATTACCAGAGCATTGAAATAGTGTTGTGTTTTGGGTTCAAATATTTTTTATCAGGATAAGTGAAACATTTTTAACTGAAACTGAGCATTATAATTGAAAAAATGTATATTTGTTGAGGTAAATGCTCCACTGAATGCTGATAATCTTTCACCACCACTCTGTGTGGTCTGATGCATCCAAAATTATGTAGTATACTATAGTACCTGTACAGTCTTGGCCAAAAGTTTTGAGAATGACACAAATATTAATTTCCACAAAGTTTGCTGCTTCAGTGACTTTAGATATTTTTGTCAGATGTTACTATGGAATACTGAAGTATAACTGCAAGCATTTCATAAGTGTCAACGGCTTTAATTGACAATTACATGAAGTTGGTGCAAAGAATCAATATTTGCAGTTATATGACCCTTCTTTGTCTAGACCTCTGCAATCCGCCCTGGCATGCTGTCAATTAACTTCTGGGCCACATCCTGACTGATGGCAGCCCATTCTTGCATAATCAATGCTTGGAGTTTGTCAGAATTTGTGTTTTTTTGTTTGTCCACCCGCCTCTTGAGGATTGACGACAAGTTCTCAATGGGATTAAGGTCTGGGGAGTTTCCTGGCCATGGACCCAAAATATCAATGTTTTGTTCCCCGAGCCACTTAGTTATCACTTTTGCCTTATGGAAAGGTGCTCCATCATGCTGGAAAAGGCATTGTTCGTCACCAAACTGTTCCTGGATGGTTGGGAGAAGTTGCTCTCGGAGGATGTGTTGGTACCATTCTTTATTCATGGCTGTGTTCTTAGGCAAAATTGTTAGTGCGCCCACTTCCTTGGCTGAGAAGCAACCCCACACATGCATGGTCTCAGAATGCTTTACTGTTGGTATGACACAGGACTGATGGTAGCGCTCACCATGTCTTCTCCGGACAAGCTTTTTTCCAAAGGCCCCAAACAATCAGAAAGGAGATTCATCAGAGAAAATGACTTTACCCCAGTCCTCAGCAGTCCAATCCCTGTACCTTTTGCAGAATATCAGTCTGTCCCTGATGTTTTTCCTGGAGAGAAGTGGCTTCTTTGCTGCCCTTCTTGACACCAGGCCATCCTCCAAAAGTCTTTGTCTCACTGTGCGTGCAGATGCACTCACACCTGCCTGCTGCTATTCCTGAGTAAGCTCTGGACTGGTGGTGCCCCGATCCCACAGCTGAATCAACTTTAGGAGACGTCCTGGCGCTTGCTGAACTTTCTTGGGCGCCCTGAAGCCTTCTTCACAACAATTGAACCGCTCTCCTTGAAGTTCTTGATGATCTGATAAATGGTTGATTTAGGTGCAATCTTACTGGCAGCAATATCCTTGCCTGTGAAGCCCTTTTTGTGCGAAGCAATGATGACGACACATGTTTCCTTGCAGGTAACCATGGCTGACAGAGGAAGAACAATGATTCCAAGCACCTCCCTCCTTTTGAAGCTTCCAGTCTGTTATTCGAACTCAATCAGCATGACAGAGTGATCTCCAGCCTTGTCCTCGTCAACACTCACACCTGTGTTAACGAGAGAATCACTGACATGTCAGCTGGTCCTTTTGTGGCAGGGCTGAAATGCAGTGGAAATGTTTTTGGGGGATTCAGTTCATTTGCATGGAAAATAGGGACTTTGCAATTAATTGAAATTCATCTGATCACTCTTCATAACATTCTGGAGTATATGCAAATTGCCATCATACAAACTGAGGCAGCAGACTTTGTGAAAGTTTATATTTGTGCCATTCTCAAAACTTTTGGCCACGACTGTACATTACCATCCAAAACTACTAATGTTCCCTTGACTATTGCAATTGGCTATGGAAGTGAAATGTAAGGGGTTAGACCCAGGGCTCCTGCTCCGGGTCCACTGCTGTCTCCTGTTTAGGCGTTTGGCACTGCCTTAGCCTCACTGTGGCCTCGTAGCCATGCTGCCTGTAGCTCTGATACCTTTCCGTGGAGCCCTGTCTGTCTGCCTGTAGTGGTGAGGTGTGTGTGTTGCTTGTCTATGTGTGTGTCCCTTCTGGACCCTCTGTAGGAGATTGGGGTGGGGATCCACGTGGGCTTCCTGCCTAGTCTGTAGTGCCTGGGATGGACTCTGGGCCGAAGCTTCAGCTTGTAGATGGAGGGCACCCTCTCTGGTTTCTTCAAGGTCCTCTTCTGACTGAAATAGCCTGTTGAAACCAAAGAAAGGGTATCTGAGCCTGTTGTGATAGTGGCTATGGAGTTCCTTGCATGTGAAGTGGCTTCTGTCACCCTGCGCCTGCGCCTGCTGCTAATGCTAACTCCATTCCCAGAGTCAGGAGAGGTTGTAGAATCAGTGGACAGCTCTTTCTACACTGTAGCTCTTTCTACACTGTAGTCCAGAGAGGACCAAGAGCTGGTCACACAAGCTTTTGCCACATTGAGGTTTAAGTTTGAGTCCACCACCTCTGAGCTGCTGCATGTCTCTCTACTGGCTCTAGGGCTGCCACAGTGTGTTCACCCAGCTCTCCACACACACCTTCTCCAGCAGCCTCTTCCCTTTGGAGAGTTCAGCGATGACTACATCGAAGCTGGCCTCACCTGGATTGTGTGACATTAGAGGCTGAGGTATGTGGAGATGGTTTGGACCCAGCTGGAACAGTAGAGAATCTACCATGGTCATTCTGAGTAGGTTTGTATTGACCGTTTTCCTCGCTGTCGTCTGGGAGGTTGTGGCTGTATTCTGAGTTGACGCTGAGCTGCTAGAGGTTGGACAGGATTTCGTGCTCCAGACACGGGCACAGACTGACTTCCCGGGCTGATGGGGGAGGGGTGAAGAGGTA
Source organism: Oncorhynchus kisutch (assembly GCF_002021735.2). Taxonomy (NCBI): domain Eukaryota; kingdom Metazoa; phylum Chordata; class Actinopteri; order Salmoniformes; family Salmonidae; genus Oncorhynchus; species Oncorhynchus kisutch. The sequence goes on along the minus strand of NC_034179.2, from coordinate 38,227,174 downwards.
AACACTGTCTATCGCTCTGTCTCCTGCCCTAAAGATTTTGCCACATAGTTATGGATACTCAGGCTCTTCAAGGTTTGCCTCAGTGCTTTTGTGAGAAGCCTTGACAGGAAAGCCAAATGCATTTGGTCTCATCAGGTTCTGTATTCTCTTGTGGTTGGAGTTGCTGTTTATAGAGCTGTGTGGAAGGGTTGGTTGTGATGTCATAAGGGGTGGGTTTCTTATTTTGATCCCTCCTCAAGTTTCCCCCAATGGGTGTGAAGGGCCTGACTCTGGGTTCCCCAGAAGATTGTTCACAGCATGTTTTGACTGGACAGAACGTGCAAATTATATCTGAGCTCTTTTGAGGAGTATCACTTTCTTCAGGCTACTGGATAGTGATGATGGGTTGTTTGGGGCCGACAGGGGTAAATCTGGCGGGCTGTAGTCTCTGACGGGTGTAGCGACCCTTGCCGTGTTGGATTCTCCATGCATCTGGGGGACAGAACTGCATTTTGCTACCTCTGCATTTTGCAGTATAACGCTTTTACTAATGGGTTTGACAATCGTCAGTAGCTAAATACAGTACATGGACTTTCTCTTAATTGCGATGGTTGTTTAATTTGGAGGATTTCTCACCAGGGACCTTTTGATTTAAATCATGGTTCATTTTTTCTAATATTTTAGATTCCCAAGAGGAACAAAAGGAAGAAGCTCACCCAGCAACCCAGCCAAGGCAATGCTTCCAATAGCAGTGATCATCAGGGCTCCCGAGTGGGCTCCCAAGTGAGTTCCTGAGTGGCGCAGCGGTCTAAGGCACTGCATCTCAGTGCTTGAGGCGTCACTACAGACACCTTGGTTTGATTCCAGGCTGTATCACAAATGGCCGTGATTGGGAGTCCCATAGGGCGGTGCACAATTGGCCCAGCGTTGTCCAGGTTTGGCTGGTGTAGGCCGTCATTGTAAATAAGAATTTGTTCTTAACTGACTTGCCTGGTTAAATAAAACATAAAAATGAAATCAGAGTGAATTAATCTACATCTACTAACTTTATTATACTGTAGTGGTTATAGTTAATGTAGATAATATATATGGATCACATAATTTTTGGGTGGTATTTCAGATTTTTCTGGCAATTCTCACATAGTAACTTCATTGACAGGAAAGATGTCTAACAAGCTTTTTAAATTTGTATTACTAAACATTTTTATGAAAATGATGATGAAAGTGGCCATTTTAGGCCCCTTTTATACCTATACATGCCTCCTATAAGACCCTATGATCTGTTAACAGTACATAATACAGACAACATCTTGGTGTCATTATACTCATTATAGTGTGCTCTCAAATTTGGAGTATGTCTAGATTCTGAAATACACATTACTACATAAATGTACTCAACATTTAAAAAGATGATATGAATATCTCAAAACTACTCTTTTTGATTTAGCTTATTTTTTCTACATTTTGTTTGGAACAATATAGTCTTCAAACATGTCAAATTTCCGGAGTGGGCTTGAGGCGTCACTACAAAGCCGGGTAAAAATAGAAAAGAGTAGAGGGCCTAGAGAGCTGCCCTGCAGTACAGCACACCCTACATGTTGGACATTAGAGAAGCTTCCATTAAAGAAAACCCTCTCTTCCCTCTCTTCTCTTAGATAGCTCTGAATCCATGATATGGCACAGGTTGAAAAGCCATAACACATACGTTAACACATACGTTTGATCAAACACCATTTTTTTCAACAGTTTGCTTAGAGCTGGCAGCAAGCTGATAAGTCTGTTGTTAGAACCAGTAAAGACCGCTTTACCACTTGGGTAGCGGAATGACTTTGGCTTCCCTCCAGGCCTGAGGACAAAAACGTTCCACTAGACTCAGATTACAGATTTGACAAATAGGAGTGACTATAGAGTAAGCTTCCATCTTCAGTAGCTTTCCATCTAAGTTGTCAATGCCAGGTTTGTCATTATTGATTTATAAAAAACTAAAACAATTCTACCTCTCCCACACTACCTTTACAAAATTCAAACTTACAATGCTGTTCTTTCATTATTTAATTTTTTTATGCATGAGTACGATAGCTCACCGTTCGTTGTTCGCATTTCCTGCCTAAGTTTGCCCACTTTGCCAATTAAGTAATCATTAAAATAAGCCATCTGATTCAATGAAGGAAGGAGCTGAATTTGTCTTTCTGCCCATAATTTCATTTAGAGTACTCCAAAGTGTTTTTCCATCATTCTTTATATCATTGATCTTGGCTTCATAATACAGTTTCTTCTTTGTTTTGTTGAGTTTAGACACATAATTTCTCAATTTGCAGTAAGTCAGATGTGCAGCCAGACTTATTAGCCACTCCTTCTGCCCCATCTCTTTTAACCATACATTTTTTTCAGTTCCTCATCAATCCATGGAGCCTTAACAGTTCTAACAGTCAGTTTCATAACAGGTGCATATTTATCAATAATTGGAATATGCAATTTCATAAATTCATCAAGTGCAGTGTCTGGATGCAGTAAGAAGCTTCCTCTTGAGCGGACAGCTTGATCAAATCACATCAAATTGTATTGGTCACATACACATGTTTAGCAGATATTTTTGTGGGTGTAGCGAAATGCTTGTGTTTCTAGCGCCAACAGTGCAGTAATATCTAACAAGTAACATCTAACAATTTCACAACAATACACACAAATCTAAAGTAAAGGAATGGAATTAAGAATATATAAATATTTAGACGAGCAATGTCAGAGCGGCATAGATTAAGATACAGGAGAATAGAATACAGTATATACATATGAGATGACTATTGCAAAATATGTCAACATTATTAAAGTGACTAATGTTCCATTATTAAAGTGGCCAGTGATTTCAAGTCTATGTATATAGGGCAGCAGCCTATAATGTGCTAGTGATGGCTATTTAACAGTCTGATGGCCTTGAGAAAGAAGCTGTTTTTCAGTCTCTCGGTCCCAGCTTTGGTTGTCTTTGATTATCTTTTTGGCCTTCCTGTGATATCGGGTGCCGTAGGTGTCCTGGAGGGCAGGTAGTTTGCCCCCGGTGATGTGTTGGGAAGACCACACCACCCTCTGCAGAGCCTTGCGGTTGCAGGTGGTGCAGTTGCCGTACCAGGCAGTGATACAGCCCGACAGGATGCTCTCAATTGTGCATTTGTAAAAGATTGAGGGTTTTAGGTGCCAAGCGATCAACTGTTGATGTTGAGTGAGGTTATTTTCCTGGTACCACACTCCCAGGGCCCTCACCTCCTCCCTGTAGGCTGTCTCGTCATTGTTGGTAATCCGGCCTACTACTGTTGTGTCGTCAGCAAACTTGATGATTGAGTTGGAGGCGTGCGTGGCCATGCAGTCATGGGTGAACAGGGTGTACAGGAGGGGGCTAAGCACACACCCTAGTGGGGCCTTAGTGTTGAGGATCAGCGAAGTGGAAGTTTTGTTTCCTACCTTCACCACCTGTGGGCGGCCCGTCGGAAAATCCAGGACCCAGTTGCACAGGGTCGGGGTTCAGACCCAAGGCCTCGAGCTTAATGATGAGCTTGGAGGGTACTATGGTGTTTAATGCTGAGCTATGAACAGCATTCTTACATAGGTATTCCTCTTGGCCAGATGGGATAGGGCAGTGTGCAGTGCGATGGCATTTCCATCGTCTGTGGATCTATTGGGGTGGTAAGCAAACTGAAGTAAGTCTAGGGTGTCAGGTAAGGTAGAAGTGATATGATCCTTGACTAGTCTCTCAAAGCACTTTATGATGACAGAAGTGAGTGCTACGGGGCGATATTCATTTAGTTCAGTTACCTTTGCTTCCTTGGATACAGGAACAATGGTGGACATCTTGAAGCATGTGGGGACAGCAGACTGGGATATGGAGAGATTGAATATGTCCGTAAACACTCCAGCCAGCTGGTCTGCTCATGCTCTGAGGATGGAAGCAAGACATTGGTATCTGCGACGTGGCAGGTTTTCCCTTTGTAATCCGTGATTGTCTGTATACCCTGCCACATACGTCTTGTGTCTGAGCCGTTAAATTGCGACTCCACTTTGTCTCTATTTTGACGTTTTGCATGTTTGATTACCTTACGGAGGGAATAACTACACTGTTTGTATTTGGCCATATTCTCAGTGACCTTGCCATGGTTAAATGCGGTGGTTCGTGCTTTCAGTTTTGCGCGAATGCTGCCATCTATTCACAGTTTCTGATTAATGTAGTTATTAATAGTTACAGTGGGTACAACATCTCCTATACACTTCCTGATAAACTCAGTCACCATATCAGTGTATTCGTCAATGTTATTCTCGGAGACTACCCGGAACATATTTCCCAATCCGAGTGATCAAAACAATCTTGAAGCGTGGATTCCGATTGGTCAGACCAGCGTTGAATAGTCCTTAGCACAGGTACTTCCTGTTTGAGTTTCTGCCTATAGGAAGGGAGGAGCAAAATGGAGTCATGATCAGATTTGGCGAAGGGAGGGCGAGGAAGGGCCTTGCAGGCATCCCGGAGGTTGGAGTAACAGTAGTCAAGTGACTACTATCACCCTGGGCCTGTCACCTGGGCCAGTGGTGGGTTTTCCAGTCCTGTGGGCCATTTTCAGTTTCTCCAAGATCATTTCCCTCACTTTGTCCTCAGACTCTGTCCAGGTCTCATGTGGAGATTCTGCAATTCTGTCCACAACCATGTTGTTCCACGGACCTTGGACCTCCCGGTCACGGACTTCCCGGTCATGGCCGGCTGCGACAGAGCCTGGGCGCGAACCCAGAGTCTCTGGTGGCACAGCTAGTAGGTTCATCATCAATATTACTAAAATCTTCATCAATACCATCACCATCATTCTCTTACCTGTTGGGAGAAGGATTCTGATACTGTGGTTGAGGGAGGATCTGATACTGCGTTTGGGGGGGAAAAAAGCTCAGAATCCTTGGGTCTAGTGATATGGAAACCCTGGTCCTGGCTGACTTTAGGCCCCTGGGGGAGGAAGAGGAGGAGGTTGCGGACAGCGTCCAGAGGACGGGCTGGAGGGTGGTCTGGGCGTGATGACTCAGGAGCAGCGTGGTGGTCATGGTTGTACCCTGGCCATCTGGGCGCCCCGGCAACCTGCCTTTGATCTCGTGGACTGGCGTGCCCAGGCACTGGGCCAGCTTATGGGCTGAGAATGGATGTATGGATGGGAGAGGGATTAAAAACGTGAGAAGAAAACAAGGTCATCATCTGTCACCAGTGCTACAGCAAAGCTGTTAATATCCCAGTATCTGACCGAGATGAAAATAGAATGTAAGGTACAGTTGACAGGATTCAGCAGCACTCATTTAAATGTTAATCATTACATAAAGCACTTAATTCCATTATGTTGATATTTTTAGGAATGAAGCACAATTTATATATACTGAAAAACATAAACGCAACATGTAAAGTTTTACTCCCATGTTTCATGAGCTGAAATAAAAGATCCCAGATATCTTCCATATGCACAAAAAGCTAATTTCTCTCACATTTTGTGCACAAATTTGTTTACATCCCTGTTAGTGAGCATTTCTCCTTTGCCAAAATAATCCATCCCCCTGACAGGTGTGGCATATCAGGAAGCTGATTAAACAGCATGATCATTACACAGGTGCACCTTGTGCTGGGGACAATAATAGGTCACTCTAAAATGTGTAGCTCTTCACCTGCGTGATTGTCTGTGACCAGCCACCCGGACAGCTGATGAAACTGTGGGTTTGTACAACCAAAGAATTTCTGCACAAACTGTCAGAAACCGTCTAATGGAAGCTCATCTGCATGCTCGTCGTCCTCACCAGGGTCTTGACCTGGCTGCAATTCGGCGTCGTAACCGACTTGTGGGGAAATGCTCACCTTCGATGGCCACTGGCATTCAGAGAAGTGGGCTCTTCATAGATTAATCATGGTTTCAACTGTATCGGGCAGATGGCAGACAGCATGTATGGTGTTGTATGGGCAAGCGGTTTGCTGATGTTAACGCTGTGAACAGAGTGCCCCATGGTGGCGGTCGGTTTATGTTATTGGCAGGCATAAACTACAGACAATGAACACAATTGCATTTTATCGATGGCAATTTGAATGCAGAGAGATACCGTGACGAGATCCTCATGTTTCATGTTGCATGGCCCCATGTTGCAAGAATCTATGCACAATTCCTGGAAGCTGAAAATGTTCCAGTTCTACCATGGCCTGTATACTCACCAGACATGTCACCCATTGAGGATGTTTGGGATGCTCTTGATCAATGTGTACAACTGCATGTTCCAGTTCTTGCCAATGTCCAGCAACTTCACACAACCATTGAAAAGATTGGGACAACATTCCACAGGCCACAATCAACAGCCTGATCAACTCTATCTGAAGGAGATGTGTCGTGCAGCATGAGGCAAATCGTGGTCACACCAGATACTGACTGGTTTTCTGGTACACCCCTCCCCATACTTAAAAAAAAGGTTTCTGTGTTTCATTTTTAGCTTAAGTATTTAACATCTATGATAGATCTTATGAATAAATACCAATTAGGTTTATGCTTGCCATGTTATTGCCTGTCACAATTCATATTCTTAGTCAACTTAATAAAATAAAAAACATTGGGGAATGATTGATCATCTCTCATCAGCATAGAGGTTACACTAGGGGTTGCTCCCAATATAAATATGTGTCTCTATTCTATGACAAAACGACAACCACAGTCCACCGTTCTTCCTGTCCTTCCACTCTGTCCCTTTGGGACTTTATTGTATAAACCTGGTGATTCAGGAGAGTGAGATGTTACATGCCTTTGGTTAGAAGCCATCCTTGGAGAGGACAGCAATGATTCAGTTACATAAGTCATTTATTACACCAGCATCTAGTGTGGAGCGGTGACGTAGGTGACAGAAGCTGTGTCACAGAGTGTGACTCAGCAGAGCAACGGGGACCAGCATGTTCTATCCATGCTTCCTTTTCTTGACACCTTTAATGCATCTACTTTGTCAATGCACTGTAATACACAATGAGCAGCTCATTTGTCCAAACATAACAAGTGTGCACTGCTGCCTAGTGTGCAGCATGCCCTATGCTGTATAGCAATATTGAGAATAGCTTTGAGTAATATTCCAGGTATTCCATTTCTTCTCCATCCTACTGAAATAAAATAACACATACATTAAATATGTATGTACTCTATTGGATTCCTTCTAATCTAAATAGCCTCTGTGGGGGGTGGAACTCAATATTTGGAAGGTGTTCCTAATGTTTGGTATACTCAGTGTTTATCTGCTTTCATCAACTGATTAAATTTGAGATGTCGTCCCGGGCAAGGAAAGTGGCAGGTTGGGCCAAATTTACAAACGTAACACCCATAGAGACACGAAAACCAGGTGGCACCAGTTGTTGGCAGCTGGACCCGTCACACCATCCCGTAATTCTCTGAATTATCTCTCCCACCCCTCGTTGTGAAATGATTGGCGTGGGAACAGAGAACTATGCCAGTCTCGAGCGCATCCATATTATTCAGTCAATATCGTACAAGTCTCTCAACCATTCTGCTAAATCCTCCATCACACACAGGTAGAAACCAATGCTGTACATAAACCCTGGATTGCTGATGCTATGTATTGGCCATAGAAAGGCTTTGAAGCCACAGGTCTTCATTATTGGCACTCCCCAGTAGGAGCAGTCCTCCATAGGAATGAATGGAATTCTACATTAAATGTTTCAAAATTACATGAAGTATTTTTTCATAGGAGTGGGGACAGTAACATTAGTGATCTAAACAATTATACTCTAAGGAAAATGTTTGTATATATGTTTTCTTTGTTTAGCTCACATTATAAAGTATGCATTAAGGTGTCTAATATAATAAACGTGGCAAAAACTAATGTAGACATTAATAAGTGCATTTCTGTAGCTTCCACTTTGTTCAGGCACACAGGATTCCATTTCTGTTAGTCACATGTCTGTGGAACTTCTTCAGTTTATGTCTCAGTTGTTGAATCTTATGTTCATACAAATATTTACACGTTAAGTTTGCTGAAAATAAACGCAGTTGACAGTACGAGGATGTTTCTTTTTTTGCTGAGTTTATAAATCATTGACAGGTACTTGTCTTCGATAGACTTGAAGGGCTTGATGCTTTGATTCTTGGCATGATGAATCCAGGTAGACATTATTTTGATCAATAACAATGGACACTTCAAGTAGAGAAGTCATGAGGTAAAAGATTCATTTGAAAGTATTACAGCAAATATCATATTTTGCCTCAGCCTGCACCTGGTTCCACTTATTTCATGTTGTTTAAGTAACATCATGACAATGAACACATACAGTTGAAGTAGGAAGTTTACAAACACTTAGGTTGGAGTCATTAGAACTTGTTTTTCAACCACTCCACAAATTTCTTGTTAACAAACTATAGTTTTGGCAAGTCGGTTAGGACACCTACTTTGTGCATGACACAAGTAATTTTTCCAACAAATTGTTTACAGACAGGTTATTTCATTTATAATTCACTGTATCACAATTCCAGTGGGTCAGAAGTTTACATACACTAAGTTGACTGTGCCTTTAAACGGCTTGGAAAATTCCAGAGAATGATGTCATGGCTTTAGAAACTTCTGATAGGCTAATTGACTACATTTGAGCCAATCGGAGGTGTACCTGTGGATGTATTTCAACCTTGAACTCAGTGCCTCTTTGCCTGACATCATGGGAAAATCCAAAAGAAATCCGCCAAGACCTCAGAAAAAAAGGATTGTAGACCTCCACAAATCTGGTTCATCCTTGGGAGCAATTTACAAACGCCTGAAGGTACCACGTTCATCTGTACAAACAATAGTACGCAAGTATAAACACCATGGGACCACACAGCCGTCATACAGCTCAGGAAGGAGACGCGTGCTGTCAATCCTAAGGAGAATTTGTGGGCAGAACTGAAAAAGCGTGTGCGAGCAAAGAAGCCTACAAACCAGACTCAGTTACACCAGTTCTGTCAGTAGGAATGGGCCAAAATTTACCCAACTTATTGTGGGAACCTACACAAAACGTTTGACCCATGTTAAACAATTTAAAGGCAATGCTACCAAATACACTCAATTAGTATGTAAACTTCTGACCCACTTGGAATGTGATTAAAGGAATTACATTAAAGAAATAGAAGCTGAAATAAATCGCTACTGTTATTCTGACATTTCACATTCTTAAAATAAAGTAGTGATACTAACTGATCTAAGACAGGGGATTTTTACTAGGATTAAAATGTCAGGAATTGTGAAAAACAGTTTAAATGTATTTGGCTAAGGTGTATGTAAACTTCCGACTTCAGCTGTAGTTAGCTAGTTTAATTCAGTGTAAAATACTTGAAAGGAAAAGGTATTGATCTCAGATGGTAATCAGCTACCACCACCAACTATTAGATATGCAGAGGTTAGTCAAAATTAACCTGAAATATGTCTGCATATTTTATCTCTAGCTAGCAAGAGTCTGTTTTGTAGTGTGATTTAGCTGTGGTACTCCTTGTTTACAAGATAATAATGAGCTCATTACAAATATTCCATTTCACGACCACACTTTCCCCATAGCTCAACAGATCCAAATGAATGCTAAAACATGTTGAATGTCCTTCGGCGTTTGAAACACATTTTTTTGCAGCTGGATGCCACTTGTTACACATTTTGATGTCCAAATTCAAATGTATAACTGAATATCATTGACAGACTCAAGGTAATACATTTGGAATACTGATTGACATTTCCATGGACCCCTTCCCCTAAAATATTAAAATACAAATCACAAAATGTAAATGGGGTTGAGATTTCTTTATACATTTGAAAGAAGCCACAATAGTTGAGTTGATGGGCAAAGACAAAATACTACTCAAATAATTCCATGCAGTACACGTGGAGCCTTATGATTCTCTCAGAGATCCCTCTCAAACCTACATTGATGCAGCTCAAGATGGTGAGGTCAACTGTTTGAGTAAATATGTCTGATCAGTAACAAACTACTGCTTTGTCAGGCATGATGAAACTTTGATTTTGGAGAGGCCTGGCACCATTTATGTGACTGGACAATATAAATAACCACAGGTTGAGAGTTTCAAATCCTGCTCACTTCATATTAGCAACAAAATCCTCGCCCTTCTTGATGGAGCCCTTCAGCTCACCAATGGCATCAGCCACCAGATTCTCCTCAAAGGCTGACAGCTTGCCCAGTCCAAGGTTCTTCTCAATTCCGTGTTTCTAAAAGAACAAAAATATTCCTACTGGTTACAACTTCAGATTATCAACTGTATTCAAGAAAAAAGTGTCCGTCATTCAAATAGGAACTTGAAAGGGGCAGTGCAGTTACAAATGTGATTTTCCAATAACAAATATATTTATTTTCACACTACGATGTCAAAATAACTCAGAAATTGTGAAAATGCCAGGAATTTCTGCTGGTTCAGGTAGGATGGAACTTCTGACCCAAATCTAGACCTAGACCATCCTAACAGCCAATCAGGGCGGTGTATGTAGATATCTTCAAATTTGTTTCTTAACGCCCACACGATCAGACTGCGCATTAAGGGCCAAAAGAGGTTCAGGGATATAAACCATTCAAAATATATTGAAAAATTATTTTCACAAAATAAAAGTGACTAGGCATTGATTTAAAATAACATTACATAGTATGGGGCTTTAAGTACAACATTAATAAGCATAAGGTGACATTTCTGTCTCCAAGTTATAAATCTATTAAGGTGGTGCAGGACTTACCCCAAGGAGGAGAGGTGTGGAGAAGTATTTGCATTCGGTCTCTTCTGACCTTACATACGCGCACTCTACGACTCCCTCCTTTCCGTTCATGGCGTCCAGGACAGAGAAGGTGAACCTAGCTCCAGCGTAGGCCATGGACAACGTAGCAGAGCCTGAACACATAGGTTAGCCAGTTAGAGCTCAATCAGTGGTTAAAACACAGGATCCACCCCATTATAGTGAATGAAGTGTGCTCAATCTTCATAAAATCTTTTAAAAGATTTTTAAAATAATGGTACCAATAACTGCTTTTAATGTCCCTGAACTGATTTTTTACATAAAAAAATAATAATCACACACACAAGTTAATTTAGATAATTTAGTTGCCAATGGCAGCCTGCAGTAGCCCGGTCAGCCTTCAACTTGAGTTAAAGGCTCTGCATGGTCAATCCATTATCTGCAGTGGCTGTACAACATTTACTGTGATGCGGCCTCTGCAGAAGTCAGGGAATTCATACATCCTGCGCTTCGCAGAGCAGATCTGTTGTGAAGATAGTTGTCAAGGAAGTGAGTGTGTTTATACAGGACCTCCCGCCCCCACCTACCGTCAACCAATCATGTCAATGCAGAGCTATACTGAGCCCTCCGCATCGCTACAAAATTTGGGAGGCGCACGGCGCTGTGGTACATTGCACATTTTGCCCTCCGGAGGCTCCGCAATGGTGTCAAACCCTCCATACGGAGCCACCGGATCACATTTCCGGAGCAAGAATAAACTGGCATTTAATCAATGAGGAGGCAGCACTGAGCTAGCCTGCAACGTCACTTCCTGGAGTAGCTCAAACTGCGCATGTTGTTTCCATGAGATGCCATCTTAACCGATTTCAATGCACTATAGTCTTCAAATAGGAATGAATGGTGTCACATGATCGATGGCTTTGTTCATATATAAGACAGTCATTGGTCAGTCCTCAAGGTAACAAACACTGCCTACCTGCTCCAGCCTTGGCCTTCACAACCTCAGTGCCAGCATCCTGGATCCTAGCAGTCAGAGCAGACAACTGGTCGGCTGGGAACTCCACTTTGGGTGTTGCCTACAGAGAGATGTGTGGATGTTATAATAACTCTACCTACATGTACATATTACCTCAATGGTGCCCCCATACACTGACTCTGTACTGGTAACCCCTGTATATAGCCTCGCTAGTTATTTTACTGCTGCTCTTTAATTGTTACTTATATTTAATATTTTGGGGGGTAACTTAACTGCATTGTTGGTTAAGGGCTTGTAAGTAAGCATTTCACTGTAAGTTCTACACTTGTTGTATTCGGCACATGACAAATCAAATCAATACAGAGTTCAGTGTGTCGAATCATAGGGCCTGTTGTCCGGACCTCTGGCAGTCTCAATGGGGGTGCCACAGGGTTCAATCCTCGGGCCAACTCTTTTCTCTATATACATCAATGATGTAGCTCTTGCTGCTGGTGATTCTCTGATCCACCTCTACGCAGACGACACCATTCTGTATACTTCTGACCCTTCTTTGGACACTGTGTTAACTAACCTCCAGACGAGCTTCAATGCCATACAACTCTCCTTCCGTAGTATCCAACTGCTCTTAAATGCAAGCAAAACTAAATGCATGCTCTTCAACCGATCGCTGCCCACACCTAGCCACCCATCCAGCATCACTACTCTGGACGATTCTGACTTAGAATATGTGAACAACAAATGCCTAGGTGTCTGGTTAGACTCTCCTTCCAGACTCACATTAAGCATCTCCAATCCAAAATTAAATCTAGAATCTGCTTCCCATTTCGCAGCAAAGCATCCTTCACTCATGCTGCCAAACATACCCTCGTAAAACTGACCATCCTACCGATCGGCGATGTCATTTACAAAATAGCCTCCAACACTCTACTCAGCAAATTGGATGCAGTCTATCACAGTGCCATCCGTTTTATCATCAAAGCCCCATATACTGCCCACCACTGCGACCTGTATGCTCTCATTGGCTGGCCCTCGCTTCATATCCGTCGCCAAACCCACTGGCTCCAGGTCATGTATAAGTCGTTGCTAGGTAAAGCCATCACCTTATCTCAGCTCACTGGTCACCATAGCAACACCCACCCGCAGCACGCTCTCCAGCAGGTATATTTCACTGGTCACCCTCAAAGCCAATTCCTCCTTCGGCCGCCATTCCTTACAGTTCTCTGCTGCCAATGACTGTAACGAACTGCAAAAATCACTGAAGCTGGGAACTCATATCTCCCTCACTAGCTTTAAGCACCAGCTGTCAGAGCAGCTCACAGATCACTGCACCTGTACATAGCCAATCTGTAAATAGCCCATCCAACTACCTTATCACCATATTATTTATTTTGCTCCTTTGCACCCCAGTATCGCTACTTGCACACTCATCTTCTGCACATCTATCACCCCAGTGTTTAATTTGCCATACTGTAATAATTTTGCCACTATGGCCTATTTATTGCCTCACCCCCCTTTATCCTACCTCATTTGCACACACTGTATATAGAGTTTCTCTATTGTATCATTGACTGTATGTTTGTTTATTCCATGTGTAACTCTGTTGTTATTTGTGTCACACTGCTTTGCTTTATCTTCCATTCCAGTATTTTACTTGCTATATTGTATTTACTTTGCCATCATGGCCTTTTTTGCCCTTACCTCCCTTCTCACCTCATTTGCTCACATTGTATATAGACTTGTTTATACTGCATTATTGACTGTATGTTTGTTTTTACTCCATGTGACTGTATGTTTGTTTTTACTCCATGTGTAACTCTGTGTCGTTTTATCTGTCGAACTGCTTTGCTTTATCTTGGCCAGGTCGCAATTGTAAATGAGAACTTGTTCTCAACTTGCCTACCTGGTTAAATAAAGGTAAAATAAAATAAATAAAATAAAATCTTGGCCAGGTCGCAGTTGTAAATGAGAACTTGTTCTCAACTGGCCTACCTGGTTAAATAAATAAAAAAAGTGATGTGTATAGTTATTCACAGGGAAAGCATTGTTCAGTGAGAACCTTACTTTTTCTTTTCCAACTTCATTTTTAAATGACAATAAATGAGGAATTTCTTAAAGCCCCTGACTAATGAAAAATACCTAATCAAGGCCTCATACTGTAGAACAACCCTCATTCGCTTTGATCCACACCATAAAATGTTACACACTAGAGGGAGCCATAAACACATTTGTCTCCAATAGGGGGGTGGGATATCTAATAGCTCAAATACCAACAGAATGAAATTACATGAAACAGTAGAGAATTGCAAAAGTGTGTTATCTTTGTAATTAGATTAAGATGTAGGCCTACTGATGGCATTGCAAGACAATCATTCAGGTATTGGATTTTTTATTTCTGTGAAAAAGCCCTTAATTCTTACCTGTGAGATGAGAGGAATAATAGTTTTTCCTGCATGACCTCCAATCACTGGTACATTGACACGTGCTGGGTCAAGGCCCTGCAATACAAAACACCAAATAGTCAGCCATCTAGCATTGCCAATCATTATACAATAATAACAAAAAACATCTGTAAGATACAAACAAAACAAGCGTTTTTCCGTTCAGGGTGATATCCCTGTGAACTTTGAGATGACTCCTGATGTGTCAAAGGTATAGAGGGTGTGTATAGGGAGAATGAGGAGTGAGGTCCTCAATCCTCTGCAGCTTCAAGATGGATTACTTTCAGCTCTGCAACGAAAGCGTTGGCTCTGACGATGTCCAATGTTGTGACTCCAAACACTCTATTGGGGTTGTAGACGCCATACTTCTTCATGACCTCTGATGTGATGGGAATAGTGGAGTTGACCTATGGATTGGAAACAAAACTGTTCCTATGTACACAACCAATTGTATATTTAAGAATTTACCATTCAACATGCATTCAAACAAGATATTGTATCATTAAAGGGCATATTGACTGAAGCATCGACACACAGTCAGTGAACTAAACAGAGCTGGCATGGAAAATAAATTCCCTTCCAAATTAAAGCCTTGACCTCTATTCCTGAAAGTCAGTAGTACCTTCTCTTTGGCAACAACACAAAATGGCTTTTCTCCAACTCTAAGGCCTCTAACTCTAGACATCTGAGCTGCTCTAGAGTAATGTGAGTTGTCAGGAGGGTGAGTTAATCTGTGAGGTGTCTGGAGAGGAGGTAGTGGTGTATTTACAGGGTTGGCGATGATGCAGATCATGGCCTCGGGGCAGTTGCGGGCGACGGCGTCGGCCAGTGTGGCCACGATGGTGGCATTGGTGTTGAACAGATCATCACGGGTCATGCCTGGAAGAAGTTCACTTTAAAATGTAATGTATGCACTTCTCAATTGAAAGAAAAGCATGACATGATGTTCTTCATTATGAATCACATTGTCAACTTGGGTGAACTCACCAGGTTTTCTTGGGACACCAGCGGGGATGACAACGACATCACAGCCTTTCAGTGCAGCGTTCAACTGGTCTGGACCCATGTAACCTAGTGAAGGAATCATGATAGTTAAATGCCATCAACCAAGCAGACATTTTCACACTCATTTCACTATACAGCATCAAGACACTAGTAGCTTAGCTGATGTCCAGCAGGAAGGTGTCTTACCAGTGACGTGGGCCCTGGTCTCGATGTGGCTGAGGTCAGCTGCCACTCCAGGTGTGTGGGCAATGTCAAAGAGAGACAGTTCGCCCACCAGAGGACTGTTCTTTAGGAGCAGTGAGAGAGGCTGGCCAATACCGCCGGACGCACCCAGCACTGCCACCTTCGCATTGTTCTGAGGGGAGAGGAGACAATTTCACTGACTGGATCTATGTTAATGATACTGTTCTGCACATTTTAGAATTCCTGGCTACTAACTGTATTTCCGACATAAAATCACAAAGAACCAACATATCTTCTGTGTTTTTGAAGATTTCCAGCACAAACAGTATTTTAGAATACAGATGTGCATCTATTACCAGCAATAAGATTAAATGAGCGACAGACTCATTGTTGGTTTTGTAGGATGGGTTCCATTAGATCAAGGGTTATAGTCCAAATTCAATGTAGAACTTTGCACAATAACTCCTTGTCATTTGCTGATATCAAAGACGGGACAGACGAACCATTCACCAGAAAATGACTTCTGTATTTTGTAGGCCATAAACCACTTAGACCCACTTCCTGAGAAGCCAGTATTTCAGAGTGGGCGATTCAAGGCTCATTAAGCTGTAGAAAGAATGTAAGCCACCCTTACATTAAGCTCACAGATAATGGTAACAGATTATATTCAAGAGGTTACTTCTTGATCAATGTAAAAGGCTCTGGAATTATAACATTGTGTCATTTTCAATGCCAACCTAAAGTAACATATTTAACACTGAGATTGTGTCAAGGATAAAATAAACACATGATTGATGAAACACTTCGCAGTTTTGCTCAAACGGGTGTAGAAAGGAAACATGGCAATATTGTTTATGCTATTGTATTGCATATTATCAGTAGTTTTAGTTTATAATCACCTGGGCTAACCATGACTTAAATACAAGGCTACTGTTGTGCCTCATGTGTGTGTTACATATGGATACATTAGCTGAAACCTTAATTTGAAGGAAAAAAAGGCCCAACAAACTAATCCTAATATCATTCATAAAAACTTGAAATGGGCCATCAGAGGTGGTTCACTACCATCATGTCATGGAGGACAAACTAGAGATGACAACTGACAAAACACATGCCTTGCGGACCTTAAAAGTGAAGGAAACGTTTGTTGACCTTATACAGTGCACGCAGCTTTCAACCGTGTACACATCCTTGCCAGCAAGCTATAGCTAACTTATACGATATGGTCGGCAACTATCACTCGTTTTAAACAATCTAGACCATTCTGCGGTGGCTCAACGCGTACGAAGTGTATCTATTACATTGCAAGTTATAGCTAGTTAACTGGCTGTCTAACTATTCTGACAAGCTAGATGGCAACCATGCTAGCTAACTAATGATAACGTTAGTCACGTTAAGCTAACTATCTCTCTGGCTGACAAAATTATGTATTTTTAAAATATATATTAATCTTATTATTTACCTGTGAGGAGGTGGTTAAGCTTCTGTTAGCAATGCAAAGTGTGGGTCTTGCAATACGGGAAAACATGTTGTCTGATTTTATACCAAAAATAAAATTTGCTGATCCTCTCAGTGACTCAAACGTCCTCTACCTCCGTGCCCGGTCGAGACAGAAAGCGTTCAAAAGCGAGCTACCTACCGTAACTATCGGGGACAGCCTACTTCCTGCTACATATGCAGTTTGATTGGTTAACATATGTAAATGTCAATTTGTGATTGGGCGAAAATAATATCAATCATGTATCATAACGTGAAGGTCAAAAGTGGTCCTTTCACTTTAGTGCTGTATTTGTTGGAGTGTATATTCAACCCTTTGCAAACATACTTTAGAGTATGTTGCCTGTAAAAAAAAAAATCTGCCAATGTTTTTTAGAACCCAATTCATACGGTCCCATCTTTACCATATTCTTTACCACATTCTTGTCGAGATAAGTCTTTTATATCTCCCATGCCAGAAAGGTTAGGAGTGGTAGATGTGAACCGTTTGTCTATTTTTTTTGTTAAAATCACAAAGAAATCCATTATTCATTTGTTTTAGGCATGTCATAAACACAAGACTAATGAAATGTATTTTCAAAAGAATATAATGGTATATTTTGAGTTTAATTATGTTACTGGTCTGTGCTGGCTATAGGCTGGATGGCTGCCATGCATATGAAATCAACAGTTAGTTTGTTCATTAAAACAGAAAAAACACTTAGGCTACCCTGATCACAGTCAAAACACATATTTTATAGTAGGCTATGAATATAATGAAATATAACCCACACAACTTGCGTCACGGCAACTTGTGGATCTGCAGTCATAAAAAAGTTACATTTTGAAACAGAGCCCATGCTTTTTTGAGCAACGTTTCACCTCTTTCCTACCCTTACTCCGCATTGTTAGGGAGCAGGCGTAGAGTCTCAGATATTCATCATGATACAGATAGAAAATAAAATAAATCTATATTTTATATTTTCAAGAGCATGTAAGTCTCATGTTAATTTTTCACAACTTCCGCAGGCTTTTGGAGTTGCATGTACGCGATCGAGCAAAGTAATAGGTCTACACTTGATTTAGGCTACATTATTGTATGCTACATTTTCTGATCAGTTATAGATGATTGCAAATGAATATATAAGCTATACCACCTCCACTTATTTGCCCAGCCAGAGAATTAACCAAATATACAGATGGAGATTCAGTGAAACAAAATCACATTGATTGATTAAGACAAGTCACAGGCTTTTGGTCAGGAGTAGGCCTAGGCTACTAATCAACTGCGAGTGAAGAGCAAAATAAACCACATGTTAAGCTACATAACATGCTGTCAAATGTTTTGATCAGTGCTAATAAATGAGCCAACTAGACAAGATGATCATTAGCAGCCCTGAGCTTAGCTAACATTTCCACACCCTAATTGTAGCCTAACCAATATCCAAATGGAGATTCAGTGAAAAATCTGAAATTGATTGATTTATCAAGACAAGTCCCCACACTTGTCTCAAAGCAGCACAAAATGGCGCTGAAATGGTTGACAGTGTAGCTATTCCTTCCGCAAGGCAATCAAACAAGTGTGGTGAAGAAGGCGGAACAGCACCTCAGGAGGCTGAAGAAATCTGGCTTGCCACCCAAAACCCTGACAAACTTTTACAGATGCACAATCGATACAAGTCTCGGACAAGTCTCTGAATGTCCTTGAGTGGCCCAGCCAGAGCCCGGATTTGAACCCGGTCGAATATCTCTGGAGAGACCTGAAAATAGCTGTGCAGCGACGCTCCCAATCCAACCTGACAGAGCTTGAGAGGATCTGCAGAGAAAAATGGTAGAAACTCCCCAAATACAGGTTTGCAAAGCTTGTCGCGTCATACCCAAGAAGATTTGAGGCTGCCAAATGTGCTTCAAGAAAGTACTGAGTAAAGGGTCTGAATACTTTTGTAAATGTGATATTTCAGTTTTTTTTTTAAAGTGTCATTACGGGATATTGTGTGTAGATTGATGAGGGGAAAAAAACTATAATACATTTTTAGAATAAAGCTGTAACATAACAAAATGTGTAAAGTCAAGGGGTCTGAATACATTCCGAATGCACTGTATATGTTACATTATTATTAAAACTTACCCTAGGTCCTTGTTCTGTGGTTTCTCTGACAGCAATGTAGCTAACTAGAACTGCCAAGATAGCTAACTAGATTATTTCTAGCAAAAAAATTATCATATTTTCCCTGCAGTCTAGTTTGGAGCCTCAACTTCCTATGGATAGACGTTTGTATTTTGTATCATTTAGCTAGCTAGTTCCCAAATAAATTAAAATATGTTAATGAACATCAATCCTTAGTTCTTCACCTTGTGTGGAATTTGTTCCCAGACTCTCTGTCTCTGCATTATCCACAGGGTAACTGTCAACTTAGTCTGAAATTGGACAAGGTGAACAAATCTGCATTGCAAGTATTAATTTGATGTTTAAATACCTTATTTTCAAATACAGATACAGTTGAATGTTTACATACACCTTAGCCAAATACATTTAAACTCAGTTTTTCACAATTCCTGACATTTAATCATAGTAAAATGACCATTCTTATATCAGTTAGGATCACCACTTTATTTTAAGAAAGTGAAATGTCAGAATAATAGTAGAGAGAATGATTAATTTCAGCTTTTTTTTCTTTCATCACATTCCCAGTGGGTCAGAAGTTTACATACACTCAATTAGTATTTGGTAGCATTGCCTTCAAATGGTTTAACTCGTTTCAAACGTTTCAGGTAGCCTTCCACAAGCTTCCCACAATAAGTTGGGGGGAATTGTGGCCCATTCCTCCTGACAGAGCTGGTGTAACTGAGTCAGGCTTGTAGGCCTCCTTGCTCGCACATGCTTTTTCAGTTCTGCCCACAAATGTTCTATAGGATTGAGGTCAGGGCTTTGTGATGGCCACTCCAATACCTTGAATTTGTTGTCCTTAAGCATTTTTGCAAGTATGCTTGGAGTCATTATCCACATAATTTTCCTGCTTCATGATGCCATCTAGTTTGTGAAGTGCACCAGTCCCTCCTGCAGCAAAGCACCCCCACAACATGATGCTGCCACCCTGCTTCACAGTTGGGATGGTGTTCTTTGGCTTGCAAGCCTCCCCTTTTTCCTCCAAACATAATGATGGTCATTATGCCCAAACAGTTCTATTTTTGTTTCATCAGACAAGAGGACATTTCTCCAAAAAGTATGATCTTTGTCCCCATGTGCAGTTGCAAACCGTAGTCTGGCTTTTTTATGGCGGATTTGGAGCAGTGGCTTCTTCCTTGCTGAGAGTCCTTTTAGGTTATTTCAAAATAGGACTCGTTTTACTGTGGATATAAATACCTTTTTCCTCCAGCATCGTCACAAGGTCCTTTGCTGTTGTTCTGGGATTGATTTGCACTTTTCGCGCCAAAGTACGTTCATATCTAGGAGACAGAACGCGTCTCCTTCCTGAGTGGTATGATGGCTACGTGGTCCCATGGTGTTAATACTTGCGTACTATTGTCTGTGCAGATGAACGTGGTACCTTCAGGCGTTTGGAAATTGCTCCCAAGGATGAACCTGTCACTCCCTGGCCTTAGTATTCTGTGTTTTCTTTATTATTTTGGTTAGGCCAGGGTGTGACATGGGTGATTTATGTGTTTTGTCTTATCTAGGGGTTTTGTAGATTAATGGGGTTGTGTTCAGTTTAGTGTTCTAGGTAAGTCTATGGTTGCCTGGAGTGGTTCTCAATCAGAGGCAGGTGTTTATCGTTGTCTCTGATTGGGAACCATATTTAGGCAGCCATATTCTTTGGTATTTTGTGGGTGATTGTTTCCTGTCTTTGTGTTTTATGCACCAGTTAGGACTGTTTCGGTTTTGCCACATTTTCTTATTTTGTATTTGTATAGTGTTTACGTTTTCGTCTTTATTAAAGATGCTTAACAATAACCACGCTGCATTTTGGTTCTCCTCTCCTTCCCAGGAAGAAAACCGTTACAGAATCACCCACCAACCAAGAACCAAGCAGCGTGGTAACGGGCAGCAGCAACAGCGGCCGAAGAATCAAGACTCCTGGACGTGGGAGGAGATCCTAGACTGGAAAAGACCCTGGGCACAGCCAGGGGAATATCGCCGCCCAAAGGCAGAGCTGGAGGCAGCCAAAGCGGAGAGGCAGCGGTTTGAGGAGGCAGCACGGCGGAGCGGATGGAAGCCAGAGAGTCAGCCCCCAAAATGTATTGGGGGGGGGGGGGGGTCACAGGGAGAGTGTGGCAGAGTCAGGAGTCAGACCTGAGCCAACTCCCCCTGTTTATCGTAAGGAGCCAAGGAGGAAACCAGAGCCAGTGTTGGAGGTGAGCGAAGCAGAGGCCGTGAAGGAGTTAATGGGGAAATTGGAGGAGAGAGTTATGAGGGAGTTGCTGTGTTGGTGCATGAGGCACGGCATTCGCCCGACGGAGCGTGTCGGGATTTGATGGCACCTGGGTCAGCTCTCCATACTCGTCCTGAGGGGCGCGCTAGTCGTCTGGTGAAGATTGTGCCAGCCTCATGCACCAGGCCTTCTGTGCACCTCCCTAGCCTTGCACGTCCTGTGCCAGCTCAGCGCTACAGTGCTCCTAGCAGTGCTAACCGTGGCGGGCGTGGTACTGGTCAGGCACCGTGTTATGCGGTGGAACGCACAGTGTCCCCAGTACGCATGCTTAGCCCGGCACGCTACATCCCAGCTCCCCACATCTGCCGGGCTAGGGTGAAGATCCAGCCAGGGCGGTTGGTGCCAGCCCTGCTCTCAAGATCTCCAGTACGCCTTCAAAGTCCGGTCCATCCAGTGCCATCTCCACACACCAGCCCTCCGGTGGCAGCTCCCCGCACCAGGCTTCCTGTGCGTGTCCAAAGCCCAGTAGTCCCTGTTCCTCCTCCCCGCACTCGCCCTGAGGTGCGTGTCCTCGGCCCTGTACCACCAGCGCCGGCACCACGCACCAGGCCTACAGTGCGCCTCGCCTGTCCAGAGCCGCTAGAGTCTCCCGTCTGTCCAGAGCCGCTAGAGTCTCCCGTCTGTCCAGAGCCGCTAGAGTCTCCCGTCTGTCCAGAGCCGACAGAGTCTCCCGTCTGTCCAGAGTCTCCCGTCTGTCCAGAGCCGCCAGAGTCTCCTGTCTGTCCAGAGCCGCCAGAGTCTCCCGTCTGTCCAGAGCCGCCAGTCTCCCGTCTGTCCAGAGCCGCCGGAGTCTCCCGTCTGTCCAGAGCTGCCAGAGTCTCCCGTCTGTCCAGAGCCGCCAGAGTCTCCCGTCTGTCCAGAGCCGCTAGAGTCTTCCGTCTGTCCAGAGCCGCCAGAGTCTCCCGTCTGTCCAGAGTCTCCCGTCTGTCCAGAGCCGCCAGAGTCTCCCGTCTGTCCAGAGCCGCCAGTCTCCCGTCTGTCCAGAGCCGCCAGAGTCTCCCGTCTGTCCAGAGCCGCCAGAGTCTCCCGTCTGTCCAGAGCCGCCAGAGTCTCCCGTCTGTCCAGAGCCGCCAGACTCCCGTCTTTCCAGAGCCGCCAGAGTCTCCCGTCTGTCCAGAGCCGCCAGTCAGCCAGGATCTTCCAGAGCCGCCAGTCAGCCAGGATCTTCCAGAGCCGCCAGTCAGCCAGGATCCGCCAGAGCCGCCAGTCAGCCAGGATCCGCCAGAGCCGCCAGTCAGCCAGGATCCGCCAGAGCCGGCATTCAGCCAGGATCCGCCAGAGCTGCCATTCAGCCAGGATCCGCCAGAGCCATCAACCTGCCTGAGCTATCTCTTAGTCCTGAGCTATCTCTTAGTCCTGAGCTATCTCTTAGTCCTGAGCTACCTCTCAGGCCTGAACTACCTCTCGGTCCTGAGCTTCCTCAGTAATGAGGCACCCCTCAGTCCAGGTGGGCCCTTTGTTAGGGTTACTAGGCCAAGGTCGGCGGCAAGGGTCGCCACTCAAAGGACGCTAAGAAAGCGGACTTAGACTATGTTGGAGTGGGGTCCATGTCCCGCGCCAGAGCCATCACCGTGGACAGACGCCCACCCAGACCCTCCCCTATGGGTTTAGTTGTGCAGCCGGGAGTCCGCACCTTTGGGGGGGGGGGGGGACTGTCACGCCCTGGCCTTAGTATTCTGTGTTTTCTTTATTATTTTGGTTAGGCCAGGGTGTGACATGGGTGATTTATGTGTTTTGTCTTATCTAGGGGTTTTGCAGATTAATGGGGTTGTGTTCAGTTTAGTGTTCTAGGTAAGTCTATGGTTGCCTGGAGTGGTTCTCAATCAGAGGCAGGTGTTTATCGTTGTCTCTGATTGGGAACCATATTTAGGCAGCCATATTCCTTGGGTATTTTGTGGGTGATTGTTTCCTGTCTTTGTGTTTTATGCACCAGTTAGGACTGTTACGGTTTTCACGTTTATTGTTTTGTAGTTTGTTCATGTTTTGAGTTTTCTTGTTAAAGAACCATGAACTTCAACCACGCTGCGTTTTGGTCCGCCTCTCCTTCCCAGGAAGAAAGCTGTGACAGAACCGAACTTGTGGAGGTCAATAATTATTTTTCTGAGGTCTTGGGTGATTTCTTTTGATTTTCCCATGATGTCAAACAAAGAGGCACTGAGTTTGAAGGTAGGCCTTGAAATACATCCACAGGTACACCTCCAATTGACTCAAATGATGTCAATTAGGCTATCAGAAGCCTCTAAAGCCATGACATCATTTTCTGGAATTTTCCAAGCTGTTTAAAGGCACAGTCAACTTAGTGTATGTAAACTTCTGACCCACTGGAATTGTGATACAGTGAACTATAAGTGAAATAATCTGTCTGTAAACACGGGTTGGTAAAATTATTTGTGTCGTGCACAAAGTAGATGTCCTAACCGACTTACCAAAACTAGACAAGACATTTGTGGAGTGGTTGAAAAACGAGTTTTAATTACTCCAACCTAAGTGTATGTAAACTTCTGACTTCAACTGTAAGTACACAGAGTTAATTTGTGCACTGTTTTGTTGTCAGATGTATCCTATGCCACAATTCAACAATGCACCGTTATTTGAGCAGAATTCAATATTATTAAAAGCACTCCTTTAATTGTCAAAGTCATGACTTTACAAAGTATACTACAGCATGCTATTGTGTAATAGTGCTTCACTTTGATGTTTTATACATTGCATGTGAATGTAGCCTAGCTACTGTATGTTAGGTAAATAGCTAAATCTTTCATTCATCAAAATAAATGTCAACATGTATTTATGAAATATATTTTGGAATATACACTCAGTAACCAGGTTATTAGGCACACCCATCTAGTACCGGGTCAGAACCCCCTTTGCCTCCAGAAGAGCCATTGCTCAGTTGGTATCAAGGGACCTATCGTGTGCCATAAAAACATTCCCCACAGCATTACACCACCGCCACCAGTCTGTACCGTTGACACCAGACAGGAAGGGGCCATGGACTCATGCTGCTTACACCAAATTCTGACTCAAAAACTGGGATTTGTTGGACCAGGCAATGCTTTTCCACTCCTAAATTGTCCAATGTTGGTGATCGTGTGCCCACTGGAGCCACTTCTTCTTGATTTTAGCTGATAGGATTGGAACCCGGTGTGGTCATCTGCTGCAATAGTCCATCTGTGACAAGGACCGTCGTTCCAAGATGCCATTCTGCACACCACTGTTGTACTGCTGTACTGTTGTACTGTATTGCCATTCTCTTTCGACCTCTCATTAACGAGCTCACAGGACTGCCGCTGACTGGATGTTTTTTGTTTGTTGCACCATTTTCGGTAAACCCTAGACACTGTCGTGCTTAAAAAGCCTAGGAGACTGGCCGCTTCTATGATACTAGAACCGACGCGCCTGTCACTGACAATGATACCACGCTCAAAGTCACTTAGGTCACTCGTTTTGCCCATTTTAACGTTCAATCAAACAGTAACTGAATGCTTTGATGCCTGTCTGCCTGCTTTATATAGCAAGCCACGGCCACGTGACTCACTGTCTGTAGGAGCAAACCATTTCCGTGAACGGGGTGGTGTACTTAATAAACTGGGTGAGTGTATTTTGCTAGATACCACAGCATGCAAAATACACTATTCCAAAAACGTGCATCCTGTTTGCAATAAGGCACAAAAGTAAAACTGCAATAAAATGTGTAAAATAAATTAACTGTATGTCCTGAATACAAAGCGTTACGTTTGGGGCAAATCCATCACTAAGTACCACTCTTCATTCTGTTCAAACATGGTAGTGGCTGCATCATGTTATGGGTATGCTTGTCATTGGCAAAGACTTTGCCTCACGCAGTGTGACACATCTCCTTCGCATAGAGTTGGTCAGGTTGTTGATTGTGGAATGTTGTCCCACTCCTCTTCAATCAATCAATCAAATGTATTTATAAAGCCCTTTTTACATCAGCCGATGTCACAAAGTGCTATACAGAAACCCAGCCTGAAACCCCAAACAGAAATCAATGCAGATGTGTATGCACAGAGCTAGAAAAAACTCCCTAGAAAGGCAGGAACCTAGGAAGAAACCTAGAGAGGATCCAGGCTCTGAGGGCTGGCCAGTTCTCTTCTGACTGTGTTGGGTTGATATTTTAACAGTGCATGTTCATAGATGACCAGCAGGGTCAAATAATAATAATAATAATAATAATCACAGTAGTTGTAGAGAGTGCAACAGGTCAGCACCTCAGGAGTAAATGTCAGTTGGCTTTTCATAGCCGAGCATTCAGCGCCAGAGACAGCAACTGCGATGGGGTTAGCTAGAGATTGTTGGAAACTGGAACACGTCGATCAAGAGCATCTCAATAATGCTGACGTGTGTGACATGTCTGGTGAGTATGCAGACCATGGAAAAACTGATGCTGAAACATGAGGTGATGGCATGACAATATAGGCCTCAGGATCTCGTCATGATATCTCAGTGCATTCAAATTGCCATCGATAAAATGCAATTGTGTTCATTGTCTGTAGCTTATGCCTGCCCATACCATAACCCCACTGCAACCATGGGGCGCTCTGTTCATAACATCGTTGACATCAGCAAACTGCACGCCCACATGACGCCATACACGTGGTCTGCATTTGTGAGGCCAGTTGGATATACTGATAAATTCTCAAAATTATGTTGGAGGGGGGGCATCGCATTGCTAGCTGTGCCACCAGAAACCCTGGCTTCGAGCCCAGGCTCTGTCGCAGCCGGCCGCGACCGGGATGTCCATGGGGCAACGCACAATTGGCCTAGCGTCGTCCAGGTTAGAGAGGGTTTGGCCGGTAGGGATATCCTTGTCTCATCGTGCCCTAGCGACTCCTGTGGCGGGCTGGACGCAGTGCACGCTGATCAGATCGCTAGGTGTGTGGTGTTTCCTCTGACACATTGGTGTGGCTGGCTTCTGGGTTGGATGCGCACTGTGTTAAGAAGCTGTGCGGCTTGGTTGGGTTGTGTTTTGGAGGATGCATTGCTCTCGACCTTTGTCTCTCCCGAGCCCGTACAGGAGTTGTAGTGATGAGACAAGACAGTAACTACTAATAATTGGATACCACGTAATTGGGGAGAAAAAGGGGGTAAAAAAATTATAAATATGTTGGAGGCGGCTTATGATAGAGGAATGAACATTCAAAACTTGAGACATCTGAAGCATTGTGACAAAACCGCACATTATAGAGTGGCCTATCTTTTTCATGACTGTAGCCCACTCATTCTCACTCTCTGTACTAGTGATTAGAGCATTGGGCCAGTAACCGAAAGGTTGCTGGATCGAATGCCTGAGCTGACAAGGTAAAAATCTGTCGTTCTTCCCCTAATAAGGCAATTAACACACTGTTCCCCGGGTGCCGAATACGTGGATGTCGATTATGGCAGCCCCCTGCACCTCTCTGATTCAGAGGGGTTGGGTTAAATCTCATCCAAATCGACCCACCAAACCCTCCCCTTGACTGAATTTGAAAAAGCATGACCCTCCACCATTTTCCTCCAGGTACCCAATCTGTAAATTTCTATCCATCCCTAAGAGCTTTTGTGGACAAGCTACTCCAGTGTTATAAATGCTAAAGATTTGTGCATGTCTCAAGTGTATGCAGACAGGAAGAATATCCTATGCCAGCTGAGGTAGTTCGCAGCAACTGTGGTGGCGAACATATGCCTGAGTCCCTGGATTTCCCTGTTAGGTTGAAGGAGACAGAGGTGGAGAGAATAAGGGCTGTCCAACATGTCTCCTATCTGGAGGAGGTGAGAAGAGTGGAAGGAGTAAGTGGCGTTGAAGACGCAATGGTAATTGAGACTGCACCAGTGAATGTTTCTCGGCAATCAAGGGATCCTGATTTGCTTGGAAACCCAACATTGAATTGCATTGAATTCTATGTCAGGCAAAAATTAGTGTTTGAATCAGGACATTTTCCTTTCAGGACCTCTACAAGCCAGAACGTTGGATAAAATTATATTTTAACGTACTTTACTGGTTGTCTGTGCGGTTGGTCCTTTTGGCCTGTAGAAATGTGCGATCCTGATATATTACAGTTGTAGCATTTATTACAATGGTCATAAACTGCACAGCACAAAGAAAGAAGAAATAAGAGAACATTTGAATTATTGTGAGTGCAGCAGAACGCTTTTTGGGATTCTGAGTTTACAGCCGTGCCATTGCAAGAAATCCTGTCAAAAGATGTTTTGCCCTCACAGGCCCCTGAGTCTGTAGGGATGTTACTTGAATTGGAATATGACTGAAGAAGTGGGATGTTTTATGTGTCTGGTTTTTATTTTGTATGATGTCGGTTTTTTCTACATTGGATATTTTTGCTATAGTTTACTAAGCGTACGGTAGGTGGCGGCATGCACCTCTATTAGCTAGTTTGCAGACCGCCATAATACCATAGAAGAAGACTAAACTACTCAACATGGAGACAGCAGTTGATAAACTGGAGGCGATGGTAAGCTTTTACAACCACTTTAATTTCTAAACCAGCGAAAGTAAACCTATGCTCCTAGTCTTTAGATACGAGGCGGCTTTTCTGTGGTCAATTAGCTATTTGAGGAAATGCGTCAAAAATAGGAATGCAACGTTAGCAAAGTGAGAGGAGCTAAATAAAAAAAATCTGCCATTTTCGTAGGAAAAAAATATTTCCAGGAAAATAACCACGAAAGCATACCATTGTAGCTAAGTGTTTTCTGCAATGAAAACCAAAACCTAAATTTGTTTCGCTTGTGTCACGTTGCTCATGTTCAGTGTTTATTTGGGTAGTTAGCTATCTCGATGGCTTGTTTGCCACACGTTTCACAATGAGTACGACAGACTGCGCCTGCAAAGAGGACATAAATTTGACGATGTCCCCGCGCTCGCTCTTCGTCTTACGTGGTCGTTCATGTTGTACGTGGTCGTTCATGTTTAAAAGCTACATTTCACGCAATCAATTGAAAGTTGTACACATTCGTTGTTAGCCAATCGACAGATAAAGGAGAGAGTTTGCAATGTCTGATCAAAGATAACATTTGTGGGTGTTCCAATCACGGCCCTTATCAAACGTACACTATGCAACTGTTACAAACTAGCCAGATTGGGCACCCCACGTTATTTCAACGTGGACATTTGGGTAGTATATGGTTGAGACATTGAACAATGAGATTTCAATCTTTTATTCACTCACTCAAAGTCAGCCAGAAGATGTTGAATCTCAATGTGGTATCACTTAGTCTGATTTAATCAGGCTGTAATACACAGTAAATTGGTATATAGGTCCTGAGACATTTATGTCGAGTATTAGGTAAATGTTCCATACAAGCCAGAATGTTTTAATACAATTACATTTAAACTTGCTCTACCGGTTGTCTGTGCAGTTTGTCCTTCTGCTGCTAGAAAATTGAGATAATGTTATTTGTGCTGAGCGATTTATCCAAAATGTTTTATTTTTGGTTCAATTATTTGCATTTTTTTTCTGTGAGCTCAATGCACACATTGAACAGTTTCTCTATAGATAAATATGATCTAGCCTGAACTGTGCAATGTAGTAGAAAGTTGTAGTTTCCAACAGGCCAATATTCTACATAGTTTAGTGCAACAAAATGTGGTAATTAACTATAATAGCTAGGTTTCCATCCAATTGGCTACAGATCTTCATGCAAGTATTCTTAAGTCTGCATGAAGAAAATATGCATGTTTTCCCTCCAGTGGTGTGTTTCCACCAAACTGACTTGTTGCAGAGAACTCAGTGCATGACACAACTTACATTTCGTGTGCACTTTCATGTACCGAATAAAAATTGGTTTCTGTCGCATTTTCAACTCTACCAGTAGTTTTGTCAGAAACTGTTGAATAGCAAAGGTGCCTACTCTGGTCTTGGCACATGTGCTCTAGTCAACAGCTCACAGATACAGAGCGAGAGCATCAATCATGTATTTATTATCGATCCCCAATTGCCAACAGCTACTCTTCCTGGGGACCGGCAAAATGAAGGCAGTTATACAATTTTAAAAACATTACAGAATTCACAACACACTTTGTGCCCTCAGGCCCATACCCCACTACCACATATCTACAATGCCAAATCCATATGTACGTGTGTGTATATTATCATGTGTGTGTTTATGCATGTGTCTGTGCCTATGTTTGTGTTACTTCACAGTCCACGCCATTCCGTAAGGTGTATACTTTTACCTGCTTTTTGAATCTGATTCTACTGCTTGCATCAGTTACCTGATGTGGAATAGAGTTCCATGTAGTCATGGCTCTGGTACTTTGTGCCTCCCATAGTCTGTTCCGTATTTGGGGACTGTGAAGAGACCTCTGGTGGCATGTCTTGTGGGGTATGCATGGGTGTTCTGTCACCAGAATAAGACCTTTGATAATTATTGGAAAGGAGCATCAACTTCATAGTGTGCACTTTCATCACCCTGTGAAGTTTGTCATAACTTATTTAATCTGTAGCCTAATAAACTGCATAGTTTCCTGAGTTGTATTTGGAGGACCAGTCACTATATCATCGCATGTCTCCAGGTTTGTGTCGATATTATGGTTATTATATCAGTATTTGCATATAAAGGCAACTGCCATTCCTCGCATAATAGATTTTACCGAAACCAAGATCCCACCATGTCCAATGAACAAATGATCTGTTGGCATTTATAAAATTGTACCGAAACTTCCGGTTTCCATCACATCTGTTGTGATAATAAAATATAAAAAATACGGTATGACTTTACTGTCGATGGAAACATGGTTACTGACCAAAATCCCTTGCACATCTACTTGTTCGGTCTGTTTATTTTATGCCTGCTATGGAAGAGAAGAATGCGTGATCAGGAGGGAATATAGAGAGCACCTATTGCTTCGCCGGGTATCTACCTGAAAATACACAATCAAAGTGAATGATAGTTAGTATTCAGAAGTCGTAAAAGTTTACCTGATTTACTTTGAAGAACTACAAAATAGAGATGAGAAGGTGACATGAAATGAAATAATAAAGCCATCAAGTAAAACAAATGTAATATAAACAACTGAAATATTTTATTAAAGTATTGTGAATAAAATATGGTTAATAAGTGATAAGCCTTCCTGGGCAGTCACTACCATCATGGGAATTATTAATTGCTTTATTCTGTTACAGCATTCAACCAAAAGAATGGAAATCGAAAACCGTGATTTTTTTAAAGACTCAAACCAAACCTACTTCAAAAATAACTAATCGCTCAGCACTAAGTGTTATTAACCTGACTTTCAGTACACTTGTCTGTATATCGGTTTGTACATCCAGGTTTTTATTTTCAATACTGATGCAATTCGCACAGTGTCAAACACTTGCACAGTATGGCCTGGCCTAAATGAACCACAGACCAAATGGCAAACACTTCCAGCTGATTGCGAGGAAATGTGCTTCGGGAGACTACTTTTGGTTACATTCGACTATGTTTACATATTGTGCATCACGTGCAAAGAGTCGAGATTGATAATAAACGTCAGAACCGATATTATGCCTCAGGAAGTGGGTGAACAACACTTTCCTGTGACCCTATCTACACCTACCACCAAAAGGACCAACAGCATGTACAACAGGTAAAGTAACCTCAAATGTTATTTTATTCAACATTCTGGCTTATAGAGACTATTAGTGGTGTCAAGATTCGACTCCGAAGATTCAGTATTTTTGGAACGAAAGATACTGATTGTATACGTAGGCTACTCCCGAGAACACAATCTTGTGGGTTAGCAAGAGAGAGGGGAGGGGCACAGCCCCTAGGTAGGTAGGCAAGTCAGCCACCATGCACACAGTCAGAACTGTGCATCGGTAATCAAAAGCTGTATTTTGCAATTTCTTGCCTTGCAATGTCTCGCAAGTTCACTAAAGTAAGTAGGGGCTATCTATGATTAGGTTACCATAAACTATTTTACATGCAACAGACTGAAGACTGAACACACACACCGGCATCTTTTATAGCGAAGAGATAGATCAGGCGACCCAGTGAGGAAGAGAGGAGGGGCAAGGCAGACAGTTGGAACTGTGCACATAGGCTAGGCCTATATATTTGATGATTTGTATCTCGCAATGCCTCGTAAAATCACCACAAGTATATTAAAGTATAGATTAGGCTATCAATGAGTATGGCTAAACTACTCTACACTGTGCCAGTGAATTGAAAATGAACAAACGTGTCAATTTAATTAGGCCTAAATATGCAATAAAAATAATTGTACTTATAGCTTATTTAGTGAAACCCTGGCTGTTTTTTTTGTCCTAGGCAATAGATAGCAACGCAGGGCATCCCCAATTTCCCCACTGAGCCCTATCTTATTTACATAAGTATTCAGACCCTTTGCTAGGATACTTGAAATTGAGCTCAAGTCCATCCTGTTTCCATTGATCGTCCTCTAGATGCATCTACAACTTGTTTGGAGTCCACTTATGGTAAATTCAATTGATTGGACATGATTTGGAAAGGCACAACCCTGTCTATACAAGGTCTCACAGTTGACAGTGCATGTCAGAGCAAAAACCAAGCCATATGAGGTCAAAGGAATTGTCCGGAAAGCTCAGAGACAGGAATGTGTCGAGGTACAGATCTGGGGAAGGGTACCATTCTGGTCCTGAAGAACACAGTGGCCTCCATCATTCTTACATGGAAAGGTCTGGAATCACCAAGACTCTTCCTAGATCTGGCCACCCAGCCAAACAGCAATTGGGGGAGAATGTGACCAAGAACCCAATGGTCACTCTGAGAGGGCTCCAGAGTTCCTTTGTGGAGATGGTTCTTCTTCTGGAATGTTCTCCCATGTCTGCAGTGCTCCACAAATCAGGCCTTTGTGGCCAGACAGAAGCCACTCCACAGTAAAAGCACATGACAGCCCGCCAAAAGGCACCTAAAGACTCTCAGACCACGAGAAATAAGGTTCTCTGGTCTGATGAAACCAAGATTGAACTCTTTCGCCTGAATGCCAAGCGTCACGTCTGGATGAAACATGGCACTATCCCTACGGTGAAGCATGGTGGTGGCAGCATCATGCTGTGGGGATGTTTTTCAGCGGCAGGGACTGGGAGACTAGTCCGGATCAAGGGAAAGATGAACGGAGCAGAGTACAGAGAGACACTTGATGAAAACCTGGTCAGGACCTCAGACTGGGGCAAAGGTTCACCTTCTAACAGGAGAATGACCCTACACACACAGCCAAGACAATGCAGGAGTGGTTTTGGGATCGAACATCTCTGGAGAGTACTGAAAATAGCTGTGCAGCAATGCTCCCATCCAACCTGACAGTGCTTGAGAGGATCTGCAGAGAAGAATGAGAGAAATTCCCCAAATGCAGGTGTGCCAAGCTTGTGGCGTATTTAGTATCTGAATACTGAATAGTGTCTAAATACTTATGTAAATGTGATATTACATTTTTATTTTTTATAAATTAGCACAAAAACAATGTTTGATCCAATTTAGAAAATGTCTGTTACGTTGCAATGGGGAAAAAGTCAAGTGGCCTGAATGTCCATGGTATCTCATCCAGACAAGTAAACTAAAGATATTGAGCGATAGCCTCACTCTGGTCCAAAATATGGTAAAAGAAAACCGATTTTTTTATTTTTTATTTGTAATAATGACAATTACAACAATACTGAATGAACACTTATTTTAAAATCAATTTAGCCTCAAATAATGAAACATGTTAAATTTGGTTTAAATAATGCAAAAACAAAGTCTTGGAGAAGAAAGTAAAAGTGCAATATGTGCAATAAGTTCCTTGCTCAGAACATGGGAATTAATTGATAACTTTTTTCTAAACCAAATGTATTTCCGCGTAAGATTCCACGTCACAATATGTTGACAACCAGTTTGTGCCCAGTGGGTAGTAACTAGACTATTCAAATATGATGCATTCACTATCTATTCAGCTCCCCAAAGTCATGTAGCTTCACTTGCTTGTTTCTCTCTGCTGTCGATCACTGCATTTCAAAACTGGTTTTACTTGAGGTTTAGATCATTTGATTCACCCATTCATATTTTTTCTTGATCTGGCTCCAATCCAATTAAAGTTTCTGTCATGTAGTTAATTATTTCTCTAGTTTGACAGGAGGTTGGATGTCTCCAATTTTATTTCAGGACTGATAACACAGGATAAGAGGAATCCATTATGTTGTGTCTGTCTGTCCAGTGCCCCTTTTATATTGTCCTACTGGTGACCCTGTAATGAAAGCAGTGCAATGTTAAAAGGGCATTGGCCAGGGATTATTCCCAAGGAGGTTTTGTAAGGTGTAGGTGTGAACCTTTGCTCAACAAAGCTGTTTGCAGGTGCTCTGACTTCATTGCACTACTGTATTGGACATCTAGCAGTGCAATAGTATTGTCAAAGCATCTGAAAGCAGCAAAGACCACTTTTGGAAGCCGCAAAAACTGTAGGACAAAGTGGCGAAAGCTGCCACTCTCCTCACCAAAGGGGGGGGATTCAGACCGGCGTTACTCGCTTAAATGGAACTTTATTCCCTTTTCTCTGTGCAAAGTATTCTGACCTTGAACTTAAGCATGGGACAACTCATGTGTCAGCCAGTTATTCATTTGGGGTGGAGATCACAGAAACACCATATTCTGATCTTGTCTTAATTCCACGTCCTTAACACGCAAGGAAACCATGAATAAGGTCGATCAACCTGTCAGTTCCATTTGAAAAAACAGCTTTGCTGTTATGTCTATTGGGGAAATAATAATCTCTGCACTGTAATTTATAAATTGATAAGAGCTATTGATGAGACCTAGGTAATCCGTTTACAAAAACAATTGGCACAGGAGGGTAGTTTTTTTTTTCTTCCTGATTTACATTTGCCATTTTGCAGGTTTTACTATTATGTCTTCCATATAGCCAAATCTTTTCATCCACTTGTATGCGCCTCCATTATCGAGGTGGTTTGGTACTTCCCTTGTGCACTACGCTTTTCTGAGCGCTTACTATACCACGGGTCAATGTAGTCTACCAGTAGACTGTCTAGCCTGCCCTCTATCCATAGTGGTAGGTGGATTGTTTGTCCAGATCTGCAATAGGTTAACTAGTGGTCATACCACAAACAAAATCATACAAATCTGTAAGAGTTTTCAATATACAGTGCATTTGGAAAGTATTCAGACCCCTTGACATTTTCCACATTTTGTTACTTTACTGTTGCAGTTCTAAAATCTATTACATAGGTCCCCCCCCCCCCCCCCCAATCTACATACAATACCCCATAATGACAAAGCAAAAACAGTTTTTTTTTGATTTTTTGGTAAAAAAACAAACTGAAATATCAAATTTACATAAGTATTCAGACTCGTAACTCAGTACTATAAAGCACCTTTGGCAGCGATTACAGCCTAGAGTGTTCTTGGGTATGACGCTACAAGCACACCTGTATTTGGTGAGTTTCTCCCATTCTTCTCTGCAGATACTCTCAATCTCTGTCAGGTTATATGGGGAGCATCGCTGCATAGCTCATTTCAGTTCTTCAGATGTGTTCATGTCCGGACTCTGGCTGGGTCTCTCAAGGACATTCAGAGACTTGTCCCGAAGCCACTCCTGCATTGTCTTTGCTGTGTGCTTAGGGGAGTTATCCTGCTGGAAGGTGAACCTTCACCCCAGTCTGAGGTGCTGAGCGCACTGGAGCAGGTTTTCATCAAGGATCTCTCTGTACTTTCGTCTCCCTGCCGCTGCTACCACCCTGCTTCACCGTAGGGATGGTGCCACGTTTCCTCCAGACATGAGGCTTGTTATTCAGGCGAAAGAGTTCAGTCTTGGTTTCATTAGACCAGAGAATCTTGTTTCTCATGGTCTGAGAGTCCTTTAGGTGCCTTTTTTGCAAACTCAATGGAAACAGGATGCACTTGAGCTCAATTTAGAGTCTCATAGCAAAGGGTCTGAATACTTATGTAAATACGTTATTTCTGTTTTTATACATTTGCAAACATTTCGAAACTTGTTTTTGCGTTGCCATTTTGGGGTATTGTGTGTCAATTGTGGAGGATTTTTATTTAATCAATTTTAGAATAATGTGAAAAAGGGGAAGGGTTCTGAATACTTTCCGAATGCACTGTATATCCATCCACAAGATGGAGGAGCAGCGGAGAGGCCAGGTGCGTCATTGCACATGAAAGAACAGTGAAGACAGGTTGTTTAAAAAGCTCCCCTATTGCTCTTTCGGGACAATACAATTATACTAATTAGACTAGCCTACAACACCAAAATCCAATGACAAATTGCATTATTATTTTCAAGTGAGTACAATTCTCTAGCCTGTAAACTGCAGTGAAAATGTCATTTGAATAATTACCAAAAGCCCTGTTATTTGAATGTTTCATTCCATTTGGATCAGTTGTGAGTCTACTCTCGACAGATTATAGAAAGTTACAGTAGCAGGACAGTCTGGCTGTATTTTTACTTGTGATACTGATGCGCTGTCTGTTGTGATCATCCTTCTCCAAAGTTGTCCTGTGGCCTATGCTCCCAGCAAGCCCAGTTATTCAGGAAAGCTTAATACTCGTTCTTCCTCCTTTCTGATCCGAGAGGCTATTCCTTGACCTAGAACCTAATGCTTCAATATAGCCTACATATTTGTTATTTAACTTTTAGAATATATTACCTTTTTGTGTGAGGCATAAACATAACTAGTCATAATGTTTTAATATGATTAGCCTATAGGCTGCTTCAAAAGTATCCTATCTGCTCACGCTCATCCATTCCACTCGATTATAATTCCAGCATACAAACTGAGCAACGGCCGTCCTATTAATGGAGAGCGACATCTGTTACTAAACATAAAGGTTTAATGACATTCTGAGATTGTCAAATCAAGCCTTTAATACTGAGTAGGGAGTATTTTCTGTTTGTCGAGATTTGACATACTCTACTTGATTGTGGTGTTGAAAATGCAAACCATGATGATAAGTCGGTAATCGGTATGCAGTTATGCGTTGCTTATTGGGTGTGTGTGGTGCGTTGGAACAGAAACCTGTTAGTGGAGAATTTGTTGCATATATTTGACATAATTATATGGGAGACCAGATGCTGCTGGAAAGGCATTCTTCCCTCTGGTCTAAGTAGATCCCAGGGCAGTGAAGGGGACCATTGCTCTGCGTAGGGTGCTGTTTTTCTGATGAGATGTTAAACGGGTGTCCTCACTAAATATCACATAGGGGTGTTAACCCCGGTGTCACGGCTAAATTTCCAACCTGGCCTATTCCATCATGGCCACCTAATCATCCCCCTCATTCCTAATTGGCATATATCACTCCTCTCAACTTTGTGTGGTGAGCATTCTGCCACAAAATAGGTTGCTGTGCATAACCCAGGTGGTGGATGAGGTGAGTTTCCCCCTTACCGCCCAGACTTTTTAATTATTATTATTATTTTTTAAACGATTTCTATCATATTGTATTAAATATGAGCCACTATCTGTAGCCACTGTCAGTAATAACCACATACAGTACTTAATAACTGGCACTTTAGTGCAGTGATTTTTAGTTTCCTTAAATTTATAGCCTAAATGTATCATTCCATTACATCGTTAGTTTACCTTTCTTTCCTCTGTCACGTTCGTGTGGTTGTTTTTGAAGGTTGCGAGTAATAGTGGATCATATAAGCCTAAAGTATTACATGTAGCCTATTTGAAATATTTTTATTTTGCATTAGGATTCCCAATTAACTGCAGCCGAGGCAGCGGCTACTCTTCTTGGGGTCCAAACAGGAAACAACATAACAAATAAAATACATAATATGCATAAATTATACATAGCACTACAGATGTGGCCAACATTTTTGAGAATGACACAAATATGAATTTTCACAAAGTCTGCTGCCTCAGTTTGTGTGATGGCAATTTGCATATACTCCAGAATGTTATGAAGAGTGATCAGATGAATTGCAATTAATTGCAAAGTCCCTCTTTGCCATGCAAATGAACTGAATCCCCAATAAAACATTTCCACTGCATTTCAGCTCTGTCACAGAAGGACCAGCTGGCATCATGTCAGTGATTCTCTCGTTAACACAGATGTGAGTGTTGACAAGGACAAAGCTGGAGGTCACTCTGTCATGCTGATTGAGTTTGAATAACAGACTGGAAGCTTCAAAAGGAGGCTGGTGCTTGGAATCATTGTTCTTCCTCTGTCAACCATGGTTACCTGCAAGGAAACATGTGCCGTCATCATTGCTTTGAACAAAAATGGCTTTACAGGAAAGGATATTCCTGCCAGTAAGATTGCACCTAAATCAACCATTTATCGGATCATCAAGAACTTCAAGGAGAGCAGTTACCAGTACAGAGCTTGCTCAGGAATGGCAGCAGGCAAGTGTTAGTGCATCTGCACAGTGAGGCAAAGACTTCTGGAGGATGGCCTGGTGTCAAGAAGGGCAGCAAAGAAGCCACTTCTCTCCAGGAAAAACATCAGGGACAGACTGATATTCTGCAAAAGGTACAGGGCATCACCACCCTGGATGGTTCCGACCTAGAATATGTGGACGTCTATAAGTACCTAGGTGTCTGGCTAGACTGCAAACTCTCCTTCCAGACTCATATCAAACATCTCCAATCGAAAATCAAATCAAGAGTCGGCTTTCTATTCCGCAACAAAGCCTCCTTCACTCAAGCCGCCAAGCTTACCCTAGTAAAACTGACTATCCTACCGATCCTCGACTTCGGCGATGTCATCTACAAAATGGCTTCCAACACTCTACTCAGCAAACTGGATGCAGTCTATCACAGTGCCATCCGTTTTGTCACTAAAGCACCTTATACCACCCACCACTGCGACTTGTATGCTCTAGTCGGCTGGCCCTCGCTACATATTCGTCGCCAGACCCACTGGCTCCAGGTCATCTACAAGTCTATGCTAGGTAAAGCTCCGCCTTATCTCAGCTCACTGGTCACGATGGCAACACCCATCCGTAGCACGCGCTCCAGCAGGTGTATCTCACTGATCATCCCTAAAGCCAACACCTCATTTGGCCGCCTTTCGTTCCAGTACTCTGCTGCCTGTGACTGGAACGAATTGCAAAAATCGCTGAAGTTGGAGACTTTTATCTCCCTCACCAACTTCAAACATCAGCTATCTGAGCAGCTAACCGATCGCTGCAGCTGTACATAGTCTATTGGTAAATAGCCCACCCTTTTCACCTACCTCATCCCCATACTGTTTTTATTTATTTACTTTTCTGCTCTTCTGCACACCAATATCTCTACCTGTACATGACCATCTGATCATTTATCACTCCAGTGTTAATCTGCAAAATTGTAATTATTTGCCTACCTCCTCATGCCTTTTGCACACATTGTATATAGACCCCCCCCCCTTTGTTTTCTACTGTGTTATTGACTTGTTAATTGTTTACTCCATGTGTAACTCTTTGTTGTATGCTCACACTGCTATGCTTTATCTTGGCCAGGTCGCAGTTGCAAATGAGAACTTGTTCTCAACTAGCCTACCTGGTTAAATAAAGGTTAAATAAAAATAAACAGGGATTGGACTGGGGCGAATTCATTTTCTCTGATGAATCCTCTTTCTGATTGTTTGGTGCATCTGGAAAAAAGCTTGTCCGGAGAAGACCAGGTGAGCGCTACCATCAGTCCTGTGTCATGCCAACAGTAAAGCATCCTGAGACCATTCATGTGTGGGGTTGCTTCTCAGCCAAGGGAGTGGGCGCACTCACAATTTTGCCTAGGAACACAGGCATGAATAAATAATGGTACCAACACATCCTCCAAGAGCAACTTCTCCCAACCATCCAGGAACGGTTTGGTGACGAACAATGCCTTTTCCAGCATGATGGAGCACATTTCCTTAAGGCAAAAGTGATAACTAAGTGGCTCGGGGAACAAAACATCGGTATTTCGGGTCCATGGCCAGGAAACTCCCCAGACCTTAATCCCGTTGAGAACTTGTGGTGTCTTGTGTGATACTGATGAGTGTCGACTGCTTGAACAGACAGTTCGGTACCCTCAACACCTCGCACAAAGATCAATAGTGACAGTCAATCTCTCCTCAACTTTGAGCCAGGAGAGATTGACATACCCCTTCCGTGTACATCTAAGTGCAATATGTGCTGCTTTGTTTCGGACCAACTACAATTTGCCTATGTCCTTCCTTGCTGCACCTGACCACACAACTGGACAGTAGGACCTGTACGACCAACTAGGGCCTGTACGACCTGTAGCTGAAATATCAAGAAAGCAGAGCAACACGTTATCATGGATAGACCTCTTCCCATTTTAGTAACCATTGAGTCTATATGTTTTGACCATGATTGTGTGCTATCTAGGGTGGCACCCAGCAGTTTAGTCTCTTCAACTTGCTCAATTCAAGAATAGATCCAGATGAGGTTTAGGGTTAAGCGAGGGATTTGTCCTAAAAATTATGCTTTTTAGTTTTTAGCACCAGCTTATTGCTAGTTACCGATTTATAAAACTGACTGGAGATCTATTGAGTGTCAGTTACTTATTTTACTGTTGCAGCTGACGTGTATACTGTGAAGTTGTCAGCGTACATAGACACAGGCTTTATTCAAGGTCAGTGGAAGGTTATTAGTAAACACAGAAAACAATAATGGTCCAAGCCAGCTGCCCTGTGGCACACCACACTGCACCGAATTTTCATTAGAGGGGGTTCAATTAAAGAAAACCCTCTGTTCGATTGAATAGGTAACTGTCCATCCATGATAAAGCAGAGGATGTTAATCCATAACACCTATGTTTTCAGCAATATGTTATGCTCCACTGAAATCTAACATAACAGCTCCCACAATCTCAGTAATTTACCATCCAGGTTGTCAGTTCCAGGTGGTTTGTCCTTTTTATCGATGGCAATATTTTTTTCAACTATTCCACACTAGCTTTGCGGAATTTATTGCTACTGTCTTTCATCATTTGACCCGTTATGCATGAAGATGAAGGCTCAGCGTCCAAAATTTTTGCTAATCTAACCCCAAGCGTGTATTGAGGCTCCGGTGCGTCAATCTATGTAACATAATACAAAGAATTCCCATCAAAATCTCTCCGTTTAAGCTTGAGATACAGTTGAAGTCGGAAGTTTACATACACTTAGGTTGGCGTCATTAACTCGTTTTTCAACCACTCCACACATTTCTAGTTAACAAACTATAGTTTTGGCAAGTCGGTTAGGACATCTAATTTTCCCAACAATTGTTTACAGACAGATTATTTCACTTATAATTCACTGTATCACAATTCCAGTGGGTCAGTTTACATACACTAAATTGACTGTGCCTTTTTAAACAGCTTGGAAAATTCCAGACATCATTTGAGTCAATTGGAGGTGTACCTGTACCTGTGGATGTATTTCAAGGCCTACCTTCAAACTCAGTGCATATTTGCTTGACATCATGGAGAAATGAAAAGAAATCAGCCAAGACCTCAGAAAAACACGTGTAGACCTCCACAAGTCTGGTTCATCCTTGGGAGAAATTTCCAAACACCTGAAGGTACCATGTTCATCTGTACAAACAATAGTACGCAAGTATAAACACCATGGGACCACGCAGCCATCATACCGCTCAAGAAGGAGACCCGTTCTGTCTCCAAGAGACACTTTGGTTCGAAAAGTGTAAATGAATCCCAGAACAACAGCAAAGGACCTTGTGAAGATGCTGGAGGAAACGGGTACAAAAGTATCTATATCCACAGTTAAACAAGTCCTATATCGACAACTTGAAAGGCCGCTCAGCAAGGAAGAAGCCACTGCTCCAAAACCGCCATAAAAAAGCCAGACTATGGTTTGCATCTGCACATGGGGACAAAGATAGTACTTTTTTGAGAAATGTCCTCTGGTCTGATGAAACAAAAATAGAACTGTTTGGCCATTGTTATGTTTGGAGGAAAAAGGGGGAGGCTTGCAAGCCGAAGAACACCATCCCACGGGGGAGGGGGGGGGGGGCATCATCATGTTTTGGGGGTGCTTTGCTGCAGGAGGGACTGGTGCACTTCACAAAATAGATGGCATCATGAGGCAAGTAAATTATGTAAATATATTGAAGAAACATCTCAAGGCATCAGTTAAAAGTTAAAGTTAAAGCTTGGTCACAAATGGGTCTTCCAAATGGACAATGACTTCAAGCATACTTCCAAAGTTGTGGCAAAATCTATTAAAGACAACAAAGTCAAGGTATTGGAGTGGCCATCACAAAGCCCTGACCTCAATATTATAGAAAATCCGTCGAACTGAAAAAGCGTGTGTGAGCAAGGAGGCCTACAAACCTGACTCAGTTACACCAGCTCTGTCAGGATGAATGGGCCAAAATTAATCTATTGTGGGAAGCTTGTGGAAAGTTACCGAAAACATTTGACCCAAATTAAATATTTTAAAGGCAATTCTACCAAATACTAATTGAGTGTATGAAAACTTCTGACCCACTGGGATTGTGATGAAATAAATAAATAAAAGCTGAAATATATTTTTCTCTATTATTCTGAGATTTCACATTCTTAAAATAAAGTGGCGATACTAACTGGCCTAAGACAGGGATTTTTTACTAGGCTTAAATTTCAGGAATTGTGAACCTGACTTTAAATGTATTTGGCTAAGGTGTATGTAAAGTTCCGACTTCAACTGTACATACACACACACACTGCATTCATAAGTATTCATATCCCTTTTCCCCACTTTTTTTAATGTTGTAACCTTATTCTAAAATAGATTTTTTTTCCATCAGTCTACATACAATACCACAATGACAAAGTAAAAGCAGGTTTTTAGAAATGTTTGCACATTTTTATTTACGTAAGTATTCAGACCCTTTGCTATATGACTCAATTGAGAACCGGTGCATCCTATTACCATGATCATCCTCAGTGTTTCTACAACTTGACTAGGGTCCAGCTGTGGTAAATTCAATGGATTGGACATGATTTGGAAAGGCACATACCTGTCAATATAAGATCCCACAGTTGACACTGCATGCCAGAGCAAAAACCAAGCCATGAGGTTGAAGGAATTGTCTGTAGAGCTCCGAGACAGGATTTTGTGGAG
The DNA here is from genome assembly GCF_002021735.2 of Oncorhynchus kisutch. Lineage (NCBI taxonomy): Eukaryota > Metazoa > Chordata > Actinopteri > Salmoniformes > Salmonidae > Oncorhynchus > Oncorhynchus kisutch. The sequence continues at coordinate 38,184,929 of NC_034179.2, read as the reverse complement.
GCACAGATCTGGGGAAGGGTTCCCAAAAAATGTCTGCATCATTAAAGAACACAGTGGCCTCCATCATTCTTAACTGGAAGAAGTTTGGAATTACCAAGACGCTTCCTAGAGCTGGCCGCACTGCCAAACTGAGCAATTAGGGGGAGAAGGGCCTTGGTCAGGGAGGTGACCAAGATCCCTATGGTCACTCTGACAGAGTTCCTCTGTGGAGATCGGAGAACCTTCCAGAAGGACCGCTATGTCAGCAGCACAGCCTTGTTAACTAGTAAAGAGTAGCCTACAGCACAGCCCACAGTAAAAGGACCTAAAGGACTTTCAGACCATGATAAACAATATTCTCAGGTCTGATGAAACCAAGATTGAACTTTTTAGCCTGAATGCCAAGCATCACATCTGTAGGAAACATGGCAGCATCATGCTGCGGGGATGTTTTTCAGCGGCAGGGACTGGGAGACTAGTCAGGATTGAGGGGAAAGATGAATGGCCAAAGTACAGAGATCCTTGTAGAAAACCTGCTCCAGGGCGTTCAGGACTTCAGACTGGGGCGAAGGTTCACCTTCCAACAGGACAATGACCCTAAGCACACGGACAAGGCAGGATTTGCTTCAGGACTTCGTGTTTTTAATTTAAATAACACCTTTTCAAACATTTTTAAAAACCTGTTTTTGATTTGTCATTATGAGGTAATGTGTGTAGGTTGAGGAAATATATATTTTCAATTTTAGAAAAAGTCTAACTTTACAACGTGGAAAAAGTCAAGGGGCCTGAATACTTTTGAATGCACTGTACCTCTCTGTTGAGATCTCATACATTATCAAGTCTTTCCCACATTATCCAGATACTGACTGTTGGGACTTGGTGGTCTATAGCAACTTCACACAAGAATAGGCTATATGGAACATAGACCATACATTGCTGTTCAAACCTGGAGCCTAGTGCATGGTTCACAACAACTGAATTGTTTTCATCAGTTCCATGAGGATTAGGGTAGATTTAAAGGACTATTGTTCAATCCCCTATTGTATACTTTTCCTCCCTGTTCAAATATTTCATGAATTGAACAATTGATTATGGTACCATTTCAGGATGAATCAAACCACTGTATTTATGATTCACAATACATTTTGTGCGTAAATGCTTTCCAACCCTGTTTGTTTGATTCATTAACACTTTCCTAACCCTAAATAGTTTAAAAGATATGAGTATTTTTAGATCTACCAATTAGAGCTGAAAAGGAGACTGTAATTAGATGGCTTTCTTTCATTGATCCCTATTCTGAGCTCTTTCTCAATGTATATTCTAGTGAATCTGTCGTGAAAATTCAAATTAAAGGTACATTGTATTTGAATGGATGGCTTTAGATAAATGTCCTGAAAACCCCTTTGAATGGAAACTTAACAAAGAAATCTGTGGGCTAGCAAGTGGGAGAGTTTTCAGCGGTTGAATAAAATTTTAATCAGTGGGGTCCACACTTGCAAAGCCCATTGCGCACCTGCATAAGGTAAGTCTGAATACCGACTACTGAAGCGCTTAAATCAAAACAAATAGGGCAAAGACCAAATAGCCCTGCAAAGCCCATTGCACCTCAAGGAATGGATGTGTTTATAATTAGGAATTAGAACTCTGGAATAGGCATAGGTGCGATTTGGGGGGGGGGGGGGGGGGGGGTTGTTATTTCATTAAAATCTGCAGTGAAGATCAATGGTCTTATTAATTCAGGCAGAGTCCAACTGAGCAATAATCTTACTCTGCAGGAGAGGGAATGACGGGAAATCTATCATAGCAAGTCGAACTTTTGTGCCCACCAGTCAGCTTCCATTTCTCATCAGGAGGAGGATCTACCTAAACTACCAAAAATGGACAGTTATTTGTATTTAAATGTTCTCTCTTTCATACCTTGTGAATATGTTTTGTGTTACGTGCCTATTGAACTCAACCCTGATTATTTTTTTCCCCACTCCATTTTGACTAAACATTTGATTGATCCCAAGTCCTGAAACCCTATCAGTATTTTCTCTGCTGTCCACTTTGAGTAGTGAAATGTTGCTTTTAGGGTTTCAGTGTTTTGGTTAAAGCCTCACAGAAGGCACTATGAGTCTCTCAACAATTTCATCATGCACCTTTCGGGAGGCAACAGTTTTGTGGCCGAAGTCTTCGACAGATGTGATTGATTATTTCACTCATTTTTTTTACCATATCATATGGAGACAGAAACATAAACCTTTTACCTAAACATAAGTAGACATAGTTGCAAATTATTCAATCCTTCCAATTGAAATAAAGCTATTTATTTACGAATTGAACTTTAATTAAATGAGTTGACTCTTCACATGGGATGATTTCACTGAACAACAAAATAAAGGGAATATTGAATGATCCCCAATGATCCATTGCATTTCCCACAACATTTTCAACATACAGTGGGGCAAAAAAGTATGTAGTCAGCCACCAATTGTGCAAGTTCTCCCACTTAAAAAGATGAGAGGCCTGTATTTTCATCATAGGTACACTTCAACTATGACAGACAAAATGAGAAAAAAAATCCAGAAAATCACATTGTAGGATTTTTAAGTAATTCATTTGCAAATTATGGTGGGAAATAAGTATTTGGTCACCTACAAACAAACAAACAAACAAACAAACAAGCAAGCAAGCAAGATTTCTGGCTCTCACAGACCTGTAACTTCTTCTTTAAGAGGCTCCTCTGTCCTCCACTCGTTACCTGTATTAATGGCACCTGTTTGAACTTGTTATCAGTATAAAAGACACCTGTCCACAACCTCAAACAGGCACACTCCAAACTCTACTATGGCCAAGACCAAAGAGCTGTCAAAGGACACCAGAAACACAATTGTAGACCTGCACCAGGCTGGGAAGACAATCTGCAATAGGTAAGCAGCTTGGTTTGAAGAAATCAACTGTGGGAGCAATTATTAGGAAATGGAAGACATACAAGACCACTGATAATCTCCCTCGATCTGGGGCTCCACGCATGATCTCACCCCGTGGGGTCAAAATGATCACAAGAGCGGTGAGCAAAAATCCCAGAACCACACGGGGGGACCTAGTGAATGACCTGCAGAGAGCTGGGACCAAAGTAACAAAGCCTACCATCAGTAACACACTACGCCGCCAGGGACTCAAATCCTGCAGTGCCAGACGTGTCCCCCTGCGTAAGCCAGTACATGTCCAGGCCCGTCTAGAGAGCATTTGGATGATCCAGAAGAAGATTGGGAGAATGTCAACTCGTCGTGTTTGGAGGACAAAGAATACTGAGTTGCATCCAAAGAACACCATGGCTTTTGGGCCAAAAATATTATGAAAAGCCGATTTTTAAATAAAAATTACCGGGAGAAAGGAAAATGCATTGCAAAATAATGCTTTTTAATTGATGGAAATACCAAACGATGGAAATGGATTTGACTGTCATGCTTATCGGTCTATAGGTTCAATTGCATAATTTTGTGTCATTTAAATTGGCCTGTGTGTGTGTATCTGTTAGTCATCATTTATCTTATTTATCCAACAACTATCCTACGCGCACAGCATACAGAGCCTATTTTGAGCGGGATTTCTCCTGCTGCTCCACAGGTTTATTGTTGCTGGAGTAAAACATGCTTTATAAACATACACCAAGTCCCTTTTCACCCTTTAATGACCAACATATAAACTCAGCAAAAAAAGAAACGTACTCTCACCGTTACGACACTTTGCAACCATAGTTCATAGTATTGACAGATCTGCACATGCAATGATTTTCCATGTGTAATAATGATTGTGTAAGGCTTGTAGTACACTAAACCAACTGTCCTTTCAGTTCCAGAAGGCAGAGGCTGACATGGAGTACATGGAGAAGCGGCTACGGCTGGATTTCCTGACTAATGTTCCAGAGAACAGTGCAGCAGAGGTGAATACACCACAGTACTGAGTTACAAACATGTCTGTTGGTCTGTTCTGAGGACAAGTCACCCAACCCCTTTCCACTCTATCCACAAAAGGCAATGCTACAGTGTATATAATATATCTCTGAACTTCTGCCATGCAGAGAGTGTAGCCAACATTCTGTTAAATCAATATGACGCATGTTCTCGTGACCACAGGAAAATCCTGTGAAGCTGCTGGAGAACCTGTCAGCCATCAAGACGAGGCATGCGGCCCTGTGCACACAAGTGCAGGAGATCGCAGCCGAGCAGAAGCAATCAATGGACTCCATACGAGTGCACCTCGACACCACTGTGCAGCTGGTGCAACAGTTACAGCAGGCTGCTGACATTGAGGTAGACTATTCCCTCTACGTACATCCGACAATGTCAACCAACTCTTTTCAATGTTAAAGGGTGGTTTAAATCATGTGCAATTCAGAATTAATATTTGCACTTGTACTTTTTTGTAGCTTCCAACACTGACTGAGACGGAGCAGGAGTCTGCAGAGTTCCTTGGTTTATCAGTCAATCAAAACACAGCAGAGGTAAGTCCATTTGCTGGAGCTAAGGTGTCATTGCGTACAGGAGCAGAGTGTGCGGAGGAACGATATTTCACAGACGTCATTCTGTGTAACACTGACATTGTATGGGCACTACTTTTGATTGTCCAATTTTACGGCCCATGCTATTCAGAGAAATATATAGCTTTTCTGCTCAGGATTTCTCAACTCTTTCCTTCAGTGAAATGTTATGGTCGTCTTGTAATATCCCAGTATTACAATATATTGTAATATAACTGTAATATGCCAATGTTTGTCTGTTAACAGGTACCGATGTCTATGGAGCTTCAAGCCCAAGAGCTGCCTCGGTGTAAGTAATGGTTAACCCCAAGTCTCCCCTCTGCATATGTCTTAGACACAACAAACCCCTATTGAAGTCATTTGTAACCAACATATTATGTACATAACTAAATAGGAAATGTTCAATTTGGAGAATTTATATTGATACTATAACAGCCAACAATGACACAACATCCCTCCTCAAGGAATCCATGTGAAACCCAAAAAAGGGGCTCCGTACTCTACAGACAGGAATATGGCGACTGAAGCGAACGTGAGTGTGTTCTGTCCACAGCCTCGAGGGAGGGCGAGTTTGAGGAGCTGAGTGAAGCCACACTGGAGGCAGTGCCGTGCAGCATGCGTGCCAACGTCAAGCTGGCCAACCTCAATGCCTTCTACAAGCAGCTGCACGAGTACTTCTCCTTCAGAAAAAACAGGTCAGACGAGTCATGTTCGTGCTGAGATGCATATACCTTTACACAGAAACCCCCAGTTGTCAAGGCAATGTCCGAATTGTTTTAAATCTGAACAGTTAACTGCTGGACCAGAGTCATGTGAATGTTTAGTAAGTTGTATGCATTTTGTGGATGTTCTTGCAAGTTTGCCACTCTTTCTCCAGTGGTGCCCTCAGTTTGCAGAAGATGAAGCAGATGAACATGAAGGTTAACGACGCCATGCTGAAGACGTTGCAGCACCTCTCTCTCATTGAGCTAGACAAGAAAGGGCATGTTCGTCTGCTAATGTGAGACTGAGGAACCTGCATAGCCGAGAGGCTAAAATATAAGACCCCACCGCACTATGTGATTAAAAGTGACTGATTCTGCCCATCTCTCCTTGTCCATTTGCTAGGCATATTAGCCTCATTGAAGGGTTTTCAGTTGAATCCTCATGCCTGATTTTTAATTTGCTAGATATTTTTCTTAAATGACACCCCAGAATCTTCTTTCAAAAGGATTTGACATCAGAAGCAAGAATTCCAGATGGGATCAAGTCATCACATGTTTCTAGGGTGCTATAAGTAGAAGGCTGTTGGGCCATATTGTAAATTAAGGTGCACTATTTTTGTAAAGAGTTTAATGTTGGATAAGTATGTAGTGTTTTCTGGCTAATGTATCAGCCAAATACATTTCACCTGTAAATATGTGATGAACGATTTAATGCCACTGACTTTCCAACTGTACTGTACGTCGAGTGTCAATGAATTTTATGAGCATTCATTAACTTGAAATATTCCCTCTGCCCAGGTATACACCCAATCAAAAATAAATTTAACAAGGCGTGCAAACATGTATTAGCATCTCAATGTACCGTTTAAAGTCTCTTTCTCCCAAGTATGTAAAACAATTACTTAAAATTAACAGGAACTTTTAAATGAATCCATAAAAGTTTAAAAATGCAGATGCAAACAAACCATTACATTGGTTGATTTAAATTTGCTTTTGTGTTGATAAAATCTGATCAATGGGTAATGCACTAGTGCAGAGTGAAATTACAATACAAACACATGAATATATTAACAGTAGGGATGGTAAATGAATTAACAGTTATCAGAATTGCAGAACCAAAGAATACATGTATTGTCATGCCACATGTTTAAGTGCTTAAAAAATGCAATAGTTTTTACCACCAAAAGGATCCATTTTCAAACAGGTGAGTGAATTGTAGTGGAGAATGTTAGAACATAATCAACAGAATGGTCAAATTGTAGTACAGTGCATTTGGAAAGTATTCAAAACCCCTTCCTTTTTTCCACATTTTGTTAAGTTACAGCCTTGTTCGAGGATGGATTATATTAATTGTTTCCCTCACCAATGTACACACAATACCCCCATGTTGTTAGAGCAAAAACCAAGCCATGAGGTAGAGGGAATCGTCCGTAGATACATGATTGTGTCGAGGTACAGATCTGGGGAAGGGTACCAGTGGCCTCCATTCTTAAATGGAACAAGTTTGGAACCAAGACTCCCCTTAGAGCTGGCCACCCAGCCAAACTGAGTAGTCGGGGAAGAAGAGAGACCTGGAAATAGCTGTGCAGCTGCGCTCCCCATCCAACCTAACAGAGCTTGAGAGGATCTGCAGACAAGAATGGGAGAAACTCTCCAAATACAGGCCTGCGAAGCTTGTAGCCAAGCTCATATCAAAGAAGTCTCAAGGCTGTAATCACTGCCAAAGGTGTTTCAATAAAGTACTCACTAAAGTGTCTCACTACTTATGAAAATCATATTCATAAGTATTCATATTCAAAAAAATAAATATTACATTTGCAAACATTTCTGAACCTTTGTTTGCTTTGTCATTATGGTGTATTGTGTGTAGATTAATGGGGGGGAAACTAGTTAAATTTAGAATGAGACTAACGTAACCAAATGTGGAAAAAATGAAGGGATCTGAATACATAACGAATGCACTGTGTGTGATAGTAGAATAGTGGCCCGAGGGAACACATTTAATGTGTTGTGAAAAGTGTTATTTTAAATTGTAAACTCGGCAAAAAGAGAAACGTCATCTCACTGTCAACTGAAGTTTATTTATCTCACTGTCAACTGCGTTTATTTTCAGCAAGCTTAACATGTTGAATCTTATGTTCATACAAATATGTACACAACTGAGACATAAACTGAACAAGTTCCACAGACATGTGACTAACATAAATGGAATAATGTGTCCCTGAACAAAGGGGGGTCAAAAGTAACAGTCAATATCTGGTGTGGCTACCAGCTGCATTAAGAACTGTAGTGCATCTCCTCATGGACTGCACCAGATTTGCCAGTTCTTGCTGTGAGATGTCACCCCTGCGTGGAATGGCCCTAGCCCCACCCTCCGATCCAACAGGTCCCAGACGTGCTCAATGGGATTGAGATCCGGGCTCTTCGCTGGCTATAGCAGAACACTGACATTCCTGTCTTGCGGGAAATCACGCACAGAACGAGCAGTATGTCAGGTGGCATTGTCATGCTGGAGGGTCATGTCAGGATGAGCCTGCAGGAAGGGTACCACATGAGGGAGGAGGAGGTTTTGCATTGCTCAGTCCGATGATGCTGTGACACTGCCCCAGACCATGACGGACCCTCCACTTCCAAATCGATTCCTCTCCAGAGTACAGGCCTCGCTCATTCCTTTGACAATAAACGCAAATCTTACCATCACCCCTGGTGAGACAAAACTGTGACTCGTCAGTGAAGCACTTTTTTACCAGTCCTGTGGGTTTGTGCCCATAGGCGACGTTGCTGCCGGTGATGTCTGGTGAGGACCTGCCTTACAACAGGCCTACAAGCCCTCACTATAGCCTCTCTCAGCCTATTGCGGACAGTCTGAGCACTGATGGAGGGATTGTGCGTTCCTGGTGTAACTCGGGCTGTTGTTGCAATCCTGTACCTGTACCGATCCTGTGAAGGTGTTATACGTGGTCTGCCACGGCGAGGACGATCAGCTGTCTGTCCTGTCTCCCTGTAGCGCTGTCTTAGGCATCTCACAGTACAGACATTGCTATTTATTGCCCTGTCCACATCTGCAGTCCTCATGCCTCAGTGCAGCATGCCTAATTCACATTCACACAGATGAGCAGGGACCCTGGGCATCTTTCTGTTGTTGTTCAGAGTCAGTAGAAAGGCCTCTTTAGTGTCCTAGGTTTTCATAACTGTTACCTTAATTGCCTACCGTCTGTAAGCCTTTAGTGTCTTAACGACCGTTCCACATGTGCATTTTCATTCATTGTTTATGGTTCATTGAACAAGCTTGGGAAAAGGTGTTTAAACTCTTTACAATGACGATCTGTGAAGTTATTTGGATTTTTACGAATTATATTTGAAAGACAGGGTCCTGAAAAAGGGATGTTTCTTTTTTTTTGCTGAGGTTATAAAACTGCCTTAATGTTTCTGGAACACAGGAAGAGTAGCTGCAGCCTTGGCAGTCTCCTTGGTTGAAACACTAACTTCCGAGTTCCAAACTGCCTCTGGAAGCAACGTCAGCACATTAACTGTTTTTCGGGAGCTTTATGAATTTGCTTTTCGCCGCCGAGCAGCCGCACACAAGCCTTAGATCACCATGCACAATGCCAAGCATTGGCTGGAGTGGTGTAAAGCTCGCTGCCATTGGACTCTGAAACAGTGGAAACGTGTTCTCTGGAGTGATGAATCACGCTTCACCATCTTGCAGTTGGACGGACGAATCTGTGTTTTATTGCCCATGATTTTGGAATGAGATGTTCGATGAGCAGGTGTCCATATACTTTTTATCATGTTGTGTAATTATGTGGTGTACAGAGGTAGTTATTCAAAAATCATGTTAAACACTTATTCCACAGTGAGTCCATGCAACTTATGTGACATATGTAACATATTTACACTTGCCATAACAAAGGGGTTGAACACTTATTGACTGAAGACATTTCAGCTTTTCATTTTTTCATTTGTAAAAATGTCAAATTTGACATTATGGGGTATTATGTGTAGATCAATGACACATCTCAATTTAATCCATTAAAAATTCAGGCTGTAACACAATAAAACGTGGAAAAAGTCAAGAGGGGTGAATAGTTTAACCTTCAGAAAGTATCTCACTATGTAAAATACATTTCCACTACCATTAATAGTACTAATTCCAGCCAGTTAGCATGCACAAAACATTTCTACTGTAACTTATTTTTCTAGTTTGCTGCTTGTAGAGATATTATTTTAATAGTAATAAAGTAATTTTTTATATTTGTATGTTTTAATATATTTAAATCTACTTGTAGTGAAGCCACTCGACATTTACATTACATTTAGTCATCCAGCAGACACTCCCATCCAGAGCGACCCACAGGAGCATCGGGGTCAAGCACCGCCCCCAGGGAAACGTCGAACAGATCTCCCACAAAGTCAAATCGGGGAGGTGGTCCAGCGACCTATCGGCCGCCGGCCCAAGCTCCCAACCGCCAGGCATCCAACCATCCAAGTTCCCGAGAACTGCCCCTCAACCATCCGAGACCCCCCACACAGTCAACAACAACCAACAAAAAAGAGCAGAACAAAGGAAAACAACAATACAAAAAACATCAAGGACAACTATGCATTTGAGTGCATGTGTGGCACTATTTACGTGTGTGTGTGCACATGTGCGTTTTAATGCGAGTGTGTGTGTGTGTATACAAGTCAGTTGTTCAATTCAGTTTCTGAATCTTACTAAAAATAACATTCAACTTCTCAACAACACCTTGCTTAATTGAATCAGGTGAGTTAACATGGCTAGGGCTTCCATGAAAGCCTGCTCCGCCTCTCCTCCAGAACCATGTTTGGAGACAACCAAGCGAGATAGTTTTGAAGAGGAGGAGAATAGCATGGAGTGTCTCTAAGGGGAGATAGGGATGTCGCTGGCTGCAGACATGAAAGAAGAGATGGAGGAAGAAGAGTTGGAAGGGTTCATTCAGGGTAGCTGTGATAATGTGGATGTGGACCCGATGCATGAAGAGCCTCTGGTTGCTAGGTTGTTAACTCCTCACCTCCTATAACAGTTAGCAACCAGAGGCTCTTCTCAATAGTGCAGCTGTAGAACCTTTTGAGGATCTGAGGACCCATGCCAAATCTTTTCAGTCTCCTGATGGGGGATAGGTTTTGTCGTGCCCTCTTCGACTGTCTTGGTGTGCTTGGACCATGTTAGTTTGTTGGTGATGTGGACACCAAGGAACTTGAAGCTCTCAACCTGCTCCACTGCAGCCCCATGAATGAGAATGGGGGCGTGCTACGTCCTCTTTTTCCCTGTAGTCCACAATCATCTCCTTTTGTCTTGATCACGTTGAGGGAGAGGTTGTTGTCCTGGCCCCACATGGCCAGGTCTCTGACTTCTCCTCCCTCTGGGCTGTCTCGTTGTTATAGGTGATCTGGCCTACCACTGTTGTGTCATCGGCAAACTTAATGATGGTTTTGGAGTCGTGCCTGGCCGTGCAGTCATGAGTGAACAGGGAGTACAGGAGGGGACTGAGCACGCACCCCTGAGGGGCCCCTGTGTTGAGGATCAGCGTGACGGATGTGTTGTTACCTACCTTTAACCACCTGGGAGCGGCCCGTCAGGAAGTCCAGGATCCAGTTGCAGAGGGATGTGTTTAGTTCCAGGATCCTTAGCTTATTTATGAGTTTTGAGGACACTATGGGGTTGAACGCTGAGCTGTAGTCAATGAATAGCATTTTCACATCGGTGTTCCTTTTGTCCAGGTGGGAAAGGGCCATGTGGAGTGCAATAGAGATTGCATCATCTGTATATCTGTTGAGGCGGTATGCAAATTGTAGTGGGTCTATAGTTTCTGGTATAATGGTGTTGATGTGAGCCATGACCAGCCGTTCGAAGCACTTCATGGCTACAGACGTGAGTGCCAAGGGTCGGTAGTTGTTTAGGCAGGTTACCTTAGTGTTCTTGGGCACAGGCTCGGACAGGGAGAGGTTGAAAATGTCAGTGAAGACACTTGCCAGTTGGTCAGCACATGCTCGCAGTACACGTCCTGGTAATCCGTCTGGCCCTGCGTCCTTGTGAATGTTGACCTGTTTAATGTTCTTACTCACATCAGCTGCGGAGAGCGGGATCACAGTCTTCCAGAACAGCTGGTGCTCTCATGCATGTTTCAGTGTTATTTGCCTCAAAGTGAGCATGGATGTAGTTTAGCTCATCTGGTAGGCTTGTGTTACTGGGCAGCTCTCGGCTGTGCTTTCCTTTGTAGTCTGTAATGACATCCGTCAAGTGCCAGGTAGTACGATTCGATCTTAGTCCTGTATTGACGCTTTTCCTGTTTGATGGTTCATCGGCAGACATAGTGGGATTTTCTTATAAGCTTCCGGGTTAGAGTCCCGCTCCTTGAAAGCGGCAGCTCTAGCCTGTGCGGATGTTGCCTGTAATCCATGGCTTCTGGTTGAGATATGTACAGTGCCTTGCGAAAGTATTCGGCCCCCTTGAACTTTGCGACCTTTTGCCACATTTCAGGCTTCAAACATAAAAATATAAAACTGTATTTTTTTGTGAAGAATCAACAACAAGTGGGACACAATCATGAAGTGGAACGACATTTATTGGATATTTCAAACTTTTTTAACAAATCAAAAACTGAAATATTGGGCGTGCAAAATTATTCAGACCCCTTAAGTTAATACTTTGTAGTGCCACCTTTTGCTGCGATTACAGCTGTAAGTCGCTTGGGGTATGTCTATCAGTTTTGCACATCGAGAGACTGACATTTTTTCCCATTCCTCCTTGCAAAACAGCTCGAGCTCAGTGAGGTTGGATGGAGAGCATTTGTGAACAGCAGTTTTCAGTTCTTTCCACAGATTCTCGATTGGATTCAGGTCTGGACTTTGACTTGGCCATTCTAACACCTGGACATGTTTATTTTTGAACCATTCCATTGTAGATTTTGCTTTATGTTTTGTATCATTGTCTTATTGGAAGACAAATCTCCGTCCCAGTCTCAGGTCTTTTGCAGACTCCATCAGGTTTTCTTCCAGAATGGTCCTGTATTTGGCTCCATCCATCTTCCCATCAATTTTAACCATCTTCCCTGTCCCTGCTGAAGAAAAGCAGGCCCAAACCTTGATGCTGCCACCACCATGTTTGACAGTTGGGATGGTGTGTTCAGGGTGATGAGCTGTGTTGCTTTTACGCCAAACATAACGTTTTGCATTGTTGCCAAAAAGTTCAATTTTGGTTTCATCTGACCAGAGCACCTTCTTCCACATGTTTGGTGTGTCTCCCAGGTGGCTTGTGGCAAACTTTAAACAACACTTTTTATGGATATCTTTAAGAAATGGCTTTCTTCTTGCCACTCTTCTATAAAGGCCAGATTTGTGCAATATACGACTGATTGTTGTCCTATGGACAGAGTCTCCCACCTCAGCTGTAGATCTCTGCAGTTCATCCAGAGTGATCATGGGCCTCTTGGCTGCATCTCTGATCAGTCTTCTCCTTGTATGAGCTGAAAGTTTAGAGGGACGGCCAGGTATTGGTAGATTTGCAGTGGTCTGATACTCCTTCCATTTCAATATTATCGCTTGCACAGTGCTCCTTGGGATGTTTAAAGCTTGGGAAATCTTTTTGTATCCAAATCCGGCTTTAAACTTCTTCACAACAGTATCTCGGACCTGCCTGGTGTGTTCCTTGTTCTTCATGATGCTCTCTGCGCTTTTAACGGACCTCTGAGACAATCACAGTGCAGGTGCATTTATACGGAGACTTGATTACACACAGGTGGATTGTATTTATCATCATTAGTCATTTAGGTCAACATTGGATCATTCAGAGATCCTCACTGAACTTCTGGAGAGAGTTTGCTGCACTGAAAGTAAAGGGGCTGAATAATTTTGCACGCCCAATTTTTCAGTTTTTGATTTGTTAAAAAAGTTTGAAATATCCAATAAATGTCGTTCCACTTCATGATTGTGTCCCACTTGTTGTTGATTCTTCACAAAAAAATACAGTTTTATATCTTTATGTTTGAAGCCTGAAATGTGGCAAAAGGTCGCAAAGTTCAAGGGGGCCGAATACTTTCTCAAGGCACTGTACGTATGGTCACTTTGGGGACGACGTCATCGATCCACTTACTGTATTGATGAAGCCAATGACGTGTGGTGTACTCCTCAATGCCATTGGAGGAATCTGTGCTAGAAAAACAGTCCTGTAGCTTAGCATCTGCTTCATCTGACCACTTTTTATTGATCTAGTCACTGGTCCTTCCTGCTTTAATTTTAGCTTGTAAGCAAGGAATCAGGAGGATAGAATTATGGTCCGTTAACTGCCTTGATCAGAGCAGAACGACAGATTTTTACCTTGTCAGCTCAGGGATTCGATCTAGCAACCTTTCGGTTACTGGCTCAACGCTCTAACCATTAGACTACCTGCCGTATGTAAACAGCTACAAAAAATAGAGGAAAACTCTCTAGGTAGGTACTGTGGTCTACAGTTTATCAAGAGATACTCTTCCTCAGGCGGGCAATAGCTCGAGAGTTCCTTAGATATTGTGCACCAGCTGTTATTTACAAAAATACATAGTCAGCCGCCCCTTGTCTTACCAGACGCCGCTGTTCTATCCTGCCGGTGCAGCGTATAACCAGCCAGCTGTATGTTGATAGTGTCATTCAGCAACATCTCCATGAAGCATAAGATATTACTGTTTGGAACGTCCCGTTGGTAGTTTAATCTTCCGTGTAGGTCATCTATTTTTTTTGTCCAAAGATTCTACGTTTGCTAGCAGAATGGAAGGAAGTGGGGGTTTATTCGATCGCCTATGAATTCTCAGAAGGCAGCCCGCCCTCCGGCCCCTTTTTCTCTGCCTCCTCGCATATCACGGGAATATGGGCCTGTTCCCAAGAAAGCATTATATCATTTGCGTCGGCCTCGTCGGACTCAATAAAGGAAAAAAGGATTCTGCCAGTCCGTGGTGAGTAATCGCAATCCCGATGTCCAGAAGTTATTTTCGGTCATAAGAGACGGTAGAGGCAACATTATGTACAAAATAAGTTACAAAACAACGCAAATAAACTAACAAAAAACACAATTGGTTGGGGGCATGTAAAATGTCTTCCTTCTCCGGCGCCATCTTACTAGTTGACTGGTACTGTATATTCTGGAACATTTCACCAAGTGACTACTCCTAAGCTTAATTTCACAGTGCAATTGGGGGGTTTCTACAATTGAAGCTCCAGTAAACCTCTGGTGTCGTTGGTTGGTACCTGGGCTGCGTGGGGGGCTTTTGAAGGGCAGAGGTTGTCTGTTCATGGGGCTGGGGTGCAGTCTCTCCTGGCAACCCACTCCTGGTGCAGGCGGGTCACCATGTGATGCTGAAGACATCAGTCATGTCAGGTACACTGGTGTATAAACACACACACAAATTGATGATGACCATGACACATTGTACGATGGGATGTCTAAGAAAGTCTACAGAGTGTGTAGATCTCTGTCTCAGAGAGTGCTAAGATATGTGCCTGAAACACTCTGTGGCACACTGGAAATTATATTGTTGGTGGACGTACTCCCAAAGGAAGAGTTGTTGGTGCTAGATGATTACATCAAACCGCAGAATACCTCAATCTACTCTGACAGCCTCACCTTTCCCAGAGCTCCTAAACAATATTCCCATCAGGTCTCAACATGGGGGGGGGGGGGGGATTTACAAAGCTTAAGCATTCATCTGCACTGAAACTTCTATTCGCAACACACATAATACATTACATAATCATATATTGTACAGTTGATTTTACCATAGAACCTTGTGTTGGTCCTGCTCCTAACCTTTATTTAACTAAAGGGGGTGTGCTACTCCTATGTTATCTTATACCATATAACTATTACGTGAACTAAGAACTACTAGACCTGGCTGTCTCTGGATGGGGCTGTGAGGCAGGGACGGGGGAGGGGGCTGGAGAGGAGCTGTAGCCGTTATCACTGTGCCCCAGGGGGTCCAACTGCTGACCCCTGTCCCAATCTGTCCTCCTTACTGTCACTGCTGCCAGGGGGCCCCACAGCCGCCCCCGGGTCATCCTGGCCAACAACTCTGACACCTCACCTATGGGAGGTCGATGTGTTATGTGAACTGTAACTTACTTTGGTTTAATGTATGTATAATATGTCCAGTATAGTGAGTTCTCGGTAACACTTTACTTGACACCCAAAATATGTCATAACAGCTGACATAACTTGTAATAACACTGTCATGACCCATATATTTATATCTGTGGTGGCATACACTACCAGTCAAAAGGTTTGGAACACCCCAATTTTTCCCGTTTTTATTGAAATTTAAGCAGTTCATGTCCAGTGAATAACGTGAAACCGTACAAAGGCAAGCGGTAAACTGCCAGAGGTAAAAAACAAAATGTACGTTTAGGTTACCTGCTTGGCCGGGTGGCCAGCTCTAGGAAGAGTCTTGGTTGTTCCAAACTTCTTCTAATTAAGAATGATGGAGGCTACTGTGGTCTTGGGGACCTTCAATGCTGCAGAAATGTTTTGGTATCCTTCCCCAGATCTGTGCCTCGACACATTCCTGTCTCGGAGCTCTACGGACAATTCCTTCAACCTCATGGATTGTTTTGTTTTTTCTCTGACATGCACTTTTAACTATGGGACCTTATAGACAGGTGTGTGCCTTTCCAAATCATATCCAATCAATTTAATTTACCACAGGTGGACTCTTATGTCAGTAAGGTAATACTTATGTCAGTAAGGTAATACTTATGTCAGTAAGGTAATACTTATGTCAGTAAGGTAATACTTATGTCAGTAAGGTATTAGTTTTTTTATTTTTAATAAATGTGCAGTAATTTCTAAACCTATTTTTGCTTTGTCATTACGTGGCATTGTGTGTAGATTGCTGAGGAGTATTATTGTTTTAAATCCATTTAAGGCTGTAACGTAACAAAATGTGGAAGTCAAGGGGTTTGAATACTTTCCAAAGGCACTGTATGTAGGTGTCATAACCAGACATTAAAATAACACATATGTCACAATGGGTCAAAATGTGTCATGACAGTGTTATTATCATATTACAGGTTATGACAGGTTATGTCATCAATTATGACATGGTTATGATGCTGAGTGTCAAGTAAAGTGTTTCCGAGTTCTCACCGGTCCATTTGGCCTTGGCTGGGGGCTGAGGCAGTCTGGGCTGTGGTGGCTACAGACAACAAACAACATGGAAAGCGACAAAACACAGCTAGGGATTATGTTCACAAATCTGATTGACCTTTAGCCATGTCTTGTTTTTTGTGAAAGTGTGATAGGTGGTGCAGTTATGTGTGTCTTCTGGTAGTGCATTCCAGACATGGGATGCTCTCACAGAGAAAGCGGATTTCCTAAAGGTGCTTTTCCTTAAGGGAACTATACAGTCACCTCTCATGGCAGACCTTGTGGATCTGCTGCCATATGTTTGGGTTTTCTGTTTAAGGAAAATACTGAGTGGAGAGGGAGCCAGGCCATTTAGGATCTTGAATACAAGACATGCGTCGGTGTATTGCAAAAGATTTTCCCAACTCAGGAGCTCATGCTTTCTGAGGATGTAACCATGATGATGGCTATTGGGCTTTGTCGTAACTGAATCAGAATTAGTTAGGTAACATTGATAAATAAGATGTTTTATTTACTTTCATAATATGCTTATGTGAGATACTTATCCTAATGACGTCATTTTTTGGACTATACTGTCGGCAGTTGCATTTTCCTTTCTTCTCTAGGGAAAAGTCCCTTGGGGCCCAGAGAGGGGAGAGGTCAGGCTTGTCTTTTACATGTCTGGTAATATGCAGAACATCAGGAAGGGAGAAGTCAGAATTGAACATTGTCTTCATATGTGAATGTATCTGTTATACCATGTGATGTCGTGGAAAATTGCAAGATTATGTTATAGTGCTTGTAAGATTATTTTATTTTTGTATTGCATTAGAATAGTTGTTTTATTCGACAGAATATAATCTGTCGAATATTGTGTGTGTTCTACTGAGGATGGGCCTCTATGAGATCGCACTGACAGAGGAGATTTACGATGTCTTTGGCCAATAAAGCCTAAAAGAGCATTCCAGATAGTGAGGTAATGTATTCGTACTATGAAGTACCAGGAACGAGATTAGAATCTCGTTTTAGAGACTAAACTGAACGATAATTTATAGCTAATGTTATCTGGCTATGGCTAAGTAAAAGGCCCTTTGTGAAGTTTCTGAGATCTGTGGTTCGTCATGTGAGTTGAGAGGGGTGTATATTGGCTATAAAAGATAAGCACTCTCAGAATTCATTTATAGACACTGAATTGAGTCAAATGGCTATGGTGAAGCTCATATAATTAAAGATGAAGTTTAAGAGGGGACAAAATGGCGCCTTTGAGAGAACACTGTTTCAGCGAGCTCCCGTGGCATTCGTAAATTTATATTTTTACATTAATCTCCTAGCTTGAAAAAGTGGTAGAATTGGCTAAATAAGTTATCCTACAATGAGACTTGACAGCTATTTCTCAAAAATCTCCGATAACATACCCAACAGAACTACAGGAGGAACTAGCTAACGGTAGCGAAGCTAACACCATTGCTGATCCAGGCACAATGGACCTGGTGATTCAAAAGATGACGATAACATTACTAAAGTGATCGATGTTAAGATATGAACTTGGAAGCAATAGCAGGCCATTCAGCTGAACCACAGAGGGTTGTCAAACGTGTTGAGGCGGAAGGAAGAATTGCCACAGTGGAAACTTCAACTACATCTATGGACACTAAGATAAAAGCACTTGAGAAACAGGTGCGCGAAATGGCGGAGCACATTGACGACTTGGATAATCGAGGACATAGATGCAATGTTCGTGTTGTGGGACTCCCGGAAAATTCTGAAGGGACACGTTCAGTAAAATGTTTTGAGGAATGGATCCCTGGCTACCTACAAATGGACACTAAGGCTGGTCGTGTGAAGCTGGACAGAGCCCATCGCTATGGTTATAAAGTTCCACAACTTCACCGACAAGCAGCGCGTCATGGATACGGCTAGAAACATTGGTTCTGACGGCAGTCAACGTAAAGGTCCAAAGGTCTCATTCTTCAATGATTATTCCACAGCGGTTGTATGAAGACGCAAAGCGTTTGATGAGGCGAAGGCTCGACTCAAGAAACTGAAGATGGACTACGCACTGCTGTACCCGGCCACATTGAAGATTATGATCACTGATCGCCTAAAAAACTCTACACACCTGAAGAGGCTGCTGCGTTTATTGACTCTCTCGGGTAAATAACTTTAAGCTGCACCTTCGCGGCATTGGATAACTTTTTTTTTATTTGAATCTGATCATAAAACAGTGGTGTGAGTTCTCACGTGCTCCGGTTCAGTAGTATTCGTATCTTTATTATTTTTCTTGCTAAAGTAACTGCCGCTATAGCTCAGGCTGAGATATGTGTGAATCTATATTGGTGCCCAGGCTCGGTTTTAGTTGGAAGAGCCTCAATATTCTTCATTTCCATATACAGTGGGGCAAAAAAGTATTGTCAGCCACCAATTGTGCAAGTTCTGCCACTTAAAAAGATGAGAGGCCTGTAATTTTCATCATAGGTACACTTCAACTATGACAGACAAAATGAGAGAAAAAAATCCAGAAAATCACATTGTAGGATTTTTAATGAATTTATTTGCAAATTATGGTGGAAAATAAGTATTTGGTCATTAACAAAAGTTTATCTCAATACTTTGTTATATACCCTTTGTTGGCAATGACAGAGGTCAAACGTTTTCTGTAAGTCTTCACAAGGTTTTCACACACTGTTGCTGGTATTTTGGCCCATTCCTCCATGCAGATCTCCTCTAGAGCAGTGATGTTTTGGGAGCTGTTGCTGGGCAACACGGACTTTCAACTCCCTCCAAAGATTTTCTATGGGGTTGAGATCTGGAGACTGGCAAGGCCACTCCAGACCCTTGAAATGCTTCTTACGAAGCCACTCCTTCGTTGCCCGGGCGGTGTGTTTGGGATCATTGTCATGCTGAAAGACCCAACCACGTTTCATCTTCAATGCCCTTGCTGATGGAAGGAGGTTTTCACTCAGTCTCACGATACGTGGCCCCATTCATTCTTTCCTTTACACGGATCAGTCGTCCTGGTCCCTTTGCAGAAAAACAGCCCTAAAGCATGATGTTTCCACCCCCATGCTTCACAGTAGGTATGGTGTTCTTTGGATGCAACTCAGCATTCTTTGTCCTCCTAACACGACGAGTTGGAGTTTTTACAAAAAAGTTATATTTTGGTTTCATCTGACCATATGACATTCTCCCAATCTTCTTCTGGATCATCCAAATGCTCTCTAGCAAACTTCAGATGGGCCTGGACATGTACTGGCTTAAGCAGGGGGACACGTCTGGCACTGCAGGATTTGAGTCCCTGGTGGCGTAGTGTGTTACTGATGGTAGGCTTTGTTACTTTGGTCCCAGCTCTCTGCAGGTCATTCACTAGGTCCCCCCCGTGTGGTTCTGGGATTGTTCCTCACCGTTCTTGTGATCATTTTGACCCCACGGGGTGAGATCTTGCGTGGAGCCCCAGATCGAGGGAGATTATCAGTGGTCTTATATATCTTCCATTTCCTAATAATTGCTCCCACAGTTTATTTATTCAAACCAAGCTGCTTACCTATTGCAGATTCAGTCTTCCCAGCCTGGTGCAGGTCTACAATTTAGTTTCTGGTGTCCTTTGACAGCTCTTTGGTCTTGGCCATAGTGGAGTTTGGAGTGTGACTGTTTGAGGTTGTGGACAGGTGTCTTTTATACTGATAACAAGTTCAAACAGGTGCCATTAATACAGGTAACGAGTGGAGGACAGAGGAGCCTCTCAAAGAAGAAGTTACAGGTCTGTGAGAGCCAAAAATCTTGCTTGTTTGTAGGTGACCAAATACTTATTTTCCACCATAATTTGCAAATAAATTCATTAAAAATCCTACAATGTGATTTTCTGGATTTTTTTTCTCATTTTGTCTGTAATAGATGAAGTGTACCTATGATGAAAATTACAGGCCTCTCATCATAAAGGATGAGGCAATTGAGTGGCAATGTGGACTTAAGAGTCTACATTGGAAAGTTGAAATCCCCTGCATGTTAGCTAGCTGGAAAACACCCTTTTGGATCTTTACTGGTTTAATTTTTGGGTTTAGTATAGTTCGAGTTCAGATAATTTATTTATGCTCCGTGAGATAGAAGGAGAGTTCAACACATGGAAAAAGGTACCACCCCACTTTTACAGTAGGATTCAGTCTGGATTTTGAATGGTCAAAGTGCAATGGCAGGTAACAGACTGCGTGTATGTACATGGAACATTAGAGGGAGTCATAACCCCATTAAAAGGAAGAAGGTACTGTCTTTTTTGAAAAAATAAAATATTGATATTGCCCTGTTGCAAGAAACTCATTTGGATGAGGAGCATCTGAAATTACAACAAGCGGGGTTTGGTCAAGTGTTTTCCTCATCATTTACATCCAGAAGTAGAGGTGAAGCAATTTTTGTGAAAAATAACTTACCACTTAAGGTCTTGATTTGTGTGAAAGATAAATTTGGTCGCTTTGTTATAATTAATGGTACTTTACAAGGGCAGAACATTTCCATAATGAATATTTACTCCCCCCCCCCTACCCACCCCCCTGATTTCCTCACGAAGGTATTTCTAGACTTTTCAGAATTAAACTCAGACACTGCAGTGGTTGGAGGAGATTTTAATTGTTTGTTGAACCCCCTTATTGATAAGTTTCCCAGCGGTATAGCTTCACTCTCTCCTCAAGCTAAGTCACTTAAAGCTATTTGTGATGATCTAGGATATGCTGATGTTGGAAGAACTTTTCATCCCTCCAACAGAGTTCACTTTTTTTTCTGCACATCATGGATGTCAGACTAGAATAGATTACTTTTTTATGCCCAGGACGTCTTTGCAGTCTGTTTTATCCTCTAGGATAAGAAGCATAGTCATATCTGATCATGCGGAGGTGATCCTGGACATAAAACTCAACGGGGCATTCAATCTGTCAAGACATTAGAGGTTGAATACAACCATTCCTAAAGACCATACATTCACATCATATTTTATTACAGAGTTTAAAGCATTTTTCTCTATTAACTCTCAATCAACCAATAACCCCTCGCTCCTTTGGGAAACCTGTAAAGCGTACGCCAGGGGTCTGATTATGTCATACACAGCCACTAAGAGGCGGGAAAAGCAAAAGACATTAGAGGGTGAATTAGGAACTACATTAAAACTCCCACCCCTGCCCTATTAAAGGAAATATCAGTCCTTAGATCAACGTTGGACTCTCTCCTAACACAGGACGCTGAAAATAAAATTAGATTTGTCAGGCAAAAGCTATATGAACATGGCGATAAGTCAGGAAAGTACTTGGCGTACCGAGCTAAAAAGAGAGCTAACTCACAGTCAATTGCTACTATTACTGATTCTGATGGCAATCATTTATATGAAAATAAATTGATAAATGACTCATTTAAGAAATTGTGTGCAAATCTTTATGCCTCAGAACTGCCAAATGATGCACCCAAATTAATGGAGAACTTATTTTCTAAGATTGAGCTCCATACTATCTCCGAAGAACAGAGGTCTCTCCTTCATGCTCCTATTACCGAGGAAGTGATAATGTTCACGATTAAGAATCTGCAAAATGGTAAGGCCCCAGGACCAGACAGGTTTTGTAGTGAGTTCTATAAAGAGTTCCATGGCCTGATCCTTGAGCCATTGCGTGATATGTTTAACCCCTCATTTTCAAATTACCAGGTCCCTCAAACGCTGAGAGAAGCCAACATATCAATTATTCTCAAAAAGGGAAAATGTCCAGCGTCTTGTTCCTCGTACAGACCAATTTCCCTTCTGAATGTGGATAGAAAATTGCTTTCTAAAATTCTAGCCACAAGATTAGAGGACTCACTGCCACTAATTGTGAAAGGAGCCCAAACTGGCTTCATTTAGAGCCGTAAGTCATGCAACAATGTCAGGCGGCTTCTTAATGTAATTCAAGCCTACCAGCAAAGTGCTATGGATGGTCTTGTGCTCTCCCTAGATGCTGAGAAAGCATTTGATCGTGTGGAGTAGTCTTACTTATTCTTTGCTCTAAATAAATTTGGTCTAGGGGACAACTTTATAAAATGGGTGAAAGTTTTATATGATGATCCTCAGGCTGCTGTCCTTACTAATGGGCTATGGTCAAAAAGCTTCTCTATATACAGAGGTACCAGACATGGCTGTCCTTTGTCCCCTCTCCTATTTGCACTCGTTATGGAACCACTGGCCGAGGCCATCGGGGTAACGCCTGCTATACAGGGGCTGCTCATTGGTGATGATCATCATAATATAAGCTTGTATGCTGATCATGTCCTGATATTCATCTCTAGTCCCGAGACTTCAATTACATCTCTTATTAATATTATTGAATTATTCAGCAAATTCTCAGGCTATAAGATTCACTTAACTAAATCAGAGGATATGCCACTTGGTAACCTTCACTCTGTACCTAATACCTAATACTACCCTCCACAGTGTCTCCTGACCCCTCCTGTCTCAGCCTCCAGTATTTATGCTGCAGTAGTTTATGTGTCGGGGGGCTAGGGTCAGTGTGTTATATCTGGAATACTTCTCCTGTCCTATTCGGTGTCCTATGTGAATCTAAGTGTGCGTTCTCTAATTCTCTCCTTCTCTATCTCGGAGGACCTGAGCCCTAGGACCAAGCCCCAGGATTACCTGACATGATGAATCCTTGCTGTCCCCAGTCCACCTGGCCGTGCTGCTGCTCCAGTTTCAACTGTTCTGCCTTCTTATTATTCGAACACGCTGATCATTTATGAACATTTGAACATCTTGGCCATGTTCTGTTTTAATCTCCACCCGGCACAGCCAGAAGAGGACTGGCCACCCCACATATGCTCTCTCTAATTCTCTCTCTCTCTCTCGGAGGACCTGAGCCCTAGGACCATGCCCCAGGACTACCTGACATGATGACTCCTTGCTGTCCCCAGTCCATCTGACTGTGCTGCTGCTCCAGTTTCAACTGTTCTGCCTTATTATACGACCATGCTGGTCATTTATGAACATTTGAACATCTTGGCCATGTTCTGTTATAATCTCCAGCCGGCACAGCCAGAAGAGGACTGGCCACCCCACAGCCTGGTTCCTCTCTAGGTTTCTTCCTAGGTTTTGGCCTTTCTAGGGAGTTTTTCCCTAGCCACCGTGCTTCTACACCTGCATTGCTTGCTGTTTGGGGTTTTAGGCTGGGTTTCTGTACAGCACTTTGAGATATCAGCTGATGTTCGAAGGGCTATATAAATACATTTGATTTGATACTTCTCCCCCCTTCACTTTTAAATGGTCTCCCTCAGGTTTTACGTATCTGGGTATATTTGTAACTCCTAAATTCCAACAAATGTACAAAGCCAATTTTGTTCCCTTGTTTGATACAATAAGACAGGATCTGGAGCGCTGGAACTCTCTCCCGATTTCTTGGTTGGGTAGAATATCACTCTTGAAAATGAGAATTTTTACAGTATTACTCTCCAACAAGGTAATAAAGGATGAAAATGAATGGCTAAGTTTCTTTATATGGAGTAAACGCAAGCCAAGACTTAAGACGGCAATATTGCAGCTGCCATGTTCTATGGGCGGTTTGGATCTGTCCAATATCAGGTTCTATCAGTGGTGTGCCCACCTATGTTATATTTATGACTGGATCACAAACAATGACTCCTCTATTTGGTTAGACATTGAGACTTCTCTTTCAAAATAAATGTTACGAATCCCTTTTGGCCCGACAGTCTAGGGGGGGGATGGTAATGAGACCCGTAACATAACTCATGCAAATTATTATTGTGACAAAGTAAAAGTGTGAACGAAATAACCACGACAACAGAAATCTACCGTCAAACTCCAGGTTTATTTATAAACACACGGTAATGGGGGGGGGGGGGGGGGGGCAGGAAAAGGGGCTGAGCTGGACCCAAGGAAAGAAACAATAAATATACAAAAACACCCCTAAGCTAGACTAGCCTACTTTAACAACAGCTAACTAACCAAAAATACAGTGGGTGGTCCGCCCAGTTCTAACTAGTGTATTTAACAAAGTTCACCTACGGGTAGTGTATGCCCATGGGCGACTTGTCTTGGTTTCCCCCTTTTCCCACCAGCAACAAACAAACACCATAACCAAAAACAATACTCACAGGTGATGACAAAGTGCTATGGAGTTGCTCAAACAAAAGCGAGGTTAAGACAAAGCGAGAGTGAAACACAGAGACCTACAGACATGGCATTTACAGAGAGATTGAGCTCTAGAGCAAACAAATGATGGGGTTTTTAAACCAAGGGAAAGGAACTGTGATAGGGTAGGAAACAGGAGGAGGTGTGTCTTCTGATTGATGATTGACTGATTGGGGAGTGATGATTTTCACCTGTGAGGGGAGAAGGAGAGAAAAGAAACACACACACAGGATACACACACACACACACAGGATAACTGTATCCGTAACAATACCCCTTACATGATCTTTTATTTTTCAGAAGTTTCAAGTCTGTAAAAGATCACTGCAATAATCCCATTACACTTAACACACTCAAAGTATGGAGGTCAGTTCAACGCTTCCTGGGAAGGTCCAAACTAACCTCTGCTCTTACCCCAATTCTTAACAACCCAGATTTTGGTCCAGGATTGCTGGATGCTGGCTTTAAATTTTGGCTTAATAAGGTCATACGCAGACTAAATGACTTATTTGCTGAGAAGATTTGATTGTCATTTGAGCAGATGGTCGAGAAATATCGACTCCCAAAGCAGGACTTTTTCCGCTTCCTACAAGTAAGACATTATATTCTGAAGAGCACCACCTTAATTGGTAACCCTGAAAGGCTTTTTTTTTACCACAAAGGAAAATGTCTGTAAGTCTGTTTTATGATGCTTTAAGGTCCTTTTCCGCTGTCAACACACAGCTGGTGAAACAAGTGTGGGAGAAAGAATGGTCTGTTACTATTGACGAAGAGATGTGGGAGGACATTTGGAATATGCAAAAACAATATATGTAATCGTACTAGAACAATCCAATTAAGAATAATACACAGATTGCATATATCCCCAAATCGCAGACATGCTTTTAGCCCATCTTCCTCTTCTCCTCAGTGTCTTATACTTATACAACTTATACAGGCACCCTAACACATTGTTTATGGTCATGTACCAAAATACAAAGATACTGGTCTGGTGTTCTGCAAGAAATTGAAAAGATCCTAGGGGTTTATCTAGAATTGGACCCAGTTTCTTTACCGTTGGGTCTCCCTAGTAGGCATGTTACTTCTGTGGGTAAGAGGAGGCTTTACAACATCCTTACCTTCGCAGCGAGGAAAAACATAATTTTACAGTGGATTAGTGATAAGGTTCCTTCTATTGAAGATTGGCATATGATACTTTTTGAATGGGTGTCTCTGGAATATCTGACATGTACGTTGCATTCTAAAACAGATCAGTTCTACAAAGTATGGGAACCTTATCTAAATTACCTAGAACCTGAGGTATCAGCTATTATGCTGTAAGGATTCTCTTAGAATGGTGGTGATCTATGTATTTCAGAATTACACTGTACGTTCCATGTGTGGAACCTAACTTCTTTGTTAAAACAGCTTTTTTGTTTAATTTCTGTTTGTAAGTTTGTTTAAAATGTATGTATTGAGAGACGCAATGATGGGGATGGGGTGAGAGAAGCGCCGAGCGGGGAGAGGAAAATGGTGTACGTATGTATGTATGGGTGTGTGTATGTGTGGGTGTGTGTATGTATATGTAGGTATATGTAGGTATATGTGTGTATATATATATATATATATACCCAGGTATGTGTAAGTGAGTGCTGTTTTTTTCTGCTTTGTCTCTGTTGTATCTCTTAATATGGGTGAAAATTGTGAAATTCCAATAAAAAAAACTGGAAAAAGAAGATGAAGTTGAAAATATAACTGTGTGTGGTTTGTAAACTCTCCTCATTTAGTAATACAGGAAATGACCACGACAGCTTCCTATCAAGCACTTTGAGAGCCTGTTTTTAAACAGACTGAATGGGTTTTAATGTTGTACAGCAAGCTTGGGCCCAACTAGTCAAGCAGTATGTTAAGTGGGGGAGTATCATAGATTTGAAGTACAGTTTTGCTACCTCAAATCAAATGTATTTATATAGCCCTTCTTACATCAGCTAATATCTCAATGTGCTGTACAGAAACCAGCCTAAAACCCCAAACCGCAAGCAATGCAGGTGTAGAAGCACGGTGGCTAGGAAAAACTCCCTAGAAAGGCCAAAACCTAGGAAGAAACCTAGAGAGGAACCAGGCTATGAGGGGTGGCCAGTCCTCTTCTGGCTGTGCCGGGTGGAGATTATAACAGAACATGGCCAAGATGTTCAAATGTTCATAAATGACCAGCATGGTCAAATAATAATAATCACAGTAGTTGTCGAGGGTGCAGCAAGTCAGCACCTCAGGAGTAAATGTCAGTTGGCTTTTCATAGCCGATCATTAAGACTATCTCTACCGCTCCTGCTGTCTCTAGAGAGTTGAAAACAGCAGGTCTGGGACAGATAGCACGTCCGGTGAACAGGTCAGGGTTCCATAGCTGCAGGCAGAACAGTTGAAACTGGAGCAGCAGCACGGCCAGTTGGACTGGGGACAGCAAGGAGTCAACATGCCAGGTAGTCCTGAGGTATGGTCCTAGGGCTCAGTTCCTCCGAGAAAGAAAGAGAGAAAGAGAGAATTAGATAGAGCATACTTAAATTCACACAGGACACCGGATAATACAGGAGAAGTACTCCAGATATAACAAACTGACCCTAGCCCCCCGACACAAACTACGGCAGCATAAATACTGGAGGCTGAGACAGGAGGGGTCAGGAGACAATGTGGCCCCATCCGATGATACCCCCAGACAGGGCCAAACAGGAAGGATATAACCTCACCCACTTTGCCAAAGCACAGCCCCCACACCACTAGAGGGATATCTTCAACCACCAACTTACCATCCTGAGACAAGGCTGAGTATAGCCCACAAAGATCTCTTCCATGGCACAACCCAAGGGGGGGGGGGGGCGCCAACCCAGACAGGAAGATCACGTCAGTGACTCAACCCACTCAAGTGACGCACCCCTCCTAGTGACGGCATGAAAAAGCACCAGTAAGCCAGTGACTCAGCCCCTGTAATATGGTTAGAGGCAGAGAATCCCAGTGGAGAGAGGGGAACCGGCCAGGCAGAGACAGCAAGGGCGGTTCGTTGCTCCAGAGCCTTTCCGTTCACCTTCACACTCCTGGGCCAGACTACACTCAATCATATGACCCACTGAAGAGATGAGTCTTCAGTAAAGACTTAAAGGTTGAGACCGAGTTTGCGTCTGACATGGCTAGGCAGACCATTCCATAAAAATGGAGCTCTATAGGAGAAAGCCCTGCCTCCAGCTGTTTGCTTAGAAATTCTAGGGACAATTAGGAGGCCTGTGGCTTGTGACGTAGCATACACGTAGGTATGTATGGCAGGAACAAATTGGAAAGATAGGTAGGAGCAAGTCCATGTAATGCTTTGTAGGTTAGCAGTAAAACCTTGAAATCAGCCCTTGCTTTGACAGGAAGCCAGTGTAGAGAGGCTAGCACTGGAGTAATATTATCAAATGTTTTGGTTCTAGTCAGGATTCTAGCAGCCGTATTTAGCACCAACTGAAGTTTATTTAGTGCTTTATCCGGGTAACCGGAAAGTAGAGCATTGCAGTAGTCTAACCTAGAAGTGACAAAAGCATGGATACATTTTTCTGCATCATTTTTGGACAGAAAGTTTCAGATTTTTGCAATGTTCGATATAGGCCGATAGTTTTTTATATTTTCTGGATCAAGGTTTGGCTTTTTCAAGAGAGGCTTTATTACTGCCACTTTTAGTGAGTTTGGTACACATCCGGTGGATAGAGAGCCGTTTATTATGTTCAACATAGGAAGGCCAAGCACAGGAAGCAGCTCTTTCAGTAGTTTAGTTGGAATAGGGTCCAGTATGCAGCTTGAAGGTTTAGAGGCCATGATTATTTTCATCATTGTGTCAAGAGATATATTACTTAAACACTTGAGCGTCTCTCTTGATCCTAGGTCCTGGGAGAGTTGTGCAGACTCAGGACAACTGAGCTTTGAAGGAATACGCAGATTTAAAGAGGAGTCCGTAATTTGCTTTCTAATAATCATAATCTTTTCCTCAAAGAAGTTCATGAATTTATCACTGCTAAAGTGAAAGTCATCCTCTCTTGGGGAATGCTGCTTTTTAGTTAGCTTTGCGACAGTATCAAAAAGGAATTTCGGATTGTTCTTATTTTCCTCAATTAAGTTTGAAAAATAGGATGATCGAGCAGCAGTAAGGGCTCTTCGGTACTGCATGGTACTGTCTTTCCAAGCTAGTCGGAAGACTTCCAGTTTGGTGTGGCGCCATTTCCGTTCCAATTTTCTGGAAGCTTGCTTCAGAGCTCGGGTATTTTCTGTGTACCAGGGAGCTAGTTTCTTATGAGAAATGTTTTTAGTTTTTAGGGGTGCAACTGCATCTAGGGTATTGCGCAAGATTAAATTGAGTTCCTCAGTTAGGTGGTTAACTGTGGTTAATTTTTGTCCTCTGGCGTCCTTGGGTAGACAGAGGGAATCTGGAAGGACATCAAGGAATCTTTGTGTAGTCTGTGAATTTATAGCACGACTTTTGATGTTCCTTGGTTGGGGTCTGAGCAGATTATTTGTTGCAATTGCAAACGTAATAAAATGGTGGTCCGACAGTCCAGGATTATGAGGAAAAACATTAAGATCCACAACATTTATTCTATGGGACAAAACTAGGTCCAGCGTATGACTGTGACAGTGAGTGGGTCCAGAGACATGTTGGACAAAACCCACTGAGTCGATGATGGCTCCGAAAGCCTTTTGGAGTGGGTCTGTGGACTTTTCCATGTGAATATTAAAGTCACCAAAGATTAGAATATTATCTGCTATGACTACAAGGTCCGATAGGAATTCAGGGAACTCAGTGAGGAACGCTGTATATGGCCCAGGAGGCCTGTAAACAGTAGCTATAAAAAGTGATTGAGTAGGCTGCATAGATTTCATGACTAGAAGCTCAAAAGACGAAAACGTCTTTTTTTTTTTTGTAAATTTAAATATGCGATCGTAAATGTTAGCAACACCTCCGCCTTTGCGGGATGCACGGGGGATATGGTCACTAGTGTAGCCAGGAGGTGAGGCCTCATTTAACACAGTAAATTCATCAGGCTTAAGCCATGTTTCAGTCAGGCCAATCACATCAAGATTATGATCAGTGATTAGTTCATTGACTATAATTGCCTTTGAAGTAAGGGATCTAACATTAAGTAGCCCTATTTTGAGATGTGAGGTATCATGATCTCTTTCAATACTGATAGGAATGGAGGTGGTCTTTATCCTAGTGAGATTGCTAAGGCGAACACCGCCATGTTTAGTTTTGCCCAACCCAGGTCGAGGCACAGACACGGTCTCAATGGTGATAGCTGAGCTGACTACACTGACTATGCTAGTGGCAGACTCCGCTATGCTGGCAGGCTGGCTAACAGCCTGCTGCCTGGCCTGCACCCTATTTCATTGTGGAGCTAGAGGAGTTAGAGCCCTGTCTATGTTGGTAGATAAGATGAGAGCACCCCTCCAGCTAGGATGGAGTCCGTCACTCCTCAGCAGGTCAGGCTTGGTCCTGTTTGTGGGTGAGTCCCAGAAAGAGGGCCAATTATCTACAAATTCTATCTTTTGGGAGGGGCAGAAAACAGTTTTCAACCAGCGATTGAGTTGTGAGACTCTGCTGTAGAGCTCATCACTCCCCCTAACTGAGAGGGGGCCAGAGACAATTACTCGATGCCGACACATCTTTCTAGCTGATTTACACGCAGAAGCTATGTTGTGCTTGGTGATCTCTGACTGTTTCATCCTAACATCGTTGGTGCCGACGTGGATAACAATATCTCTATACTCTCTACACTCGCCAGTTTTAGCTTTAGCCAGCACCATCTTCAGATTAGCCTTAACGTCGGTAGCCCTGCCCCCCGGTAAACAGTGTATGATCACTGGATGATTCGTTTTAAGTCTAATACTGCGGGTAATGGAGTCGCCAATGACTAGAGTTTTCAATTTGTCAGAGCTAATGGTGGGAAGCTTCAGCGTCTCAGACCCCGTAACGAGAGGAGTAGAGACCAGAGAAGACTCGTACACCTCCAATTGACTCAAATGATGTCAATTAGCCTATCAGAAGCTTCTCAAGCCATGACATCATTTTCTGGAATTTTCCAAGCTTTTTAAAGGCACAGTCAACTTAGTGTATGTAAACTTCTGACCCACTGGAATTGTGATACAGTGAATTATAAGTGAAATAATCTGTCTGTATACAATTGTTGGAAAAATGACTTGTGTAATGCAAAAAGTAGATGTCCTAACCGACTTGCCAAAACTATCATTTGTTAGCAAGAAATTTGTGGAGTTTAAAAACGAGTTTTAATGACTCCAACCTAAGTGTATGTAAACCTCCAACTTCAGCTGTATATTGGCATGTTTTCCGGCCTTCAACTTTATCTCCGGCTGAACAACACCTGTGCCAATATATCCTCCAAACACCGGCTTCTCGGGCATTGTCACTTAATTGTACCATAGCATTGTTGAATACTAATTTCTGATGGACTTGACGGGAATTCTAGAGCATGCATTATTTCCCTATACACCATGTCGATATTCATAAAAAATAAATTCCCTTCGACCACGCCCACAAATTGGGGAAAACAAATATTCTTTCCCGTTCGCCCCCATTGTAAAGGCGCCAACTTCGTTGTTGATTTTTTGTTCTACAGAAATAACAACAATTGCAGAAAGATATACCGAAACTTCTGTACTTTTTCAATACTAGAGCATGAAAAACGGTTCAGTACTAGATTCTTTGCTACTTTTGGTACTTGTGTCTCACACCGTATACTGATTGAGAGGATGGAGTCTGTCTGGATTTTGTCTGACTCTTCTCAAGGGAGCAGTAGTAATCTGGCCAGCCTACTTGCTTATAGAACGGAGAGTCAGCTGACATAGCGCAAGACACTTTTGAGAAGCAAGAGGATAGTGAGAGAATGCCAACAGCATGGCTTCTTCTTCTATTGATAACATCATACTGTATGACGCAGGTTGTTGACAAAACTGACTCCAGAAGCGGACTATGGGAATACTTTGCTTATAGATCAGATGATGAGTGCCAGACCACTGAAACAACTAAGCAAAAGGTGTAACAAAGCAGTGCAGTTTAGGGAGGTTTAATTCCGAAACGATATCTTAAACTGTTTTACACATTTGCATTGTAATGTTATTCTACTAGCAACTAAATTCAAATTATTTTTGAGTGACAATTACGTTAACATATATTTAGCATTACATTAATGTCAGCATTATAATATGATTACAACCCAAAAGTAATGACATGCACTCAGAATTGAACTATGACAGCAATATATTTAGACTACTTAGTCTGGGTTTGCTAGCCAGCCAGTCAGCAGCCCTGGGCGGAGCATTGCACATTATAACCAGTGATAGCGCTGATGTCATCCACGATACCTATGGAAAACCCCCGATGGCGTATGAACCCGGAAGTACTTGAATTTAAATGTAAATGTAGCTGTTTTCATCCTGCCTGAGAGAGTCAACCGGGAGCCTCTTTGTAGCTTGACGACCTTTGATTGGTCTGTGTCAGCATGTGGTCCTTTGTGATGACTAATGATGTAATAAGAATGGATCACAATTTAATAAAATATCTCGATTTGTAGCGAACTTTAAATAATTTACGGTCGGGATTGAACTTGATCATACAAAAAAAAAAAATTAAGTAGGTTTTCTAGGGCAGACCAGGGCTTTAGGCTCCACTAGGTTGCTATGCAGGAGCCGACCAGCAGAGCTCGTGACTTTATGCTCCAGACCGAACACTGGGTGCTTGATTGCACCCTGGGAGGTGAAATGTACTCTGGGAATAGTAGTATTTTGTGTAGACCATCAGGCTTGGACAGTATGCCTTATATACTATACTGTATACTGGGGTATTAGGAAAAAGCCACAGGATGGTTTCTCAATACCATAAATACCTTCAAAACTATTTTTTGGGTTCAATACATTTTAATATTTGTAGCTACTTTAAGTTAATACTTGCAGTCAACTTTTGCAATATGTTAGGAGATAAATCAGATTGCTTTCTTTATTTCACTTGTCACATTATGAAGCTTACCCTAGGTCCCCTAGAACAGTTGAGTCAGTCACGTGTTCATTGTAAAGCTCACACAAGAGAAAGCGGGAACTGGTGAGTCCATAGCATTCTATTGGCGAGTCTCTGTTGTGCAGCGCACATTAGGTGATGAAGTTAAACTTGTATGCAATTCACTACCAAAGGTTTGCCATGTTTTAGAATTCAAAGAACTCTGTTACCTGAGTTATATATACAGCTGTCATTTGAGTTTTTTCCTCCCCTCTGCTCAGTGTACACATGCTGCGCTTCCTTCAGAAAAGCATGCATCACAACTTTGTTCATTTAGCACAAATTCTCTTGTTCACTTTCGCTTGGAAATGTCCACATTCACCGAAAATGACATTCGGTAGCTAATAGCTATGCTTGTATAACTTTATGAGCTGGATTTGCCTGTCTTTGCAATTAGTTTGTTTGTTTTTGCTTGTTAGTCTTTAGCTAACAGCGTCTGTGACACA
The DNA here is from genome assembly GCF_002021735.2 of Oncorhynchus kisutch. Taxonomy (NCBI): domain Eukaryota; kingdom Metazoa; phylum Chordata; class Actinopteri; order Salmoniformes; family Salmonidae; genus Oncorhynchus; species Oncorhynchus kisutch. The sequence continues at coordinate 38,151,951 of NC_034179.2, read as the reverse complement.
CTGTTAAAAAATTAGCTTCAAAGTGTTTTTAAATTGTTTTGTAAATTAGCAATACATTTTTAATAAATACAATTATTTAGCTGTAATGAATAAATAATCATAGATCTAATGAATGTATTTGACCCAATATTATGGCCATAGATTAGCAGATTTACCCTTATGTGTATCCATCTATATTTTAAAACAGTTTAGATTTAATACAATTATTTTGTATGCTCTTATTTTGTATGAGTCTTAGATGTGGTTTTGCACTCGTGGAAATTGGCCTATATGGGCCAAATTGAAATGTTTAGAACAGAAGAACTATAAAAAGCATATGCATGACCATGGTAGAAATGGAAAGAGAACACTTTGGAGAATATGGGAAATTATCAGACCAAAGATGAGGACACAACAGTTCACCTGACACAAGACTGAATCTAAACATTCCACTGTTGATTTTATGTGCATTTTACATTTACTGTACTTTTCACAGCATTTGTCAATAATGAAATCTGAAAATACTCTGGATAGATTCATTACCATAATATGAATATTAATGTAACTTTTTGAGTAAGTGCAAGATAAGAAAAAACAATTACAAGGGTTTGAGTGATAGGTCTAACTGGCGTATCCAAGTTACCACACACCTCCAAACTAACTGTCCACAGTTCCTAAGTCATTTCAATGCACTTTTATGACTCAAGAGTCTTCAGCTATAAGGTGCTTTTTTGAGCTCTCCTAGCTTTGCTTTTGAGGAACTGAAGCAAGCGCGCTTGTAGTTTTTTGTTTGTAACACAGCTCTGCACCCTCACATCACACTTACTGTTGCTTACACAATCCAGAAACGTTCCATTATAAATCCCAATCTAGGCCAGGTGGGAATCATTTGAAAGCTTATTCTATTGCCAAATGGCCAACTAAGTTATAAAATAATATCTAACAGTATTAGGCTTTCAAGGCACTTCATACAAACATATTGTAATTTTGGTGTGAATAGAATGGAGTCATGAGTGCATTCAATTGCGTGTTCCATGGTAAAAAAATAAATCACAATAAGACAAACATAGGTTCATTCTGTTCAGGACAATGACAATGTTGATACTGTAAATTACATACGTTTTCAAATATGGAAATGTGAAGTGCATATTTGGACTCACGGGTATGTGGTTTGCTTATATGACATAAAAACGGTATTTGTTATAATCCTCAAGTCCAACAGTTTTTTTTTCAATTTCAACTTATTTTAGACGAAATAGTGAATTGTGCAAGGGTGCCAATATATTTGACCGCAACTGTACATGTTTATGTTATGTTTTAGTATTTCATTGCAGGTGCAAGGACTATAACTGAAAAACAAAGTAGAGGGGAAAAAGAGTAGGAAATACCTACTAGAGCAAGTTTTGGGCAGCATGTGTTTTGTTTGTTCCTTCTCCCTACCTTGGCACCATGAAGTGGAGGCCGGAAGGTTTGGCCATGCCGGGGTGTGTGAGGAGGACGTTGTATCGGGAGAGAGCTCGCAGCACCAGGGCCCGGCCATGCAGGTAGAGCAGAGCCTCACACACTTGCAGCACCACCAATAGCATGGTCTCAGCACTCACCACTGGGAACTCAGCACGGTGGTGTGGAGGAGCACAATTAAGCATGCATTTCATTTATCCAATTATTTAAGTATAAAACACAGATAAATGTTGAAAGTGTGTATGTATGTGCGCCTGTGTGACTGGTGGGGATTACCCTCTGGTGCAGTAAGTTGTGCAGGGAGCTAACGTAGATCCTCTCAAACAACAGGCGGACCCTTAGCAGGTCACTGGACATGCCCACTGTCATCAGCTGAAGCAGGTGGGGATGTAACAGACAGTCACACTGTAGTTACTGGGTTAGGCCCTATATCCCTAGACGACAGCGTCAATACCACTGAAATGACAGGTGTGATTTAGGTAAAAGACTATCATTTGGAAGAACACTAGTGGAAACTCAGCGCAGCAGTTCTTTCATATTTTCTTTAAGGGGTTTAAAAAAGTTCAAACAGATTTTGTTGATGTCTTCTCACCTGGAGAACTCTAGCTCAATGAGCAGCAGATCCAGGTAGTAAAGCCCTGCGCAGGCATGCATTTTAAGCCTGAGCCCTACCCATGCCCATGACGTTCAGAGACTACCCTACACAGGCCCATGACGTTCAGACACTACCCTACCCAGGCCCATTTGCTTTTGCCAAATTTAAGGCCCGGCCCTGCCCAAAACCCGAAATCAGAAATAACTTCCTCCATTAGTAAATCCATTAGCTGCTCCTTGATGTCTGTCACTCGCTCTGCGTGCGCTTTGCTCTTAGCGGCTCTGAGTCTGAGTCTCCATAGCAACGGCTCCGCTTGTACTTAGCTGTTTGCTACTTTTCGGGCACTCTAAACTCCAACAAAACTCAAGGAACATTTTTTTCTATGAAATAATCGCTCCTGTCTTATATTTAACAAGGTTGAAGCACTTCTGACACCATGTTATGATCTTAGTCAGATATGACTATACTGAGAAGCAGAACACGAACAAATGGCTCAGCTCCAAATTGTTAGTGATCAATTTAGTGACTGCGGAGAGGGACTGCAGCTTTTTTAAAGTGACCATGCAGCCCTTCCAGCTGTAACATCCAGCTTAGTGGACAAAATCAAAGACTGTAGCTTCTTAATTGATGTGATCCCATAGGAGTTATATAAGATGTGGTTCCAGGCCCCAGTGGTGTTACTTTGTCATGGTAATGGGGGAGCCACAGGTGAAGGAGAGGAGGGGTTAATGTCCCCCTGCCCTAATTCACTGTCAGCAATCACAGGCAGGGAGGCCAGAAGACCCAATGCATAAGCCGGGGCTTATCTATAGACAACTGGGTCCAGCAAGAAAACACGGGGTCACTGAGTCTCATCCAGATACACAATACTGCCATTCCAAAATATTACCACACTATATGTCATTTAGCAGACGCGTTTATCCAAATAAACTCCAACACTATCCAATATATGACAGTGTCATGATGATGATATAGAGACAAATCCTAATATGACATGTGGGCACATGATGCAACTTTTTTTGTCTTAAATCAACATCACTGATTTAGGCAAAAGTTTGATCTTGAGCCAGAGTGAATACATGTTTGAACTATTATGTTCCTTTCCGAACTGTATCACAGGTTTGGTCATCTTTCGGTTGAGGTGCAGTTCAGAACCACTGCAACATGGGAGAAATGGGGAAAAGTTAACTGACAGACCTCAGAAAACCCTACAAAAAAATGGGGAGTATCAATGTAGGACCCCCCCCACTTCATTAGGAAACCATTTATTCATAACTGCAAAGCTCACTGGGTAGGTACTAGTAGGTAGGGATGACAAATGCTTACTCATCATCATCATGCATTACTTGTGTTATTGTTTTACCTTTCTTGAGCAGCTTCTCCATCTTGTGCAGATTCTTCTCTATAGTGTACTAGTGCAGCTGAGCAGGTAAACCTCCATTCTTCACAATGCCTAATCGCACTGGGCAGGGCACCGTCAAAGCAGTTATCCTGCTCCAATCAGGTCCAACTAAAGATACCACCAGGTGGGTCGCTGAGGTTAAATAAGATGTGCTGAATGTCAGTTAGCTGGCTAGCTAAAAACAGCAATTTTTTCTTCTATCTAGACAATACATTATATAAAGACCTTGTAAAAAGTACATACATTCAGAGTTTTGATAGCTTTTTTTGTTTTCAGATGTCACGACTTCCGCCGAAGTCGGTCCCTCTCCTTGTTCGGGCGGTGTTCGGCGGTCGACGTCACCGATCTTCTAGCCATCACGGATCCATTTTTAATTTTCCATTGGTTTTGTCTTCCTTCACACCTGGTTCCAATCCCATCAATTACATGTTGTGTATTTAACCCTCTGTTTCCCATCATGTCCTTGTCGGAGATTGTTTGTTTGTATGTTCGTGTGTTATGTATTGGTGCGCGATGAGTTCTTGTACCCACTTTGATTTATTTTGTCATTTTGGTTTTGGAGTTTTGTTAAGTCTATTAAACGACTCCATTTATACCAAGTTGGATTCTCTTGCGCCTGACTTCCCTGCCACCTACAAACTGTAACGGTTTTCTAGGTGTGAAGGAGAGTCGGACCAAAATGCAGCGTGTAGATTGCGATCCATGTTTAATGAACAAAACGAAAAAACACAAATCAATATTAAACACTACAAAAACCGAAACAGCCTATACTAGTGAAAACTAACACATAGACAGGAACCAGGACACTAAGGACAATCACCCACAAAACCCAACACAAAATAGGCTACCTAAATATGGTTCCCAATCAGAGACAACGATAAACACCTGCCTCTGATTGAGAACCACTTCAGACAGCCATAGACTTAACTAGAACACCCCACTAGCTACAATCCCAATACATACACACCACATACAAAAACCCATGCCACACCCTGGCCTGACCAAATACATGAAGATAAACACAAAATACTTTGACCAGGACGTGATACAAACACATTATTACATCAGAAGAAGAAATTGTGTTCATATATTGTTCAATTTAATTCTCAAAAATAATAAACAGAGATTTTCGACTCGATCTCTGATGCTCAGCTATGAAAACCCAACTGACATTTACTCCTGAGGTGCTGACCTGTTGCACCCTATTTAACCTCTGTGATTATTATTTGACCCTGCAGGTCATCTATGAACCTTTTGAACACCTTGAAGAACGATCTGGCGTTAAAGGCCATGTACTCTTATAATCTCCACCGGGCACAGCCAGAAAAGGACTGGCGAGCCCTCAAAGCCTGGTTCTTCTTTAGGTTTCTTCCTAAATTCCTGCCTTTCTAGGGAGTTTTTCTTAGCCACTGGGCTTCTACATCTGCAAATTGCTTGCTTGCTCTTTGGGGCTTTAGGCTGGATTTCTGTATAAGCACTTTGTGACATACAGTTGAAGTTGGAAGTTTACATACACTTAGGTTGGAGTCATTAAAACTTGTTTTTCAACAACTCCACAAATTTCTTGTTAACAAACTATAGTTTTGGCATGTTGGTTAGGCCATCTACTTTGTGCATGACACAAGTAATTTTTCCAACAATTGTTTACAGACAGATTATTTCACTTATAATTCACTGTATTTACAATTCAAGTGGGTCAGATGTTTACATACACTAAGTTGACTGCGCCTTTAAACAGCTTGGAAAATTCCAGAAAATTATGTCATGGCTTGAGAAGCTTCTGATAGGCTAATTGACATCATTTGAGTTAATTGGAGATATATCTGTGGATATATTTCAAGGCCCACCTTCAAACTCAGTGCCTCTTTGCTTGACATCATGGAAAATCAAAAATAAATCATCCTAGGCCTTAGGATCTTTTTTTTAGACCTCCACAAGTCTGGTTCATCCTTGGGAGCAATTTCCAAATGCATGAAGGTGCCACGTTCATCTGTACAAACAACAGTACGCAAGTATAAACACCATGGGACCACGCAGCCGTCATACCGCTCAGGAAGAAGACTCGTTCTGTCTCCTAGAGATGAACGTACTTTGGTACGAAAGTGCAAATCAATCCCAGAACAACAGCAAAGGACCTTGTGAAGATGCTGGAGGAAACAGGTACAAAAGTATCAATATCCACAGTAAAACAATTCCTATATCGATATAACCTGAAAGAGCGCTCAGCAAGGAAGAGCGCTCTGCTCCAAAACCCCCATAAAAAAAGACAGATTACGGTTTTTAACTGCACATGTGGACAAAGATTGTACTTTTTGCAGAAACGTCTTCTGGTCTGATGAAACAAAAATAGAACTGGTTGGCCATAATGACAATCGTTATGTTTGGAGGAAAAAGGGGGAGGCTTGCAAGCCAATGAACACCATCCCAACCGTGAAGCACAGGGGTGGCAGCATCATGTTTTGGGGGTGCTTTGCTGCAGGAGGGACTGGTGCACTTCACAAAATAGATGCATCATGAGGCAGGAAAATTATGTGGATATATTCAAGCAACATCTCAAGTCATCAGGAAGTTAAAGCTTGGTCGCAAATGGGTCTTCCAAATGGACAATGACCACAAGCATACTTCCAAAGTTGTGACAAAATGGCTTAAGGACAACAATGTCGAGGTATTGGAGTGGCCAACATGAAGCCCTGACCTCAATCCTATAGAAGATTTGTGGGCAGAACTGAAAAAGCGTGTGTGAGCAGAGAGGCCTACAAACCTGACTCAGTTACACCAGCTCTGTCAGGAGGAATGGGCCACAATTCACCCAACTTATTGTAGGAAGCTCGTGGAAGACTACCAATAATGTTTGACCCAAGTTAAACAATTTAAAGACAGTGCTACCAAATACAGTGCCTTGCGAAAGTATTCGGCCCCCTTGAACTTTGCGACCTTTTGCCACATTTCAGGCTTCAAACATAAAGATATAAAACTGTATTTTTTTGCTGCACTGAAAGTAAAGGGGCTGAATAATTTTGCACGCCCAATTTTTCAGTTTTTGATATGTTAAAAAAGTTTGAAATATCCAATAAATTTCGTTCCACTTCATGATTGTGTCCCACTTGTTGTTGATTCTTCACAAAAAAATACAGTTTTATATCTTTATGTTTGAAGCCTGAAATGTGGCAAAAGGTCGCAAAGTTCAAGGGGGCCGAATACTTTCGCAAGGCACTGTACTAATTGAGTGTATGTAAACTTCTGACTCACTGGGAATGTGATGAAAGAAATACAAGCTGAAATAAATCGATCTCTCTACTATTATTCTGAACTTTCACATTCTTAAAATAAAGTTGTGATCCTAACTGACCTAATTTTTTTTACTAGGATTAAAGGTCAAGATTGTGATGTATTTGGCTAAGGTGTATGTAAACGTCTGACTTCAACTGTATATGCTGATGTAAAAATGACTTTAAAAATACATTTGATTGATTGATATTTGAGTGATTGATTGATACTGTTCATTTACTTCTCCTTGCCTGGGTTTACATTCATTGACCACACGGGGGCGACATAATGTAACGTAGGTCGGTGGAGCTCGTGAACACAATTTAGGAGGGATCGTTGAAAACGGCTAGCTACTTACTTGCAAGTTGCTTTTCTCATAGCTAGCTAGCAGGTGTCTAGTTAACTCCAGCTTCTGTAGAAGTAAAACGTGTCTTACTGAGGAGGTAGCTAAGCGAAAAACTGGAGTTTTATAAAAGTTATATTTTCTGAGCTAGGCATTTTCACTGAGGTGTTTGTTATGGGATTTTTTTATGAATAATGACTAAATTATGTATACATTTAACTTAGAACTATAACTAAACAGAATACTACTATGTTACTGTATGAATGTATGAATCTGAATATATACTGAATTATACTGAATATAATGTGTGTAGTTTTAGTCAAGAATTATAACAAGGACTTTCTGTTCCTTGTTAGAAACGAATGGAGACATAGTCAGACCGGCTGGAATACTGTGTTCCTTACAGGACATTCTGTCCCTACCCAGGGAAGGGAGAGACCTTGGGCTTGTAGTAGATTGTCTGCCACCTGTTAAACAATGTGGGAACTATATTGCCATTTTATCTGAGAGGAGGAGAGACATTTATGACGAAATGTGAGGTATATAAATCAATGTACATGATATTATGACCAGAGCTCTCGGGAAATAAACGCTACTGATTAATTTTGAGACTGGTCTCTGTCCATTTTATGCAAATAAGTATCTTACAAATTCTTAGAAACGGACAGAGTGTTTTAATTGAATTGGTTAATGAACATATAGGAGTTAAATTCCTCTAACAGTGTTAGAAACTGGTTCAATGTATCAAGCAAATTATCATTACTGGCAAGTGGCATGCTAGCTTTTTAATTTGTCTGCCCGTATCCATCTCATTCAGGTCGCTGAAATGGGTAAGAAAGAGAAGGTTACAGAGGGCTGTGTTAAGCTACGCCGCACCGCCTGTCAAAGTGAAACTGCTCAAATCTGGGTTTCATTCCGCTGCAGACGTGTTTGACTTGCAACCTCCAACTAAGCAATGTTAGCCAACCAGTCACAGTTGTTGTAGTTGTTGATGTATCATTATTACAGTAGTAGATTATAATACAGTTACAGGACATGAACTGGGTGAAACGAATTACACCTAAATATCCCAAATATATTGTTTTTGTCAATGTGTGGTGCCAACTTTTTCCCCCAATGTGTCTTACAGTGCATTAACATTTGTATCTCTCCCCTTCAAGATTGTCTATCTTGTCCTCTTCAGCTCCATCCCTGTGTTTGTATTTGTAGAGGCTCCCAGAAGGAGGCAGTAGAGGTGCTGCAGCCTGTGAGGTGTGAGTCTGGCCAGGAGAGAGCAGCAGCAGGCAGGCTAACGGCACAGGAGCTTCTGGAGAAAGAGCAGGAGCTGGGCACCATCTTCACCTTCTGCTCAGCGCTGGACACAGCCCTTGGAGGGGGCCTGCCGGTGGCGAAGAGCACTGAGGCCTGCGAGGCACCTGGAGTGGGAAATACCCAGCTCTGGTAAGCTCTGGTACCTCTGTGTGGAAGAGTTTCTCACCTGTTCTGTATAATGTAATAATAACATAGTAAAATAACTGCACCCTACATTCACACCTAAACCCCTCCTTCTGTGTCCCTAAGTATCCAGTTGGCAGTAGATGTGCAGATCCCTATGTGTTTTGGGGGGCTGGGAGACAAGGCTCTGTACATAGACACAGAGGGCAGCTTCTTGGTCCAGAGGGCTGTGGACCTAGCCCAGGCAGCTGTGGACCACTATGGGCTGCTAGCAGAGGATGCACGTAACTAAGTAGTACAGGACAGAACAAAAACAATGAGACTGAACGTTTATATCATCCATCATGTAGGATGACTTATAACTGATTTCTTAAGCATCTATTTAGTGCTTATGAGTCAAATCAAATCTAATTTGATTTGTCACATGCGCCGAATTCACCTTACAGTGAAATGCTTACTTACAAGCCCTTAACCAACAATGCAGTTGTAAGAAAGACTTTCAAATGTTACACATATTCGTCACATCGGTAGTTGTCACTACATTGTCATACATACTAGGCTATGAAGAGAATGGTCTACTGATGAAAAACTGTAGTATTGTTCTGTTATTTGGTAAATGCTGACATAAGGGGATCAACAGTACTGTTGCATGCATTCAATCACTGCTTGCTCGTTTCGTCACACCTTTTAATCGATACACTATGTGTGAGCCATGACAAAATGTACAACAATAGAGACGATTTAGAGAAGGGTTCCGTCTTAGATTCAAGCTTAATTGGAGAAATGTTTTACTTCACTGTCTCTGATTTATTTGTAATAATTTTTTCCTTCTCCAGAGCAGCAGGAGGCCTTGAAGGAGCTGACTGTGGAAACAATCTTTTCCACCCTCGTCCTCGTCCGTTACCATGACTACGTGGAGCTGTTGGCGGAGATGTATCTCCTGGCTGACTTCCTGGCTCAGCACCCTGAGGTACTAATCCCTACCAATACTGTCACTGATCCCAAAATATCCAACCAATCCAAAGGGGTTATTTCTACAACCTCCATTTTGGGTTGGGCTCCGTTCCATTTCAATTCCAGTCAATTTCAAGGAACGAGTCGAAATGGAATTCCTTAACTGAAATGCTCATAGAACATTATGGCTAAATTTCTGGATTGACTGGAGCAAAATAGAATAGTAGAAAAACTGGAACAGCAAAGACAGCATCAATAAAATACTTTGCTTTTGTATATTAACGTGGGCCCCTGTATTGGTCAAATCCAGGTCCAGCTGGTGGTGATTGACAGCATTGCCTTCCTGTTTCACCATTGCTTTGATGACCTCTCCCAGAGGACCTGCCTCCGGAACAGCCTCGCCCAGCAACTCATCCAGATGGCCACCAATCGCAATGTCGCAGTATGACCTGACATTGTCCACCTTGCTGCCTCACCAGACTTTCACTAATTTCTTCTCCATCGTTTGTATTCTTAACCTGTCTTCCTTTTAGCTGGTGATAACTATTTTCTAGGCCTGGTAAAAACACATTTAAAGGAGTCATAACAACCAAGAAGAGTCCAGTTACAACCACATCCTCCCATAATTTATAGAGCCTATCTACCTACTCCCTATTGCAAACTACTATAATGTATAGTAAATAGCCATAACTGAGCCATCCTTCCAAGCCCAACCAAAACTATGCTCAGCAGACTTGCTTTGTGTCTCTCTGTCCCTACTCAGTATTTACTACCTCCCATCTCCGGTCCCAATCCAACCACGCATCTAGACTAAGCACTCTCATTCCAAGAGATAAAAAGGCTCTTATTAGTGCAATGCTGATTTAAGCAGCCAGGTAGATCGGGATCTAAATGGAATGGCCGCTCCATGCCAGGATGGCGCTGCACAGTTTTTAATCAGCAAAAGAGTTATCTTATGAGCCCTGGAGCAAATTCACTTTGTTATAGTAATTTGTTGGTTGGCGGCACTCAGGGACCCCTTGGAGGACACACAGGAAAAACAACAAAGCCAGTGGACAGGACAACCTGTTCCAATGTGAGCGGGGGGACCCTAGGGGTCCATGGAGGTACTGCTAGTGGTCAGCGATGTTAGTTTAGTTTTCCTTTTCCAATTATAATGTGGGGTGGTCAAAAAAAATGAAATACTGTCTACCAAATCTTTTCATAAAAAAAAAAGGTCATTACTTCTTCTTGCCATTTATCACTCACCTGATGATAAGACAAGGAATGTGATTTTTTTGGTGGGCTAAGGTAGGATGGGGGTGCCTGAGTCACCGGTTTCCCTGGGAGGGGGTCCCTGGACAAGAAAAGGTTGAAGGCCCCTGCCGTACAGTCATACCAGTAATGATCCTCTGATTGTGGAGAGCTGGAGTTCTTTTCTGCTCTGCTGTAGAGAGGGAGAGTATGACTCATCCTGATGCAAGCCCACAGGACCTGTCTCTATGTTTGCTGAGTACATTCCTACTGTATGTCTACCAATACCTAAGTCCACAAAACCTATTATTGTGTTACTCAGTGCCCAAGTCCACATAATAACCTAGTCTAAATGCCATCTCCAATGTCGTCTCTCAGTCTGAAATGACAATACCACATGCCGGCTGTATTGCTGATGGATGGAGCATCAACACATAGGCAGGAAATTATAAACACTACACAATAATTTTGGGTCCTCCAGCCTCACAGCTGTAAAGGACAGCAATTGAAGTGGAAAAAAGAAGGTGCCACTAATAATGTGTTGTTAAGGAGGGATGTGTTTTATTCATTGACAAACTCTTCTTTTTTCAGAACATACCACTGCATCAATGAGACTGAAGAGGACTTTTTACCTTTACTTTTTCTATCAGGGTGAAATGATTAACACAATACATTTTTCCTGTTGTCTTGTTTTTGCCTCTGTCATGTTTCTGCGGAAGCCAGTTTCCTTTTGATGAACTTTAATTTCCTTCGTGTTTAGGTTATTCATGCCAATCAGACTTCAAAGGTTTGAATCAGCCAATCGAAGCTTATTCCTGCCTTAGATGAAAAGGACGGCTCCTGAGTGGTGCAGCGGTCAAAGGCAATGCATCTCAGTGCTAGAGGCATCAATACAGACTAGAGGTCGACCAATTATGATTTTTCAACGCTGATACCGATAGCGATTATTGGAGGACCCAAAAAAAACCGATACAGATTAATCGGCCGATTTATAATAAAAAATGTAATGACAATTAAAACAATACTGAATGAATTTGAACTTAATATAATAAATCAATAAAATCAACATGCAACAGAGTTCAAGTAAATAATGAAACATGTTCAATTTGGTTTAAATAATGCAAAAGCAAAGTGTCGGAGAAGAAAGAAAAAGTGCAATATGTGCTATGTAAGAAAGCTAACGTTTCAGTTCCTTGCTCAGAACATGAGAACATATGAAAGCTGGGGGTTCCTTTTAACATGAGTCTTCAATATTCCCAGGTAAGAAGTTTTAGGTTGTAGTTATTGTAGGAATTATAGGACTATTTCCCTTTATACCATTTGTATTTCATTAACCTTTGACTATTGGATGTTCTTATAGGCACTTTAGTATTGCCAGTGTAACAGTATAGCTTCCGGCACTCTCCTCGCTCCTCCCTGGGCTCGACCCAGCAACACAACGACAACAGCCACCATGGAAGCAGCGTTACCCATGGGAACAACTACTGGAAGGCTCAGAGCGAGTGATGTTTGTAACGCTATTGCGCTAACTAGCTTGCCATTTAACTTCGGTTACACCAGCCTCATCTCGGGAGTTGATAGGCTTGAAGTCATAAACAGCGCAATGCTTGACGCACAACGAAGAGCTGCTGGCAAAACGCACAAAAGTGCTGTTTGAATGAATGTTTACACTCCTGCTTCTGCCTACCACCGTTCAGTCAGATACTTAGATATTTGTATGCTTGTATGCTCAGTCAGATTATATGCAACGCAGGACATGCTAGATAATATATAGTAATATCATCAACCAAGGTTGCTGCGCTGTGTTAATTAAGAAGCAGTGCGGCTTGGTTGGGTTGTGTATCGAAGGACGCATGACTTTCAACCTTCGTCTCTCCCGAGCCCCCTTACGGGAGTTGTAGTGATGAGACACGATAGTAGCTACTAAAACAATTGGATACCACGAAATTGGGGAGAAAAAGGGGTAAAAAAAAAATATATATATATATATATACATACAAATCGGCACCCAAAAATACAGATTTCTGATTGCTATGAAAACTTGAAATCGGCCCTAATTAATCGACCATTCCGATTAATCGGTCGACCTCTACTACACACAATTTGCCCAGCCACGCCCCCCCCCCCCCCCCCCCCCCCAGCAGGCAAATTGAATGCTCTGCACCTTATTGTGATGTTTTATTGAAAACGACCTAACTATTAACTAATTTACTGCCTGGTGATGTCATACCAAAACAAGCTGACATTTCAGGCAATCTTTTCAAACACTTAAAGGGAATTATTATAATTTTCACAATTTTGTAGTATTATTCCAACTTCAATTGTCACGCCCTGATTTCACGTGTCTTTGTGCTTGTCTCCACCCCCCTCCAGGTGTTGCCCATCTGCCCCATTATTCCCTGTGTATTTATACCTGTGTTCTTTGTTTGTCTGTTGCCAGTTCGTCCTGTATATGCCCCATACTTCTGTTTGCTCTCTAGTCCCTCTTTTCTAGTTTTTCCGGTTTTGACCATTCTGCCTGTCCTGACCCTGAGCCTGCCTGCCCTGACCCTGAGCCTGCCTGCCGTTCTGTACCTTTCGGACTCTGCTCTGGATTACTGCCCTCTGCCTGCCCTTGACCTGTTGTTTACCTGCCCCGTTTTTTGTAATAACGACCTGTCTGCATCTGGGTCTTTTGTTACTTCGACCTGTCTGCATCTGGGTCTTATCCTGAGGTCTGATAGAAATGCACTGAGCCTTTAATGGACTTCTGATAGACCTCCTTTTCACAATGGATTGGCAGACTAGATAAACTCGGACACCCAAACATAATCCTTGCTCTGTGCACCCACACCATCAAGTGATTTGGACTGTCAGTTTTGGGCGGTTCCTCAACAACCTAATTATAATGAGATGCCTGAGTGCATCTCTCCTGCTCCGCCACAGATATTACATCCAGCACCAGTCAAGTGGTTTTGAGAGAGGCCTGGTAATGCAGCTCTGTAATGAAATTATACACTTTAGAGCTGGCCTCTGTAGCAGTGGGAAGGCAGGTGAAATACGAACACCTTTGCTCACATTGACATTGCTTGTTCTGATATCCAGGCTGTATCACAACCAGCCGTGATTGGGAGCCCCACAGGGCGGCACACAATTGGCCCAATGTCGTCCGGGTAGGCCGTCATTGTAAATAAGAATTTGTTCTTAACTGATTTGCCTAGTTAAATAAAGGTTAAATATTATTATTTTTTAAATGTCTTAATTTCTTATTTTTTTCCACTTTTGGATTATGTGTGTATTGTTATTGTATTGCTAGATATTGCTGCATTGTTGGAGCTAGATACTTAAGCATTTTGCTGCACCTGCGATAACATCTTCAAATCTGTGTACGCGACCAATAAACTTTGATTTGATTTGGACCGCATTTCACGTGGACAAATCCTCAGGATGAATTATGTTCAGCTCACAGTTATATGTCAAATACTGCATACATGATGACATTGGAAGTAAGGTGAAATACAGAACTCTGTTGCATGGTATGCTGTTCTTGTGGCGCGCGCACACACACACACACACACGGAATTGTCTCGTTCGTGTTTTGTGTCAAGCCAAAATTTGTCCAAGAGCTTTTTGGCAATTAATTAGAGCGTGATTGTTCTTTAGAAATATTGACAGCAGCTGCTTCCAAGACCCACACACACACACTCAAAGCCAGCTCTAGCCTTTTGGGGCCCCTCTGCAAGATTGCTTATGCATGGACCCGGCCCTGCACACATTGTGCACAAACGTACACTGTCCACACACATGACTAGAGAGCAAATCAATTAATAATTTTCTGAACTCAATAAGTAGCCTAAGAAGTTTACCATTACTTCATGAAAACCTCTCATGACATCCAAGTAAACTTAACCTATGGGGGTATTGATTCTTTGGGTCAATGTTACATTTGATCATTTGCAACAAGCCAAAGTAGGTAGTAGGTACAAAATCAGAACAAGCACTTCCTACAAAATAATGCTAAATGCATTGAACCTAACTCTGCTTAATGTACCCAGATATGTCTTTAACCCTTTAACTGGCACACCAGGAAAATATATATTTCATAGCAAAATATGTGTATTTAGCCTCAGTATAGACAATAATTAAATGTTTCTTTGATAGATAATGCATTGCAAAACGCATCGCAAACAATTAGCGTAAAGTCATTTTGTATTGGAATTTGCAAAGACTTTTTAATTGATACATTAAGTAGTATTGTTTGCTCCATTTACTTATAATGGAAGATAGGCCTAGTTAAATTAGGACTGATATCAAATATGAATAAAATACTTTACATTTGTGTCAAAATATGAATATCAGAATGCATGTAAATGAATGTGTTTATAATTTATATGCTTAGAATAGCAGCAAAATGACATGTACTGAATGATATTGTGAAACATATTGAAGATAACTGACAAACAGTAAATAATTATATGGATTTGAAAGGATTTTTGAATTTGAAAAAAATTATCCTTTGACAATATTTCTCCGTTGTCCATGTTCACAAACTGAGTTAATAGCATTCCTTTAATGGTCAACTCAACTGCCTGATAGAGCATATTCATACATTTGTAAAACAACATATTAGTCATTTAATAATTCTTAAATTATGTTTTACAACAACATTTTACAACATTGCAATTTCCCATTGTATACACAATTACACTGAACATAAATATAAACTCAACATGTAAAGTGTTGGTCCCATGTTTCATGAGCTGAAATAAAATATCCCCGAAATGTTCCAAATGCACAAAAAGCTTATTTCACTCAAATGTTTTGCCCAAATTTGTTTAAACACCCTGTTAGTGAGTATTTATCTTTTGCCAAGATAATCCATCCACCTGACAGGTGTGGCATATCAAGAAGCTGATTAAACAGCATACTCATTACACAGGTGCACCTTGTGCTGGGGACAAAAGGCCACAAAATGTGCAGTTTTGTCACACAACACAATGCCACAGATGTCTCAACTTTTGAGGGAGCATGCAATTGGCATGCTGACTGCAGGAATGTCCAGCAGGGCTGTTGCCAGATAATTGAATATTCATTTCTCTACCATAAGCTGGAATCAACATAGTTTTAGAGAATTTGGCAGTACGTCCAACCGGCTTCACAACCACAGACCGCGTGTATGGTGTTGTGTGGGCGAGCGGTTTGATGATGTCAACATTGTGAACAGAGTGCCCCATGGTGGCGGTGGGGTTATGGTATGTGCAGGCATAAACTACAGACAACGAACACAATTGCATTTTATTGATGGCAATTTGAATGCACAGAGACACTGTGACCAGATCCTGAGGCCCATTGTTGTGCCGTTCATCCACTGCCAACACCTCATGTTTCAGCATGATAATGCACAGCCAGCCCCATGTCGCAAGGATCTGTATACAATTTCTGAAAGCTGAAAATGTCCCAGTTCTTCCATGGCTTGCAGACTCATCAGACATGTAACCCATTGAGCATGTTTGGGATGTTCTGGATCGACGTGTACGACAGTGTGTTCCAGTTCCCGCCAATATCCAGCAACTTCGCACAGCCATTGAAGAGGAGTGGGACAACATTCCACAGGCCAAATCAACATCTGATCAACTCTATGCGAAGGACATGTGTCACTCTGAATGAGGCAAATGGTGGTCACACCAGATACTGAGTGGTTTTCTGATCCACGCTCCTACTTTTTTTTTAAGGTATCTATGACCAACAGACATATCTGTATTCCCAGTCATGTGAAATACATAAATCAGGGCCTAATTTATTTATTTTGACAGATTTTCATTTTTTTTCAATTTAATGTTTTATTAAGTTTTCTTGTTTTTCAATCAACCAACAAAACACATTCCACATTCACAGATGTGACATGCTTTAAAAACACATTCCACATTCACAGATGTGACAGGCTTTAAAAACACATTCCACATTCACAGATGTGACAGGCTTTAAAAACACATTCCACATTCACAGATGTGACATGCTTTAAAAACACATTCCACATTCACAGATGTGACAGGCTTTAAAAACACATTCCACATTCACAGATGTGACAGGCTTTAAAAACACATTCCACATTCACAGATGTGACAGGCTTTAAAACACATTCCACATTCACAGATGTGACAGGCTTTAAAAACACATTCCACATTCACAGATGTGACAGGCTTTAAAAACACATTCCACATTCACAGATGTGACAGGCTTTAAAACACATTCCACATTCACAGATGTGACAGCCTTTAAAAACACATTCCACATTCACAGATGTGACAGGCTTTAAAAACACATTCCACATTCACAGATGTGACAGGCTTTAAAAACACATTCCACATTCACAGATGTGACAGGCTTTAAAAACACATTCCACATTCACAGATGTGACAGGCTTTAAAACACATTCCACATTCACAGATGTGACAGGCTTTAAAAACACATTCCACATTCACAGATGTGACAGGCTTTAAAAACACATTCCACATTCACAGATGTGACAGGCTTTAAAAACACATTCCACATTCACAGATGTGACAGGCTTTAAAAACACATTCCACATTCACAGATGTGACAGGCTTTAAAACACATTCCACATTCACAGATGTGACAGGCTTTAAAAACACATTCCACATTCACAGATGTGACAGGCTTTAAAAACACATTCCACATTCACAGATGTGACAGGCTTTAAAAAAAGAAAAAGTCAAAAAATAATAATACATTTGAAAAAATAAAAAATAAAAATACAATTAAAATGAATGATAAAGTCAAATAAAAGCATTTATTTTCCTTGGTGCATATATATACATACATACATACATACATACATACATACATACATACATACATACATACATACATACATACATACATACGTACATACATACATACACACATATACATACATATATACACACACGTACTCAAAAACTAAATTAAAATAAAAACACACAAAAAAACATAACACTTGCAGCAGCACTATCAAGGTTCTTATCAGCTATTTCAAGCATTCGCTGAGACGACGGGCCAATAATTCGTTTTTAGGTTTTTACAGTACCTTACACAACATGTATCTGCGCATTTCCCTAGTCACCCCGTTCACTCTGTCCAGTTTGAAATATAGTTGAATGTCTCTTGTGGAGGTCATAAGTGAGCTTTTCAAGAGGAAGAAAGTCAACAATCTGGTCAATCCACATTTTAAATGTAGGAGGGATATTTGAACTGTAACTCAGTAAAATCTTTGAAATTGTTCCATGTTGCATTTTATATTTTTGTTCAGTATAGTAAAAAAGAAAATGTGGTAAATGAGGTTCAGTTTTGCTCTTGTTCACTTCCTGGTTTTCATCTTTGAATGCATGTTTCAATGTAAAAAAATATGGGTGTTTCGATAATGAAAACCACATGATAATTTTACTAAATGACATTGGTTGAGATTATAAATATGCCAAACAAAATGTAATTTATTTTAAAACTGGTTGTCAAAGTTAGCTTAACTGCCTCGTTGAGCTGCCTGTTAAAGGGTTAAAACCACTGATTATTGCACTTGTAGCTTAACTGAACAGCTCTGCAGGTATTGAAATGGTTAATTCTCATTCTGAGTGAAATCCACTACAGTGGATATTTTTAGCATGGGTGCTTGGTGTCCTATATACACATTTAAGCCATAGAATCTCACTATTGATGCCAAGCTGTTGATGAATGCTAAGAGTGCTGTTTTATCATGGATAAAGGCCCTATCCATATATACTGAACAAAAATATGAACGCAACATGTAAAGTTTTGGTCCCATGTTTCATAAGCTGAAATAAAAGATCCCAGACATTTTCTATACGTACATAAAGCTTATTTCACTCAAATGTTTTTCCCAAATTTGTTTAAACCCCTGTTAGTGAGCATTTCTCTTTTGCCAAGATAATCCATCCACCTGACAGGTGTGGCATATCAAGAAGCTGATTAAACAGCATGATCAATACACAGGTGTACCTTGTGCTAGGGATAATAAAAGGCCACTCTAAAATGTGCAGTTTTGTCACACAACACAATGCCACAGATGTCTCAAGTTTTGAGGGAGCGTGCAATTGGCATGCTGACTGCAGGAATGTCCACCAGAGCTGTTGCCAGATAATTCTATGTTAATTTCTCTACCATAAGCTGCATCCATTGTCATTTTAGAGAATTTGGCAGTATGTCCAAATGGCCTCACAACCACAGACCACGTGTAACCAGCGTCTTCACCTAAGGGATCGTCTGAGACCAGCCAGCCAGACAGCTGATGAAACGGAGGAGTATTTCTGTCTGTAATAAAGCCCTTTTGTGGGTAAAAACTCATTCTGATTGGCTGCGCCCTTGCCCAGTCTTGTGAAATCCATAGATTATGGCCTAATTAATTTATTTGAATTGACTGATTTCTTTATATGAACTATAAGTCAGGACAGTCTTTGAAATTGTTGCATGTTGTGTTTATATTTTTGTTCAGTAGAATTTTTTGTAACCAGGGTTGAGTTTCAGATGACATGTATTCTGATTTAAAAAACAAACAAACATGCAATCTAATTATAAAAAAACTAACGGAATCAGTTAAATTACCAGCAGAGATATTATAATCTGATTACAGTTTAAAAAACGAGATACTTTTTTGGATTACATTACAATTAGGTAAGAATGTTTGCGAAAGATTACATTATGAAACCTTTCTGTTTTCTCAATGACATTCAATTCCACATTTAAAAAAGGCCTAAATGTAATGTTGTTCCACCTGAACACTATGATGACATACCAAATGTGTTTGATGGATCCTTTTTGTCAGTAATCAGATAACTTTTGGATGAACCAAACTCAGTAAAGTAATGTTAGTAATGACTATTTTGGGCAGGTAACTAGCAAATGTAATGGATTACATTCAGAAATTAACCTACCCAACCTTGATATTTATTTTATTTGGCAAGTCAGTTAAGAACAAATCCGTATTTACAATGACGGCCTACGCTGCCCAAACCCTCCCCTAACCCGGACGACACTGGGCCAATTATGCGCCACCCGATCACGGCCGCTTGTGATACAGCCTGGGATCGAACCAGGGTCGGTAGTGATGAGATGCAGTGCCTTAGACCCCTGCGCCACCTATCACAGGCGTTTTGTATTGTTTAAATACTGTATATTTTTGGATAAGTCATTACATGTCCTATGCACTTAAAAAAAAACGCTATTGCCGTTAGTTGTTACAGTTCCTCCACAGTGAAGGCAATTTGCCTAATTTTAGTGCTTCTTTCAAAGCAGTGGGTTTATTTAATCCTCCATCGGCGTTCAAAACGCACGTATCGCATGTGAGGGTGCATTGTGCGTACGCGTTCCCGAACCTAACACAAACCTGATGCTTCTCCCGCTTTCTCAAAATTCCCTCCCCTCTCTTGTCATCATCCACCCACCCTCTCCTGTGATTGAGCGAAAACCTTGTTCACGCGCGCGCGTTCCCAACCGGCGCGAGTGGGGAGCTGTCCAGCAAGCGATTTGAAGTAGTCTTCTTGCCCGGCAAGTGCGGTCTCTTGTCTGTCCAGGAATGAGAAGTGATGGCCGGCTCTGCAACTGAGGAGAAAACCTTCCGAAGGTTCTTGGAGCTCTTCCTCCGAGAGATGAGACCACCACTCCAGGAGAATGACCCTGTCCCAATGCGCCCTTTGTCTGACCTCACCTCGGAGGACGAAGTTGAAGGGGAATGCCTCGATATGTGTCTTCAGCACTTGTGCAAATAGTAAGTACGCTACCGATTTGATGTTACAAATGGTTTTGTATGCAGCTTAAACTAATGGTTTATGTTTGTTTTGCAAGACAATTTCAGACGAGAATAGGAATAGAACAGAATAGGAATTTGGAGTCATCAAAAGTGAAAGCTAATTTTGCCGGCTAAATATATTTTATACGAATTGGCAGGACTGTTGCGCAAACACAGTTAATATACATTATAGAAATATATAAAAAAATAAGTAGCCTTCTAGGTGCAGTGAGCAATTCGGAATTAGTTGCTACAGAATTGCTCTCCCGTCAGTTTTTCCGGGTATCATATGAAGCCACTCACAATGTCTTGACATCCTCATCTATCATGTTGCGGCCGACGTCATTGGGCATGTTGCAAAAAATTCTGTAACAAAGGGAAGACAAACTTCAAATACATTTCAGGATGGTTGCAAATACACTGAAATGGGGAACAGAGGGGAAAATCAGGACATACTGAACAAAGTGTGCCCGTAGTGTTGTCATGTAAAATAGCCTACATCGACGAAGCTGTATGAATTGGAAAGCACCTCTTATGAGAAAAGCCTGCCATGGTAACTATGAGGAATGCAATCGTTTCTTCCTACGAATGAAATGACGTCGTGCGACGCAAAAAGGAAGGGGAATTCACATTAACGGACATCGGATAAATGGGATGGAGGATCATGAACGAATGGAAACAGAGAGGAACCGGAGTACAACTGAAATGAAGCGCACTTGCAGTTCGCCGGCGCAGGCTCCCTAGTAAATTCAAAGCAAAATGTGTTTGGGAAGGGTTGAGCATTCTCAGATATATTACGTCACACTCTCACATCCATAAATAGCACATGTAACCACTGAAGAGACCTAAAAGACGATGGTGAATTTCTGAAGCCTGTCGAGGATGATTGCAATTTGACACGTCAGGTGTAATTGTGAGATCACCACCACCAATTAAACGACCCAACAAGAAGCAAACACAGACAGTCTAAAATAGAGCAATTTAACGCAACCAGGCGCACAAGTGCTTGGAAATAATTCATTCTTGACCTTGAAAATGTGAGCTTACAATTGACTATGTTTGCTACAGTGTATTCAGAAAATATTCAGACCCCTTCCCTTTTTCCACATTTTGTTATGTTACAGCCTTATTCTAAAATGGTTTTAAAAAAAAAAATCGGTGTGATTTTTCAGTCTACACACAATACCCCATAATGACAAAGCGAAAACAGATATTTAGAATAGTTTGCAAATGTATTAAAAATAAAAAACAGAAATACCTTATTTACATAAGTGTTCAGACCCTTTGCCATGAGACTCGAAATTGAGCTCCAGTGCATCCTGTTTCCATTCTGTTTTTCATCCTTGAGATGTTTCTACAACTTGATTGGAGTCCATCTGTGGTAAATTCATTTGATTGAGCATGATTTGGAAAGGCACACATCTGTCTATGTAAGGTCCCACAGTTGACAGTGTATGTCAGAGCAAAAACCAAGCCATGAGTTTGAAGGAATTGTCTGTAGAGCTCCGAGACAGGATTATGTTGAGGCACTCTTCCTAGAGCTGGCCGCCCAGCCAAACTGAACAATCAGGGGAGAAGGGCCTTGGTCAGGGAGGTGACCAAGAACCCGATGGTCACTCTGACAGAGCTCCAGAGTTCCTCTGTGGAGATGGGAGAACCTTCCAGAAGGACAACCATTTCTTCAGCACTCCACAATCAGGCCTTTATGGTAGAGTGGCCAGACGGAAGCCGCTCCTCAGTAAAGGCACATGACAGACCGTTTGGAGATTCTCTGGTCTGATGAAACCAAGATCGAACATTTTGGCCTATGCCAAGCGTCACGTCTGGAGGAAACCTGGCACCATCCCTACGGGGAAGCATGGTGGTGGCCATACTGTAAGGATGTTTTTCAGCGGCAGGGACTGGGAGGCTAGTCAGGATTGAGGGAAAGATGAATGGCGCAAAGTACAGAGAGAACCTTGATGAAAACCTGCTCCAGAGCGCTTAGGACCTCAGACTGTGGCGAAGGTTCACCTTCCAACAGGACAACAACCTTAAGCACACAGCCAAGACAATGCAGGAGTGGCTTCGGGAAAAGTCTTTGAATGTCCTTTAGTGGCTCAGCCAGAGCCCAGACTTGATCCCGATCGAACATCTCAGGAGAGACCTGAAAATAGCTGTGCATCGAGGCTCCCAATCCAACCTGACAGAGCCTGAGAGGATCTGCAAAGAAGAATGGGAGAAACTCACCAAATACATGTGTGTCAAGCTTGTAGCGTTATACCTAAGAAGACTCAAGGCTGTAATCACTGCCAAAGGTGCTTCAACAAAGTACTGAGTAAAGGGTCTGAATACTTGTGTAAATGTGATATTTCTGTTTTTTATTTTTTATAAATTTGCAAACATTTAAAAAACCTGGTTTGGCTTTGTCATTATGAGGTATTGTGTCTAAATTGATGAAAACAATTTAATGTGGAAAAAGTCAAGGGGTCTGAATACTTTCCAAATGCACTGTATGTGTTTACTCTACTGAGAGCTAGTTAATCAATACTGAACCCAATGTGTTATTTTCGGTTTTGTCATGTCCCACATAGCCTACAGGGCTTATCATACAACAAACACTATTTTGATGTTCACCCCTGCTCCATTTCAAAGACCTAAACTTGTTGTGTCGATGTCACCAATTCCCAGTCTTTGAGAAGAGGGTTGTAGCAGTATCAGTCTGCTAGATCTGCTCTGCACAAAGAGCTTATTGTCTGTGACTTTGCGCTCAGCTCTGGATGCTGCCAGGGCCCATACTACCAGAACAGATCCATACCTACAGTCGTGTTCATGTATTGACAGTTATCAAATGTAATTGACACCATGGATAGTCCTAAGTCTATCTAAGAAGAAGGAAACACCCACATATTATGTATTTATTACACAATAACAATTTCCATTTGTGGATATTTGCAGTGGTTCCTGGTTCCCTCTCTAAAGCGATCACAGTTTGATTGATTATTTGTTTTCCATGGGATCATTCCTGCAGCGCTAATGATAGTATTTTTGAAGGAGAGCAATGTTGTAATTCGGCACGAAGTGAGACCCATTCTCACACTTTGTGCTGCGAGGATCAGGTCCTTCCGTTGTGTTTCAGCTGAACGTGTGATTATTTTGTCTCTGGGTTGAAGATCTAATAATATACCTGGGAGAGAGGTGGAGGTCTCCTTTTCTGCTCTTCCTGTGTGGAGGTCTCTGTGTGTGTGTGTGTGTGTTTTGCAGCGGTGCTGTATTGATGGGTAGGAGAGGCTCACAGTGTGGGTATGTATGTATTTGAAAAGGTGGAGATGAAGCAGATCTGGACTTGTGTGTATGTGTGCAATGACGACAGTGTGAATAATGTTTTGTCACATTCCCATCCCTGGGGGGGGGGTTGTGACATGGTACGCCCCGCCCAGTGTCAGCTGGCTCAGTGTGTGGGTGAGACACAGCCCTCCTCTCAAATTGTCATGGCTGACGTGTAATGATACTTCTGGAGGGTAAGGGAAGCACGACACAGGGATGGGGCTGTCACATTTAATGACAACTTACTTTTGAATTGAACCCAAAATAGTAGGGTATGAAAAAAAGAAAAGAGTCACGATTTAAGTGACAGGAATGCTTTGATTTTGCAACCAGGAAGCCTGTGATTATTGTCTGTTTGGATGTCTGAGGGACTATACACAAAGATAATGTACTCGTACATCCATCAAATATGACAAATGATCATTATCCAACCATCTAAAAACACAGAAGGACCATTGACCTGGTCTTCATTTGAATTCTGTAGTTCTAACACATTTGTACCATACTCTGTAATTGCCAGAATATGCTGGAAGCAGTACTGTCATGAGCAATGTGAATAGAACACAGACCTCACTCAGTTATCGCTAGCGAGTGGCCACCTCTCTCCCCATACAGCAGTACATTTCCTTGAAAGTGTGTGTGGTGTGTGTGTCGGACATGGTTCAAATATTTTAGTATCTGGTATTTAAAATACTTTTTTCTGTGTATTTGAGTATTTTCAAATACACCCCAAAACAAGTACTTTTATTTGGTTTGTAAAATCCAAACAGTCTACCAAATTGTATTTGAGAGTATTATTCAAATATTTATTTCAAAAACAATTTTTAAATACCTGGTCAAATGCATGGAAGTGTATTTGAGTCAGTGTATTTGAGTATTGTCAAATACTTTCCAAGTGCATTTCCAAATACATTAAAATATCCATCTACCATGTCTTTTCAATTAAAATATATCTGAATAATTACTTTGAATGTACGTGAAAGTAATTGAGATATTTTAAATAATATTTTGTGTGTGTTCAGAGCAGCTGATTAATAATCCAATAACAATTCTAATACTGAAAGCAGCTCGGCGTTGCAATCCCAGTTGGCTCGTGTGTAAAGCCTTCACCTGAGGCATGCGTTCGTGGTCTCCATTTCTCCTCATCGCTTCATCATCTGACAAGGCAGGTAGAAAAGCTGCTCTGTTTGTCCAGCTTCAAAGTGTCAAGCTTTCCTCACACTCCTTAATGATGGCTGTTAACTAGGCAGTGAGAGAGAGAGGAGTATAATGGATGCAGGCATACGTGTCAGCAGGCTCATTGGTCCTCGCTCACAATTCCACCACGTCATTATGATGAAAAATAACCATAGGAGGAGCCTATGCAATATACAGTATGCAATACATAATTCAACACATATGCTGTGATGGCTAAAGATAGACATTGCTTACTGCCTGACTTCACTCTTTGAGTGTTTTGAGAGCTAGTTCTGTTGGGAACGGCTGTAGAGGCCATCCTGAGGGTGGGTAACAATAGAGGGAGGGATGGAGGAGAACCATGACTAAGCCTCCTTCCTCCTTCACTCCTTCCTACCCCCATTCCCTCCATCCCCTCGTTTCCCACTGCCCCCGGTACCTCTACTGGGAGCGCCGATAATTGAGAGAGGGGAGCTCTCCTAAACCTCATTAAACTGGCACGTCTCCCACAGCTGTAAACAACCACGCGCACATCCGGATTCCTCCAAGACACACACACACACACACACACACACACACACACACACACACACACACACACACACACACACACACACACACACACACACACACACACACACACACACACACACACACACACACACACACACACACACACACACACACACACACACACACACACACACAGAGTCTGCTTCCGCACACTGCTGGAGGAACAGTGTGTGGTGTCGGAAGCGCTGCAGCTGACGGCTGCGTTAATGAGTACTGCTGTGCGACCGGATTGGACATCAGAGGAGCAGGGGACACACTCATCTCCCCACAACTTCTCATTCATAACACAACAGGAAGAGAGGGGGTCCTCTGTGCCCTCACCCGAAAGTGCCTCAGTCCTAATGGACTACGACAGTGTCGCAGAGTTTTACCGGATCAAGCATTGCTGTCCATTCACATCTTAATAACTACAATGTAATTACAATGTTAGTGCAATCTTGCACTTGTTCAGGGTTAATGATATAAAATGTAACCCGGCCTACAATTTGTCCATCTCATTTTGACACAGACCCACAAAAGACAAATGAGATATGCGCTGTTCCAAATGATCGATTCCATACATTTTTCAGCTCTCACACCAAAGAGTGTTGATTTACATGAAAACAAATTGATTTATGCACAAGAGAGCCTTTATGACATTTTCCTGTTTGTCTTTTGTGTGAAGACAAAATTCAGCTAAGAGCTTTTGGGCATTGAATTAAGAGTGTGATTGTTCTTCAGCAACATTGACAGCTGCTGCTTCCAAGACACACACACGCGCGCACGCACGCACGCACGCACGCACGCACACACACACACACGCGCGCGCGCGTGCGCACACACACACACACACACACACACACACACACACACACACACACACACACACACACACACACACACACACACACACACACACACACACACACACACACACACACACACACACACACACACACACCATAGTCAGATAGAGGTTTTAAAGTAGACACAGAGCAGGCCTCTGATCCAGAGAGAAAGAGTGCATCTCTCAGCCTCCCTCGTTTGTCATAAATCTGGAGATGAGATACAGGATAAAAGGCAAAGATAACCTTTCCTTGTTTGAGTCTGACATTGCTATTTGTGTCTAGAAGTTAAGGTGGTGTTACGTAAATGTACCAGGGTTCTGCTAGCTAGATTTACTGTCAATGCGGTAGCATATTTACTACACCACCTGCAACTCCCAATAGACTTATTTGGCTGTAATTTGGGATTTTTGCTAATCGAGTCATTGAATTGATTTAGACCCCTAAATGACCCTCAAGTTTGACTTATAACTTACAGACTGGGCCGCTATAGAAGTCCAGATGAGTTGTTGACACTTGAGCCCAGTGAGAATTGATGGATAAGAGCGACCAAAACATTTGATCTCAACAAATCACAAATTAAAATGGTGAGATCAAGACACATTACCTCAGCAGAGGGAGGTCATCAGTACCAAAGATTTACAACCAGGGTTCATCTCCACTACACTCTTTTCCAATTAAGGTGCATTGCTTAACGGGATGCATTGCTTAATGGGATTGATACATCAAAGCAACGAAGCACTAATGGCCATGCTAGGCTATGTCGTACCTTGACCCACAGCATGAGTTTTTTTTATATCCTTCTTCAAAAAAGGCCCAGCAGTTCAGGCTGAATCCTTGCCATGACTTGCCCAGGACACAGGCGGTAGGAGTGAGCACGTCTCCTCAATGCCTGTTTTTATTCTAGCCAAAGGCACAATTAACTGCCCTTCACACTTGCAATCGATGCTACTCAATTTAGAATGCCCGGCTAGGCTAAACAAGGGCAACAGAGAGACAGAGAAAAGGGATCCGCAAGGATTCACAAGTCATTACTTCCAAATCAATGAAAGCGTCCTCTGCTTATATGTACTGCCATGAATGATCTTGTTCCACAGAGAAACAAGTCTGGGGTCAGAGGTTTATGTCTGCTGTGTCGTAGCTCCCAGAGAACAGTGTCCATCTGCCTAAAGATTTTTCAGATCCCTGGGGCTCTCTGACTCTGGGCCTCTCACGACACTAGTGATGTCTCTGAACTTTGCTTTAGTCTTGAGGGCCTCTTCCCAGAACCTCTAGTGGCACAACTGATTTCTGGTGATCATTCTGATGAAGCATATACCACTATATTTGTTGCCTTGTTTTTAATTTACTTTGTGTCAGACCTTTTGTTGGCCTCTTCTTTTCACTTGTACGTATATTTTGTCCTCTTGAGTTTACTGAAGAAGCAGGGGAGCGTTGAAGACATCAGTTGCACATGCACATGCTAAATTGAGCGGCAGGTTCGCTGCATGCCTCAAACATGACCCTAGATGGACAATTGTTTGGCAATTAGCCCTCACTTAGAGTAATTGCCATAGTAATCGTCATCCAGCACTTAATTTCTTTTAATTAACAGGAAAAGATCATTACAGACAGTTATGGTTGTTGAACATACCCAGGAACCTGCTATCATTCAGAGCAGAACTGGGTACTATCATAGACATACAGCAGCTTAAACAGAGAGTTGGTAAGGGCTCTGAATTCACAGGTAAGTCAACTCTTTTCCACAGAGAAAGGTGAGTTTGGGTGATGACTGTATCTGTCAGTAGGTCTATTAAAGGCACTGGTGTTTGCAGATGAGAAAAAGAGATGATGTAATCGGCATCAAGGTTGGCATAAACAAGGTTTGTCTATTTAACCAACCTAAAAACACCTAGCACCTGGATGGGCCTTACGTAAGAGCCGCAGACCACAAAAAGCACTCTGCTTCAAAGTGTTGTGCAATGCACTCTGTTTTATAATAACTGGCAACTCTACAGACATACGGACACCCCTCAGGGTCCTCCCAGGTTGTCTCCCCCCCAAGCTTTTCATTTGTGCAAAAGGGGTCTGGCACCTCCTCTGCGATGACCGGCTTGCTAATTGGATGAAAATATGATTGATTTAGTCTCCTCCTGCCCGCCACACAGCAATTACTCTGAGTGTATTTGACGCCAGTTTCCATCTATACATCTTCCGCAGGTCAAACATGGTCCTGTCGCTCAAGATTTTGCATTTCAATTAGAATGTGGAAGGTCACTCCCAGGCCCATAGTGCAGCATACATTTGAAATATCAAATTTGATTTAAAAGCAGAAACCAGATATTAGGGCAGACCCAGTGGTCTATCCTTTGTGATGTCTAGAGGGGGCTTGCCTTACTTTTACTAAACATGATCTTCATAAACATAAAGTAAATGCCTTTCAATACGGAGTGCATATCAAGAACAATTCATTTACTGCAGTTGATTATCATTAGAATATTTTGTCATTTTATAGCAGACTAATCAGAACATTCACTTGAGTCCCAAATGTACTGTTTCAGGATGATCTGACCTCTTTTTGCATTGAACTAGTTTCAGAATCTAAAACAATGGATGTACCCTCATCACATTTGTGAAAGTTTAAAGGGGAAATCAGCAATAGAAACAATAACAAAACGTTCTCCCTGTCCTGTTTCGGTAAAAAGCTGAGGGATGAGGCTGGAGAAATGGAACCACTCTAAAATTCATAGACAGAGCTATGGATGCAAGGACTGACCATCCATGGTATAAACATTATAGTTGCAACCATGTTTTGAGGCCATATAGTGTTTATTTATATTTACTTTGTTTACAAACATTAGAGTTAAACAAGTTTATATTTTTGGTTCTGATGGGGTAGGACAGTTGAACTGATGGGGTAGGACAGTTGAACTGATGGGGTAGGACAGTTGAACTGATGGGGTAGGACAGTTGAACTGATGGGGTACGACAGTTGAACTGATGGGGTAGGACAGTTGAACTGATGGGGTAGGACAGTTGAACTGATGGGGTAGGACAGTTGAACTGATGGGGTAGGACAGTTGAACTGATGGGGTAGGACAGTTGAACTGATGGGGTACGACAGTTGAACTGATGGGGTAGGACAGTTGAACTGATGGGGTAGGACAGTTGAACTGATGGGGTAGGACAGTTGAACTGATGGGGTAGGACAGTTGAACTGATGGGGTAGGACAGTTGAACTGATGGGGTAGGACAGTTGAACTGATGGGGTAGGACAGTTGAACTGATGGGGTAGGACAGTTGAACTGATGGGGTAGGACAGTTGAACTGATGGGGTAGGACAGTTGAACTGATGGGGTAGGACAGTTGAACTGATGGGGTAGGACAGTTGAACTGATGGGGTAGGACAGTTGAACTGATGGGGTAGGACAGTTGAACTGATGGGGTAGGACAGTTGAAACTGATGGGGTAGGACAGTTGAACTAAGCTCTTGAGGCATTTTGTCACATATCCTTTCGGAACTTTCACCACGCACACCTGTCCCCTATTCCCACTGATTAGTCTTGGTCTTGTCGATTATTGTTACAATGTCCGTTGGTGCGTGTGAGTACCTGTGTGGTGTGTTTTGGGCTTTCGTGCCCTTGTGGATTGCGTAGATGATTACTGTTCTCGTCCCGTGTGTTAGTCATTGTGTGGGTGTGTTATTGATTCGAGGTACTCCTCGCTCTTTTGTTTTGAGTTTCAACCCTGTGTTTTTGTTATGTGTTTGTTTGGTCTTCGTCCCCGTGCCTTTACACGGCACGCCGTATTTCGGGCTGAATAAAAACCCATATTACACATTCCTGCGCCTGTCTCCCGAATCTCTTCATGCCAAAGTGACACATTTATAAATTATATTCTTCAAGAATCAATGGGTATATATAATTAATAAGTCCAAACAATGGATGTAGCAACTGCTGAGTTCCCCTTTAAGAGACCAATTTATATCATAATGTTGCTGTCAAAGATAAGATCATTTTGGTCTCCCACAGTAGCACAATTGTACATTCTTGATGAAAATTCACACCCAATGTGTTGACATTAACATCAGTTCTGCAGGAAACACAAGACCTGAAGATTAAACAATGGGATGATGAAAAATTCAAGCATGGTGAGCAATGTAGCAGTTGTGGCTCTTCCACCATGGCTGCTTGCAGTTCAATGTCCAAAGGAATGACATGAAACATCTGAGGCCTCGTTGTGCACACAGCGATCACATTCAAACATCCCATTGGAAGCTGTGGCCAGGGTATTTCAGCACACCCAGTATTACTTGGTCTGCTGTGAAGAAGTTGGCACAGAGAAGTTCTAGAACACGCCACTGCAAATTGAAGCCGCACAGGTCCCATCGGCACCTGCCTCTCCTTAGAGCTCTCCTATCTTAGTGCTATTTAGGCCTGGCCGCTATGTCTGACACAATTACTATTATTTAAAGGGCCACTAACCAGACAGTGACAGCAAAGGCTGCTTGGCGATCCTGGATATGCTGTCCACCAGGTTTCAGCTTATCTTTACCCCAGATGTAGGTACAGGGGTGTCCAAGCTACCCCTCTCCTGGTCTCCCTTCACCCCTTGCCCTTTCACATCCTCCTCTGGCTCCTGGTGGTTGGCCTACCCCAGGTAGAGAAATTACTTGCAGGAGCAAATCCCTTAATCAGTGTCTCTCCCTGCGATTAACAAGCCCAGACAGTGCCCTGTCCTCACTGGTCACTTAACCCCTCAGCGGATCCAGGGCAGAAGCACAGCACAGTGCCTTTACCTGGCAGCAGGGACAGGGCCCTCCACCATTGGCCTCCAGCTCTGGTTTACCATGACCTCAGAGCTCTGGAAAACCCCAAGGAGCTTCTGCCCTTCAGGGAATAGCATTCATGTTCATACATGGGTATACTGAGTCTAAAGACCATGTGTCACTGAAACATTTGACTCTTCTCTGCCTGTGCTGATGGATATCTTTACTTGGGCACAGTGTTGTTGAGTTAGTTATGAGTTAATAAAGCCTTGGCTGTCTGGGTTATTATATTTGCTTGAAGATTACATTTAGGTCCAGTTTGGTCTCAGTAGCAGTCTGGTAAGATATTTCTAGTGCTTGGGAACACCAAATCTCTGTTTATCCTGGCTATTCCAAATGTCAGTCTTATGAAGAGGAATGCCAAAGGCAGTAAGCACAGTTAATCTCCGTTAAGCCCAACATTTGACGTTACCAATCTGTCCTGACAAAATCATTCGTATTTCTTCCGTTCTAAACAGGTTGCACTACGTTAAAAGTTTGACGAAAAAAGACTAAATGCCCTTACATTTTTAAATGTTATTTTTTTCACCTTTATTTAACTAGCCAGGTCAGTTAAGAACAAATTCTTATTTACAATGACGGCCTAACCCAGCCAAACCTTAACCCGGACGACGCTGGGCCAATTGTGCGCCACCCCATGGGACTCCCAATCATGGCCGGTTGTGATACAGCCTGGAATCAAACCAGGGTCTGTAGTGACACCTCTAGCACTGATATGCAGTGCCTTAGACTGCTGCGCCACTCGGGAGCCCGTTGATGACTTATTGCAAATCCAATCAGTTTCCCAAGTTGATTCAATGTTATCACATAGATTGTTGGGGTTGAAATGATTTGGAAACAACATTGATTGAACCAGTTTTTGCCCAGTGGGAAATCACAACCGCTGAGTCACAGTGATTCACAGCCAAGCCTTGCTTTTGCACTGACTTGATTGAAGAATTCAAAACTGTGCCGCTGCCTTAAAGATTATTTGATCATTGTGGGCACATTTAACACCAAATCTACATGGATGACAGCTATACATCGATGAGTTGTACGCAACAGTTTCCAAACACTTGACATTGTGTTTCTATCAGAGGTTGCTGTGTCTCAGTATGTAGGGCTGGGTATGTGAAGCACACGCCTCCCTCTGTAAAATGGTCCAGTCAAGGGCATACAAAGTGGACCAAACTTGAGTGATGCACATGACCTGCTCGTCTGCGAGTTCTCTTCCTCGCCGGCTGTTCTCTACCACCGCTCCTCAGGCAGTGGAAAGAGGACTGCGTGGAGGCGGGAGATGGTTGCCCTACATTCATAAGCAGCAAATGCTTCCTGGGAGCTGTACCTTCACGGCCATGCCTACTTTCCCTAGCCTCTCCGGGGTTTTGAAAACATTCTTTTTTTAGCGCCTCTCTGCCAGCGTCTGGCTTGGAGCTTCTAGTTCTCCTCTTCAACCTCCATCAGACTTACTAGTGGTTTCCTCATAGATGCTTGAGTGTCTCGTGTCCCCGGAGAGACCTAAAAGCACAGGGCTGGTTGGACAGCCAGCATGTGGTTTCTTAACTATTATTAATCTCTTACCCAAGGTTAACAAGTTCCCAGCGTCACTAATGGGCACTTACCTCAGCTCTACTGGCGTGACAGTAAAGCTAACCTGAATGGTGGATTCAGGGGGCAGGGATAATCAATGTTATTCTGGGGGCAATGATGGTAGATTTATGAATGGGATTATTTTCTATGTTCCCATTAATCAGACACATGCTGGTTGCCCAAAGCTGCTCCTGTAGAGGGGGAATGTAATGATGCCATCACCTTTGAAACAGTAGTTCTATCACAGTAGGTATTTTCCTTATTTATTGTGCTAAAATCCAAGCAATCTTTGAAATAGTAATTTAAGTGTTGAGTCCAGGTTATTTATTTGGCAAAATGTCAGCTCTGCAGGTGGCCCAATTGTGGAAGTAAAATGACCTTCAAAACGTCCTGAACTGTTCTACTGTATGTCCTCTTTCTCCTCTTGTCTCTCTCCCTGAAACAATATTATAGATACATGTGCAGATGTTTTTCCTGTCTGCCCTTGGCCAGTATATCCAGCCGCTTTGTTTATGAGCAGCCCATAGTCAAATGTTGAGTCATATGTTTGCAGCAGAAGAAGCTAATGCAAAGCAGTTGCTCCGACTGACAGACTGGAATCCCTACTTGCCCACCTAGTGCTCTGTCTATCCTGGCAGAATGCAAATGATTGCCATTGAATAGAATGCAAAAAAGAGGGAGTCTGCCTCCAGCAGGTAATATGCCAGTCCATGTACGAATCCAATCATGCGAAAAAGGCAACTTATTGCTCTTAAGAGAAATGCATAAAAAAAAGCCATACCTGAGGCGAGATCAGGTAAGCAAGTTTCTTTAAGAAATACCAACATTGAATATCACCCGTGTCTTAATGCCGCGTTCAAAACAACTGGGAACTCGAAAAATACGAGGTCAAATCATGACGTCAGTGATTTTCAGGACGGAAAGTCAGAGCTCTAGAAAGAGGCCCGAAAGTTGGAATTCCGAGTTGGATGACAGTTTAAAATCGTTTTTTTCCCAGTCAACGATTTCCCAGTTATTTTGAACGCACTGAAGTCAGAAGTGGAATATTTCTGAGTTCCCAATTCCGAGTTCCCAGTTGTTTTGAACGCGACATAAGCAGTCATGCATAATAAGTCAATAAATCTGTCTATACGGGTTATTAGCGCTTCCATTTTAGATGTGCTTATGTGCCCAATTAACTACAGTGCATGACTGCTTCAACAATATGTATTGTGTAGTTTCTGTAGAAAAACATTCAACAAAACACAAATTTCAACCGACCTTATGACATGACAACAAAATGAGCGATGCAGCAGAAGACAATCCGCAGAAAGATGTGTGGAATGTGCGTCTGTTGATTCATTGATAGTCTCTTCACTGAAAGTACAGTCGGCTGCATCTAATAAAGTGAATGTGTAAAGAACACATTAAACCAGGGGAGATTTCAGATTGCTCTCAATATGAACCCCACCCACACCCCCACCAGAGCACATTGCCCAGTCTGGCCTATTGTGTTAGATAGCAGCGGCCTCTCTTATCCAGTCTCGGCCTCTAAACAGCTTTACCCTCTATCATTTGCTGTGGGGCAGATAGACATGGCTGAGGCCTTGTTTGGGATCCTGGCTATGACACCACAAAACAGGATAGAGAAAGTAAGTC
Organism: Oncorhynchus kisutch; assembly: GCF_002021735.2. Taxonomy (NCBI): domain Eukaryota; kingdom Metazoa; phylum Chordata; class Actinopteri; order Salmoniformes; family Salmonidae; genus Oncorhynchus; species Oncorhynchus kisutch. Next base: position 38,117,612 of record NC_034179.2, on the reverse strand, counting down.
TGCATTATTGAGACAGCTTCCACCGAGGCCTACATATTTAATAGAGATGCTGTGCTATTAACTTACAGTGCTCCCTCTCCCCCCTATGACAAACAGCTCTGCCCCATCTCATTTAGTTCTCTATGCTGCATGGTTATCAGAAAGTGTGTTTTTCCTTTGGGCTCTCATTATAATTGCCTTGTTTGTTCTTAGATCCAGTTCATTGGATCTGCAGGATTGATTTAATTTGTGAACAAAGGCGATTTAGCGATAATGTTATGAAGCCTAGTTAACTGGTCTGCAACCTGATTTAAGATGTGCATCTATGTGAGAAATCGTTTCAGGACCATGTTGGATGCACATTGTAATGGTTTTGACTTGAGGTTATTGTTTCTTAGTGGTGCCAGGTAGGTCGTGCCTACCAGAGACATTTTTGATTTCTCCATTAAGTTTGTGAGTCGGTCTCATCTATCCGTCATAGTCTAGAGACCATTACAAAGGACTCATGAAAAAGTAATAAACCCTTAAAAACATTAGAAATCATTTCAAAACAATGATTGTTTTGAATTGTTTGTATTAAATAAAATATATTAATCATACAAATTGTCACAAAATAATAATAGAAGTTACTCAGGGAAAGTCCCGTAGCTAGGACATAAAAAATGGTCCGGCTCTGTAAATGATCCAAGTGAACCCAAGTGACCTCAGTCACGCAATGTTCGCTCATAATGTAAGGCAGAAAACCGGTCTCATTATACATTCAGATCACAAATCTCCCGTTCCACACAACAAATAAAGATCAGCAGGACTCACATTACTCTTCTCCAACAATTGAACATATTAACCAACCCAAACCGGAGTAGATCACAAGAAAATACATGAAACACTGCTTAGGAAAAGTTGTTAGTCAGTCAGTCATTCAGTCAGTCAGTCAGTCAATCCGCCAACAGATCTCTGGCGGAGAAAGGCCACGGAGAACAGCGGAGACCACTGGAGATATAATGAGTGGATCCGATCCTTGTTGATCTTGCGACACAACTACAATGCACACTTTTAAGTAGAACAAAAACAAAATGGAGTAAAGGAGCTTCGGAACAGAAGGTTGGAACTTCGTCTCTCACGCCACGTCACCCCCATTGCGCATCCGATGCTGGCTATTTAATGGGAAATTAAAGGGGAAGTGCAGCATCGGGAGAAGAAGCTCTTGGTCGGCCAGTCTAGGCGGTTCGTTGTGTTGTTCAGATGGTGACGAAAATAAATGTATACAAAAAGAAACTAACAGGCATGCCCAAGCTAACATGTGAAATAATCCCTGTTGATTTGGACAACCTCTGAAAATTGCATGGTTAGGGTAACACAGGTGTGTGGCAAGTTGCAGTGTGGCACACAGACAGACCTGTGAGGACCCCTCCGGTCTTTTGCTGGACTGCATACGCTGAACATGAGTTCACATTATTACCCCACCTCTGTGGTGGCCTTCACATTGTCAGCACCCAGAGAGAGAGCGAAAGAGAGGTAAACAAGCTTGCTGTGTGAGGGCTGAGTCACAATAGGCAGTGTGCTGACAGGCTGACGCGCTCCAAAGCCCAGCGATTAGCTGCTTCACTTTAGTCAAGTGAGCTTCTCATCCACAGAAGCCATGAGTCACCGTTGAATAACGGGAGGCATGTCCCCCCAGGTATTGGCAGTGATTCAGTGTGACCTTCGCTGGCTTTCTCCTCAGCAGGGCCAACAGTGCCTATAGTTTTAGGTGCTAACTAACACCCTAGCCTCGTCTCTGTCCACCATCCACCCTGTCTTTCCGTATCCCCATGGTAACTATAGGCCTACGAGCACCGTTGGATCCTTTTCTTATGCTTTGATAATATTAGGTCAAGTGGTAGTGTGGGGTAGGGCTGATAAGATATTATCACGATACTTTGGTGACAATGCGGTATGTATTGCGATTCTCACGATTCTATATACATTGCGATTTTTTTGCGATTCAGTGTCCCAAACATATTGCTCACCATATGTCTGCTGCAGAGGAACAAGAGAGAGAGCCATGAGAATACAAGTTTTGATCAGTCGTGGAAATAAAAGTGCTGGAAAAAAATGACTGCCTATTTAAAAAAAAGATGGAAAACAAGCTATGAAGGAGTTTTGGTGCAGGTACAGCCAAACTAGCGCAAAAATAATATTGTCAAAACAATACGATATGATATATCATCAAAAATAATATGTAACTGTATCAATTTTTCCCACATCACTAGTGTGGGGTCAGGACCCAGGAGCCTTGGCTAGTCAAGAGTCCCTGCGATTAGGCAGGCCTTGGACACGTTTTAGCTACCCCTTAGGCTATTATGAAACAACTGATCTGCCAGCTGGTGGATTACATAATACTATCTTGAGGCTCTGTGTAGAGCTGCACAGAGCTCGCTCAAATGCCTCCAAGCGAAGTACATTTAAATTCCCAATCTTGCCTAGTATGGGAATGAGTTTTGCTGGATCATTGATAGTGGAAACTATGCACTCTCGTACCAGGTCTAAAGCTACAATTTTCACTGAACAAAAATGTTGGTCTCATGTTTCATGAGCTGCAATAAAATATCCTAGAAATGTTCCATATGCACAAAAAGCGTATTTCTCTCACATTTTGTGCACCTGGTTGTTTACATCCCTGTTGGTGAGCATTTCTCCTTTGCCAAGATAACCACCTGATAAGGTGTGGCATATTAAGATGATGATTAAACAGTATGGTCATTACACAGGTGGACCTAGTGCTGGGGACAATAAAAGGGTACTCTAAAATTAGCAGTTTTGTCACACAACCCAATGCCACAGAGGTCTAAAGCTTTGAGGGAGTATGCATTTTGGCATGATGACTGCAGGAATGTCCACTGGAGCTGTTGCCAAAGAATTGAATGTTCATTTCTCTACCATAAGTCGCCTCCAATGTTGTTGTAGAGAATTTGGCAGTACGTCCAACCGGCCTCAAATCAAATCAAATGTTATTGGTCACATACACATATTTAGAAGATGTTATTGCGGGTGTAGCAAAGTGCTTGTGTTATTGGCTCCAACAGTGCAGTAGTATCTAATGATCACAATGATACAGACAAATCTAAAAGTAAAAGAATGGAATTAAGAAATATATAAATATTGGGACGGGCAATGTCGGAGCGGCATTGACTAAGATACAGTAGAATACAGTATATACATATGAAATTAGTAAAACAGTATGTAAACATTATTAAAGTGACTAGTCTTCCATTATTAAAGTGACCAGTGATTCAATATCTATGTACATAGGGCAGCACCCTCTAAGGTACAGGATTGAGTAAACCGGGTGGTAACCGGCTAGTGATGGCTATTTAACAGTCTGATGGCCTTGAGAACAGAAGCTGTTTTTCAGTCTCTCGGTCCCAGTTTTGATGCACCTGTACTGACCTCGCCTTCTGGATGGTAGCGGGGTGAACAGGCCATGGCTCGGGTGGTTGATGTCCTTGATGATCCTTTTGGCCTTCCTGTGACATCGGGTGCTGTAGGTGTCCTGGAGGGCAGGCAGTGTGCACCCAGGTGCAGGTGATGTGTTGGACAGACCGCACCACCTTCTGGATAGCCCTGCAGTTGTGGGCGGTGCAGTTGCCGTACCAGGCGGGGATACAGCCCGACAGGATGCTCTCAATTGCACATCTGTAAAAGTTTGTGAGGGTCTTAGAGCTGAATTTATTCAGCCTCCTGAGGCGCTGTTGCGCCTTCTTCACCATACTGTCTGTGTGGGTGGACCATTTCTGATTGTCAGTGATGTGTATGCCGAGGAACTTGATGCTTTTCACCTTCTCCACAGTGGTCTTGTCGAAGTGGATAGGGGTGTGCTCTCCTGTCTCCTGAAGTCCACTATCAGCTCCTTTGTTTTGTTGATGTTGAGGGAGAGGTTATTTTCCTGGCACCACTCTGCCAGGGCCCTCAGCTCCTCCCTGTAGGCTGTCTCGTCATTGTTGGTAATCAGGCCTGCTACTGTTGTGTCATCTGCAATCTTGGTGATTGAGTTGGAGGCATGCGTGGCCACACAGTCATGGGTGAACAGGGAGTACAGGAGGGGGCTGAGCACGCACCCTTGTGGGGCCCATGTTATAAGGATCAGTGTAGTGGCGCTGTTGTGGCCTACCTTCACCACCTGGGGGGCAGCCCATCAGGAAGTCCAGGACCCAGTTGCACAGGGCTGGGTTCAAACCCAGGGCCCCGAGCTTTATAATGAGCTTGCAGGGTACTATGGTGTTGAAGGCTGAGCTATATTCAATGAACAGCATTCTTACATAGGTATTCCTCTTGTCCAGATGGGATAGGGCAGTGTGTAGCGCGATGGCGATTGCATCGTCTGTGGATCTATTTGGGCGGTTTGCAAACTGAAGTGGGTCTAGGGTGTCAGGTAAGGTGGGGGGTGATATGATCCTTAACTAGCCTCTCAAAGCACTCCATGATGACAGAATGAGTGCTACAGGGTGATAGTCATTTAGTTAGTCAGTTACCTTTGCTTTCTTGGAGACAGGAACAATGGTGGACATCTTGAAGCAAGTGGGGATAGCAGACTGGGATAGGGAGAGATTGAATATGTCCGAAAACACTCCAGCCAGCTGGTCTGTGCATGCTCTGAGGACGCGGTTAGGGCAGCCATCTGGGCTGGCGGCCTTGCGAGGGTTAACACGCTTAAATGTCTTACTCACGTCAGCCACGGAGAACAAGAGCCCACAGTTATTGGGAGTGGGCCGCGTCAGTGGCACTGTGTTATCCTCAAAGCAGGTGAAAAGTGAGTTTAGCTTGTCCGGAAGCAAGACATCGGTGTCCACAATGTGACTGGTTTTCCCTTTGTAATCTGTGATTGTCTGTAGACCCTGCCACATACGTATCGTGTCTGAGCCATTGAATTGCGACTCCATTTTGTTTCTGAACTGACGTTTTGCCTGTTTGATTGCCTTACGGAGGGAATAACTACACTGTTTCTATTCAACCATATTCCCAGTCACCTTGCCATGGTTAAATGCAGTGGTTGGCGCTTTCAGTTTAGTGTGAATGTAGCCATCTATCCACGGTTTTTGGTTTGAGTAGGATGTAATAGTCACAGTGGGAACAACATCTCCTATACACTCCCCGATGAACTCAGTCACCATGTCCGTGTATACGTCAATGTTATTCTCAGAGGCAACCTGGAACATATCCCAGTCCACGTGATCAAAACAATCTTGAAGCATAGATTCTGATTGGTCAGATTAGCGTTAAATAGACTTAACACAGGTACTTCCTGCTTGAGTTTCTGCCTATAGAAAGGGAGGAGCAGAATGGAGATGTGATCTGATTTGCCGACGGGAGGGCGGGGGAGGACATTGTAGCCATCCTGGAAGGAAGAGTAAGTTTTTGAAGCACAAGTACCACAGGCAATGTGTTGTTAGAACTTTGGTAGTGTTTTCCTCAAATTTGCTTTGTTAAACTCCCCAGCTACAGTAAATGCAGAATCAGGATATGTGGTTTCCAGTTTGCACAAAGGGTGGTGTAGTTCTTTGAGGGCCGTCGTGGTATCAACTTGAGGGGGAATATAAACGGCTGTTACTATAAACGAGGAGAATTCTCTTGGGTGGTAATACGGTCAGCATTTGATTGAGGTATTCTAGGTCGGGTGAACAAAAGGACTTGAGTTCCTGTATGTTATCACAATCACGTCATGAGTAGTTAATCATGAATCATACACCACCGCCTTTCTTCTTTCTGGAGAGTTCTTTATTTCTGTCTGCACAATGTACTGAGAACCCAGCAGGCTGTATGGACGGAAACAGTATATCCGGATAGAGCCATGATTCCGTGAAACAGAGTATTTTACAGTCCTTGATGTCTCTCTGGAAGGAGATCCTCACGCTGAGCTTGTCTACTTTATTGTTCAAGGATTGAACATTAGCGAGTAATATTCTCGCAAGCTGTGGATGGTGTGCATGCCTCCCGACTTGGACTACAATTCCACTCTGAATAACTCTTCTCTGTCGAGGGCGTCTTGGAGCAGCCTCTGGAATAAGTTCAGTTGCCCTGGGGGGTACGAACAGAGGATCAAATTCAGGAAAGTTGTATGTGTGACCAACCGACTCAATTCGGTCTTATGTAGCAAAATTTGAAATTGTGTTTTTTACTTTGGATAAAAGTAGAGACTCAGAGCTAGAAAATTGTATATTATACGCTACAGTTGAGGAACAATGGGAAAGTAATTCTGCTTTGAAAGTTGATAAACTTGCAACCTCACTTTTGAGGAAATGGCCCTTGAATGTTTTGGTAAACCTACTGGAGAGCTCTTCTTTGTCTACACCCATTCAGCATCGTTCCCACCCTCTTAAGCCTTAGCCCCACTCATCTCTTTAAGGATTCACATGTGAGGCCGTGTACAAAACAAGGCTGGTTTATACTGTCTATCGACAGTTGTCGCAATGACATCATGAACATTCTATTGTCATCTGACATCAAACTTGTCGTTGTCGTTATGAAAAGTATAAACACAAAAACTACAGGCTGCATGACAGCAGCCTGGTGGTCCAAAATATCATAACTAGTGTATTTTAACACCAATAAATCCACCCATTTTAAAAATGAATTTAGTATATGTCAAACCAGGCAACTAAATGCAACTTTATAAACAATGTTTTGGTTAGTTTTTAGCTTGTTAGCTCGCTAGCTAATGTTAAATTAGCTGGCTAGCCAGTTCAAATAGTGACCATATTATATAGCTGACAACGTCTTCATTTTAGCTAACCAACCAGGTTCATTGTTACAGGAAAATAAACTCACAACAAGATCATTATTTACAAGTTAATGGCGAACAAATTACAGAAAATAGGTTGTGAGTGTGACAAAATAAAATCAGGGCATTCTACTGAAGGATTTTAAAACATGGACACTGTCTCGTTGACCAAACGTTTCATCCTAATTTGACTTTGGTGCAGGTCATGTTCTTCACATTACCGTCTCTGGTAAAACACATAATATATCAAATAAAATCAATGTTGATTTGTCACATGACACAGGATACAGAAGGTGTAGTGAAATGGTTACTTGCATAGTTGGACTAGTAACCGAAAGGTTGCAAGTTCGAATCCCCGAGCTGACAAGGTACAAATCTGTCGTTCTGCCCCTGAACAGGCAGTTAACCCACTGTTCCTAGGCCGTCATTGAAAATAAGAATTTGTTCTAAACTGACTTGCCTAGTAAAATAAAGGTAAAAAATAAATACAATTTTTAAAAAGTATTTTGTTTAGACATACAGTGAGGGAAAAAGTATTTGATCCCCTGCTGATTTTGTACTTTTGCCCACTGACAAAGAAATGATCAGTCTATAATTTTAATGGTAGGTTTATTTGAACAGTGAGAGACAGAATAACAACAACAAAATCCAGAAAAACACATGTCAAAAATGTTATAAATTGATTTTCATTTTAATGAGTGAAATAAGTATTTGACCCCATCTCAATCAGAAAGATTTCTGGCTCCCAGGTGTCTTTTATACAGGTAATGAGCTGAGATTAGGAGCACACTCTTAAAGGCAGTGCTCCTAATCTCAGTTTGTTACCTGTATAAAAGACACCTGTCCACAGAAGCAATCAATCAGATTCCAAACTCTCCACCATGGCCATAACCAAAGAGCTCTCCGAGGATGTCAGGGACAAGATTGTAGACCTACACAAGGCTGGAATGGGCTACAAGACCATCGCCAAGCAGCTTGGTGAGAAGGTGACAACAGTTGGTGCGATTATTCATAAGTGGAAGAAACACAAAATAACTGTCAATCTCCCTCGGCCTGGGGCTCCAGGCAATATCTCACCTCGTGGAGTTGCAATGATCATGAGAACGGTGAGGAATCAGCCTAGAACTACACGGGAGGATCTTGTCAATGATCTCAAGGCAGCTGGGACCATAGTCACCAAGAAAACAATTGGTAACACACTACGCCCTGAAGGACTGAAATCCTGCAGAGCCCGCAAGGTTCCCTTGTTCAAGAAAGCATATACAGTGGGGCAAAACGTATTTAGTCAGCCACCAATTGTGCAAGTTCTCCTACTTAAAAAGATAAGAGAGGCCTGTCATTTTCATCATAGGTACACTTCAACTATGACAGACAAAATTAGAAGAAAAATCCAGAAAATCACATAGTAGGATTTTTCTTAATTTGCAAATTATGGTGAAGAATAAGTATTTGGTCACCTACAAACAAGCAAGATTTCTGGCTCTCACATACCTGTAACTTCTTCTTTAAGAGGCTCCTCTGTCCTCCACTCGTTACCTGTATTAATGGCACCTGTTTGAACTTGTTATCATTATAAAAGACACCTGTACACAACCTCAAATCAAATCAAATCAAATTTATTTATATAGCCCTTCGTACATCAGCTGATATCTCAAAGTGCTGTACAGAAACCCAGCCTAAAACCCCAAACAGCAAGCAATGCAGGTGTAGAAGCACGGTGGCTAGGAAAAACTCCCTAGAAAGGCAAAAACCTAGGAAGAAACCTAGAGAGGAACCAGGCTATGTGGGGTGGCCAGTCCTCTTCTGGCTGTGCCGGGTGGAGATTATAACAGAACATGGCCAAGATGTTCAAATGTTCATAAATGACCAGCATGGTCGAATAATAATAAGGCAGAACAGTTGAAACTGGAGCAGCAGCACAGTCAGGTGGAAGTTGAAACTGGAGCAGCAGCATGGCCAGGTGGACTGGGGACAGCAAGGAGTCAACATGTCAGGTAGTCCTGGGGCATGGTCCTAGGGCTCAGGTCAGTTGAAACTGGAACAGCAGCATGGCCAGGTGGACTGGGGACAGCAAGGAGTCATCATGTCAGGTAGTCCTGGGGCATGGTCCTAGGGCTCAGGTCCTCCGAGTGAGAGAAAGAAAGAGAGAAGGAGAGAATTAGAGAACGCACACTTAGATTCACACAGGACACCGAATAGGACAGGAGAAGTACTCCAGATATAACAAACTGACCCCAGCCCCCCGACACATAAACTACTGCAGCATAAATACTGGAGGCTGAGACAGGAGGGGTCAAACAGTCAAACTCCAAACTCCACTATGGCCAAGACCAAAGAGCTGTCAAAGGACACCAGAAACAAAATTGTAGACCTGCACCAGGCTGGGAAGACTGAATCTGCAATAGGTAAGCAGCTTGGTTTGAAGAAATCAACTGTGGGAGCAATTATTAGGAAATGGAAGACATACAAGACCACTGATAATCTCCCTCGATCTGGGGCGCCACGCAAGATCTCACCCCGTGGGGTCAAAATGATCACAAGAACGGTGAGCAAAAATCCCAGAACCACACGGGGGGGGCCTAGTGATTGACCTGCAGAGAGCTGGGACCAAAGTAACAAAGCCTACCATCAGTAACACACTACGCGGCCAGGGACTCAAATCCTGCAGTGCCAGACGTGTCCCCCTGCTTAAGCCAGTACATGTCCAGGCCCATCTGAAGTTTGCTAGAGAGCATTTGGATGATCCAGAAGAAGATTGGGAGAATGTCATATGGTCAGATGAAACCAAAATAGAACGTTTTGGTAAAAACTCAACTCGTCGTGTTTGGAGGACAAAGAATGCTGAGTTGCATCCAAAGAACACCATACCTACTGTGAAGCATGGGGGTGGAAACATCATGCTTTGGGGCTGTTTTTCTGCAAAGGGACCAGGACGACTGATCCGTGTAAAGGAAAGAATGAATGGGGCCATGTATCGTGAGATTTTGAGTGAAAACCTCCTTCCATCAGCAAGGGCATTGAAGCTTTCAGCATGACAATGATCCCAAATACACTGCCCGGGCAACGAAGGAGTGGTTTCGTAAGAAGCATTTCAAGGTCCTGGAGTGGCCTAGCCATTCTCCAGATCTCAACCACATAGAAAATCTTTGGAGGGAGTTGAAAGTCCGTGTTTCCCAGCAACAGCCCCAAAACATCACTGCTCTGGAGGAGATATGCATGGAGGAATGGGCCAAAATACCAGCAACAGTGTGTGAAAACCTTGTGAAGACTTACAGAAAACTTTTGACCTCTGTCATTGCCAACAAAGGGTATAAAACAAAGTATTGAGATAAACTTTTGTTAGTGACCAAATACTTATTTTCCACCATAATTTGCAAATAAATTCATTTAAAAATCCTACAATGTGATTTTCTGGATTTTTTTCCTTCTCATTTTGTCTGTCATAGTTGAAGTGTACCTATGATGAAAATTACAGGCCTCTCTCTCATCTTTTTAAGTGGGAGAATTTGCACAATTGGTGGCTGACTAAATACTTTTTTGCCCCACTGTATGCCCATCTGAAGTTTGCCAATGAACATCTGAATGATTCAGAGGACAACTGGGTGAAAGTGTTGTGGTCAGATGAGACCAAAATGGAGCTCTTTGGCATCAACTCAACTCGCCGTGTTTAGAGGAGGAGGAATGCTGCCTATGACCCCAAGAAAACCATCCCCACCGTCAAACATGGAGGTGGAAACATTATGCTTTGGGGGTGTTTTTCTGTTAAGGGGACAGGACAACGTCACCGCATCAAAGGGACGATGGACGGGGCCATGTACCGTCAAATCTTGGGTGAGAACCTCCTTCCCTCAGCCAGGGCATTGAAAATGGGTCGTGGATGGGTTTTCCAGCATGACAATGACCCCAAACACACGGCCAAGGAAACAAAGGAGTGGCTCAAGAAGAAGCACATTAAGGTCCTGGAGTGGCCCAGTCAGTCTCCAGACCTTAATCCCATATAAAATCTGTGGAGGGAGCTGAAGGTTCGAGTTGCCAAACGTCAGCCTCGAAACCTAAATGACTTGGAGAAGATCTGCAAAGAGGAGTGGGACAAAATCCCTCCTGAGATGTGTGCAAACCTGGTGGCCAACTACAAGAAACGTCTGACCTTATATAAACAGGTGTTTGCCTTTCTAAATCATGTCCAATCAATTTTAATTACCACTGGTGGACTCCAATCACGTTTCAGATATATCTCAAAGATGATCAATGGAAACAGGATGCAGCTGAGCTCAATTTTGAGTCTCATAGCAAAGGATCTGAAAACATATAAATAAGGTATTTCTGTTTTTTTAATTCTAAAAACCTGTTTTCGCTTTGTCATTATGGGGGATTGTGTGTAGATTGATGAGGAAAATGTTGTATATAAGGCTGTAATAACATTAGGGTTTCAGATGTTTTCTGAAGATGGGCAGTGACTCTGCTGTCCTAGCTTCTGGAGGAAGCCTGGGGTGCCAGGACAGTGAAGAGTTTGGACTGGGCTGAGTGGGAGCTGCCTTCCAGTAGGGGTGGGAGGGCCAAGAGACCAGAGGTAGCAGAATGGAGTGCTTAGGTTGGGGTGTAGGATTTGAGCATAGCCTGAAGGTGGGGAGGGGCAGCTCCTCTTGCTGTTCCGTAGGCAAGTACCGTGGTCTTGTAGTGAATGCGAGCTTAGACTGGAAGCCAGTGGAGTGTGCAGAGAAGCGCGGTGACATGGGAGAACTTGGGAAGGTTGAACACCAGGCGGGCTGCAGTATTCTGGATAAGTTGCAGGGGCACAAGCGGGGAGCCCAGCCAACAGCAAGTTGCAATAGTCCAGACAGGAGAGGACTAGTGCCTGCACCGCTTCCTGTGTGAGGTAGGGTCATACTCTACGGATTTGCAGAGCTGTGGTCAGCAGCCTTTTCTGAGTTAAGATCACTTTTGCAGTCAAAAAGCAAGCCGAGATCTACCGCTCAGATTTTTAAAAACATTACCTAAATGTAACATTAAGCTAATATAAGTAATTTTGTATCAATTAAGTTTGTGCAGTAGGTCTAAAATATTATCACAGCATATTGGCATACATGCTTGGCCTGACAATATTGTTCTTCTCAGAGCATTTTATATTTCAAAGCTCAAGCTTTGAAAACAAAATAGATCATTTGGTGTAGCACTTGCGAGGCACAGTTGAGCATAAATTTAAATAATTTGCTTTTTATTTTACTCGACTGGTACCTGCATCTGTCATGATGCTTTCAATACAACTGAGAACTATGTCAAATCATGACATCAGTGATCTTCAGGTCGGAAAGTCGAAGCTCTAGAAAGATGGCAGAGTTTTCGTCTTGGAATTACGAGTTGGGTGACTGTTCAAAAATATTTTTTTCCCAGTTGGATATCTTTTTTTTCAGTCGGAAGTCTGAGATTTACAAGTTCCCAGTTGTTTTGAACAAGTCATTAGTCTCAGCGGAGGGAGGAAGAGAGCAGCAGAGGATCCATCTCTCATGGTTGCTGCTCTTTCCTTCCTTTTGTTACGGCTTTCTAGTTGTGATGAAGGAGAGTCGGACCAAACTGCAGCGTGTCGATTGCGATCCATATTTATTTAAACAAACGTAAACACGACTAAACACAAACACTACAAAACAATAAACGAAAACCGAAAACAGCCTATACTTGTGCAAACTAACAGCGAGTACACATAAGACAGATAGGACAATCACCCACGACAAACTCAAAGAATATGGCTGCCTAAATATGGTTCCCAATCAGAGACAACGATAAACACCTGCCTCTAATTGAGAACCACTCCAGACAGCCATAGACCTTGCTAGATAACCCACTACGCTACAATCCCAATACTAACACCAAAACCCCAAGACAAAACACACCCAAATACAAAAACCCCATGCCACACCCTGGCCTGACCAAATACATAAAGATAAACACAAAATACTTTGACCAGGGCGTGACACCTTTCCTTCGGTGAGACTGACCAGAGAGTGGGGGCACTGTTTTTCAACTGATTACGAAACTGGAGTCGCATCGCATCTGCATCATGCACAAATTCATGTTGTTCCTGTGAGCAGAGAAAGTGAAATATTTCTCGATATCATTGCAGCTGCAGCGCAAGTGTATGTAGGAAAAAGCATGTTTCATGTTTTGTAATAGTGTTGAATAAAAACAGTGTTGACAGTGCTTCAATACTTAAACATGAACTCACTCATAAAAACAGCAGCTGTTTGCTGTATTCTTTGACAGTCTCTCGCTGGTCATGGTTTAAAACTTATGAAATCTCACGTAGACTATCAAACGTTGCTGTGGCCGGGTCATGGAAGCTGTAGGCACGGTGATTTGAGCTAACCGATTGGCCAGCGCAACTCAATTTAGCCACAGAACTCCTGGTCCACCGGGTAGGCAGGGTTTGTATTTTCAGACAAAGGAAATGATTCAAAATGGGAATATTTTGCCTATCCGGTAGCAGGGCTTATGAATCACGAACAGCTACAGCCAACAGCACAACAAGAAAAAAAGAAAAGGAACACAAGCCTTTATCATTGGCTGTTCTACAGAAATGTTTGGCGATCGACTAGGAATGCTTTGAGTGTTCGACTAGGAATGCTTTGAGTGTTCGACTAGGAATGCTTTGAGTGTTCGACTAGGAATGCTTTGAGTGTTCGACTAGGAATGCTTTGAGTGTTCGACTAGGAATGCCTTGATTATTCACAAGTCAATTGCGATCGACCGGTTGGTGACCACTGTTGTAGAGCATGAACCTGCAGGACTGAGTTACTGCTTTGATGTTTGCAGAGAATGACAGGGTGTTGTCCAGGGTCAGGCCAAGGTTATTTGCACTCTGGGATGGGGACACTGGAGTTGAAGAGGTCTTGGAGTGGGCAGACTTCCCCGGCAGGAAGAGCAGCTCTGTCTTGTTGAGGTTGAACTTGAGGTGGTGGGCCGACATCCAAGCTGAGATATCTGCCAGACAAGCAGAGATGCGTGTCGCCACCTGGGTGTCAGAATGGGGAAGCTGAAAATTATAGCAATGATAGGCGATATGACGGAGCCGAGTGACATGGTGTATAGAGAGAAGAGGAGAGGGCTTATAACTGAGCCGTAGGGGACACCAGTAATGAGAGCGCGTAGTGCAGACACAGATCCTCTCCACGTCACCTGGTAGGAGCGTATATCTACCCTCTCATTTGCTAGAATGGTCCCACCTGATCTCACCTCCTTCCACTTGCCTTCCATCTTTGATGACATGTATTTTCATTGTTAGAGTAGTCCCTTGAATATCTTGTCAATATAATAGACAATCTTTGATACGGCTGATGAAGTGGTCAGAAGTGAAAGAGGTGAACCAGCAGCAGGGTCTTGGGAGGACAAGTGACTTCCTAGCTCTGAGTCAATGGTCCTCCTGACGATGTTCCAGTGAACAACAATTAAACTAGCCTGCTGCCTAATGACAGTCTCTGTAGTGTAATTAAGAAAACACAAGTGGGTGCTCCAGAGAAAACAATAACTGGTGAAGGAAGGAATTAGAGGCAACCGAACCAGTCAGGGGACTGAAGCTAGTGGAATGAAATCATGTCCGTGCACGTCCTCCCTGACAGTTAAAGGGACAGCCATGGGTGTGTTTTTGTGTGTCTGCGGTGATGGTTCATTTGTATTTCAGCCTTAGTTACTATACACTGATTGTACAAAACATTATGAACACCTGCTCTTTCCGTGACATAGACTGTCCAGGTGAATCCAGGTGAAAGCTAAGATCCCTTATTGATGTCACTTATTGAATCCACTTCAATCAGTGTAGGTGAAGGGGAGGAGACAGGTTAAATAATTATTTTTGAGACAATTGAGACATAGATTGTGTGTGTGCCATTCAGAGTGTGAATGGATAAGACAAAGATTAAAGTGCCTTTGAACAGAGTATGGTAGGTAGTAGGTGCCAGGTGCACTGGTTTGTGTCAAGAACTGCAACACTGCTGGGTTTTTCACGCTTAACAGTTTCCCGTGTGTATCAAGAAGGGTCCACTTTCCAAAGTACATCCAGCCAACTTTCGACACCTTGTAGAGTCTATGCCACAGCGTATTATTTTTGACGATATATGATATAGTTTTGACAATATCACAATGTTATTTTTGCTCTAGTTGGTTAACTGCACCGAAACTCCAGTATTTTTCCTTCATTTTCATGTCTGTTCAAAACTTCTTATCTCATGGCTCTCTCTCTTGTCCCCCTGCAGAAGACTTATGAGGAGCAATATGTTTGGAACATCAAATCGCAATAAAATCACAGTATTGAATTGCAATACATATAGAATTATGAGAATTGTGACGCTTTCAAAGAGCGGGACACTAATCCGGGCGCTTATAAGAAATCCCGCTATGCCCTCAGACGAACCATCAAACAGGAAAAGTGTCAATACAGGACTAAGATTGAATCCTACTACATCGGCTCTGACGCTTGTCGGATGTGGCAGGGCTTGCAAACTATTACGGACTACAAAGGGAAATCCAGCCGCAAGCTGCCCAGCGACGCGAGCCTACCAGACAAGCTAAATGCCTTTTATGCTCGCTTCGAGGCAAGAAACACTGAAGCATGCATGAGAGCACCAGCTGTTACGGACGACTGTGTGATCATAGTCTCTGTAGCCGATGTGAGCAAGACCTTTCAACAGGTCAACATTCACAAAGCTGCGTGGCCAGACGGATTACCAGGACGTGTACTCAGAGCGTACACGGACCAGCTGGCAAGTGTCTTCGCTGACATTTTAAACCTCTCCCTGACCGAGTTTGTAATACATACATGTTTCAAGCAGACCACCATAGTGCCTGTGCCCAAGAAAGTAAAGGTAACCTGCCTAAATGACTACCGCCCCGTAGCACTCACATCGGTATCCATGAAGTGCTTTGAAAGGCTGGTCATGACTCACATCAACACCATCATCCCGGAAATCCTAAACCTACTCCAATTCGCATACCGCCCCAACAGATCCACAGATGACGCAATCTCAGTCGCACTCCACACTGCCCTTTCCCACCTCGAGAAAAGGTAACACCTTTGCGAGAATGCTGTTCATTGACTATAGCTCAGCATTCAACACCATGGTGCCCACAAAGCTCATCACTAAGCTAAGGACCCTGGGACTAAACACCTCCCTCTGCAACTGGATCCTGGACTTCCTGATGGCCCGCACCCAGGTGGTAAGGATAGGCAACAACACATCTGCCATGCTGATCCTCAACTCTGGGGCCCCTCAGGGGTGCATGCTTAGTCACCTCCTGTACTCCCTGTTCACCCACGACTGAGTGGCCAAGTACAACTCCAACACCATCATTAAGTTTGCTGACGACACAACAGTGGTAATGGACAGCCTATAGGGAGGAGGTCAGAGACTTGGCAGTGTGGTGCCAGGACAACAACCTCTCCCTCAATGTGAGCGAGACAAAGGAGCTGATCATGGACTACAGGAAAAGGAGGGCCAAACAGGCCCCCATTAATATCGACGGGGCTGTAGTGTAGCGAGTCAAGAGTTTCAAGTTCCTTGGTGTCCACATCACCATCAAACTATCACGGTCCTAACACACCAAGTCAGTCGTGAAGAGGGCACGACAAAACCTTTTCCCCCTCAGGAGACTGAAAAGATTTGGCATGGGTCCCCAGATCCTCATAAAGTTCTACAGCTGCACCATTGAGAGCTTGTTCCATCACCGCCTGGTATGGCAACTGCTCTGCATCTGACCGCAAGGCTACAGAGAGTAGTGCGTATGGCCCAGTACATCACTGGGGCCAAGCTTCCTGCTGTCCAGGACCTCTATACTAGGCGGTGTCAGAGGAAGGCCCAAAAACTTTTCAAAGACTCCAGTCACCCAAGTCATAGACTGTTCTCTCTGCTACCGCACGGCAAGCGGTACCGGAGCACCAAGTCTAGGTCCAAAAGGCCCCTTAACAGCTTCTACCCCCAAGAAATTGAACCCCCCCCCCATTGTTTTTACACTGCTGCTACTCGCTATTTATTATCTATGCATAGTCACTTTACCCCTACCTACATGTACACATTACCTCGACTGACCTTATACATTTTTTTACTTTAGTTTATTTAGTAAATATTTTCGTAACTATTTCTTGAACTGCATTTTTGGTTAAGGGCTTGTAAGTAAGCATTTCAAGGTTGTGTTGTATTCGGTGCATGTGATAAACACATTTTGATTCAATTTGGAATTGTCACACCCTGACCTGAGATATCTCTGTTTTCTTTATATTTGGGTTAGGTCAGGGTGTGACTAGGGTGGGAATGCTAGTTTTTGTATTGTCTAGGGCTTTTGTTTGTCTAGAGTTTTTGTAAGTCTAGGTGAATTTGTGGGATCTTGTCTACAGTAAGTTGTCTTTGTGCACTCCAGTAGCGTCATGTTTCGCTTGTTCTTTATTGTTTTTGTTCGGCATTCATTTAATAAATAGAGAATGTACGGATACCACGCTGCACCTTGGTCTCCTTCATATGACGAACGTGACAGGAATATTGAAAACTCAATGATCCCTTTGCTAAAAATATTTTCAGAATACAAAAAAATTTCAGGATATAACATTTATGTGAGAAAAAAATGTCAATAGGAAAAATAAAAAAAGAACTCACGATCTACAGCAATCCTTTAAGTGGACCACAACATGTTTTAAAAACGTAGGATGCTTGATACGTGACAACAAGCAACAAATATACAAAGATAACTTTATTCCATTACTCAACAATATGAAAGCAGATCTAATTCAATGGAATAATCTTTCTACACATTTTACAGGTACTGTAGAATAAACCTCTTTAGAAGTTTTTGTATTTATTTTCGGTAATACCAATTACCCCACTGAAGATGTTCTTTAAAAAAGTATACTCGGTTATAACAGACAAATAAAATCCATAGAATTTAAAGGAACATTTCACATCTTTAGTCAGAGGGTGGTTTTAACCTTCCAGACTTGGAATTGTATCAACTCACTACCCAAGGCTTTTACTTGCGACATATAGTTAAATGCACTAAAGAAGAACCATGGGTACATATAGAAGATGTTTATGCGCATCCCCAGAATATTTTTTACGTGTCTGTTGTTACATTAACAACTTTATAGTTAAGAACACTATAACAATTCGGAAGAAAATTAAACATACTCTACAAGAACCAATATCATGTCCTAAAAACACAACCTTATGGAACAATCATTGGATAGCTTTTCAGAATTCACAGATAAATTGGTCCACAATGAAAAACTGAAGCCATAGAAACTTTGTAACAAGAAATACATTTATTTCCATGACAGAATTAAAAAGTAATTTTGGACTGACCGATGTAGATAGTTTCAAAAACATGCAACTTCAAAGTTACATATCACAAAATGTCTATTTGAGATCTTCTGGACATCAACCTTGAAGGAATATTATTTGAGTCAGAAAGGATGTTCATATGATAAGGAAGATACTGCATGAAAACACCTTGAGGAGAGCATATCCAACTGACAATTAGCTATTGGAACCAAGGCTTAAAAATAACTGATGTTGGCACAAGATGGAGGGAAAGTATAACTAACAATATTACAGTTCACGAAAATATATGCTTAATCCATTATAAGATAATGTAAATGATTTATTATACAAGAGACAGAATTCACAAATTCTACAGTACAACTGCAGTCATGTCTTAAGTGTAAAACTAACAATGACTCAATAATCCATGCTTTCTGGGAATGTTATAAAGTCCAAAAGTTGTGGGCGAAGCTGACAGAAGTATTACAATGTAAACATACTTTTAATCAGTCAGTCTGCATATTTCAAGACATGGTATATGGGGGTGTAGTGAGATATCTGATGGGTACTCATCACTCATCTTGAAAAAATGTAGACCAAAAACGTGAAAATCAATCACTTCGCCATCATTAACACAATGGAAAAATCAAATGATTTATTAGTGAAATATTGAAAGGGCGTCGCCTACGGAGAGAAACTGTGATTGTGATGTTCCAGGCCATGTGGTGGAGAGTGATGCGGGTTTTGGAGATGGGGGTGTGTGCTAGTGAGTCTGGGCAGGTGTGATGTAGTTTATGTTTGTATGATGTTGTCGATTGTATGTGTGTGTTTTGTATTGTTTATAAAAGATAAAATACAGTCTTACAAAAAAACTAAAATCATTGTGAGAATCGCAATACATATCGTATTGCCGCCTAAGTATAGTGAAAATATCATATTGTGAGGTCTGTGGCAATTCCCAGCCCTAGTTGTTTGTGCCTGTTTGTGTGGTGGAGTGTTTATGAGTGTGCATCATGCCTGTGGCCCGTGACAGCTGGTTGACAATTTAACCCTTTGAGAAATTCCACAATGCCTAACGTCTGATAAGGCAGACTGTCAGTGGGAGAAAAGTACACACTATTATGCTCTACAATCTACAGCAATGTGACATAGCTCATGAAGAGTAGATTTATTACTCTTTTCATCCAACAAATGTGTCATCTGTGTCATTATGAAACACAGGCTATCGGAGTCAACCTTCAAAATGCCTTTTCTCAAAATGACTCAATGCACACATACTAGGGTTGGGCAAGTATACGATAATAACGCAGGAATGATTCCTATATTTTTTAGGGATGTTTTGTTGAAAAAATAAAATGGACATCAATTTATTAGGAGAATGTCTAGGGTTGTGCTAGTGGGAGTGCTAAGGAGAATTCTGGATTACACAGAAGTACAAAAATAAATGCATACCAGATCTACAACCAAGATACAACCTACATTGACTCTGTGTCTCTATCATGTTCACTTCCCAGCGGACTTCCGTTACGTAACTTCTGTCTCTGAGGAGGCAGGCAGGGGCATAATCTCCATGTCACTGTTTCAGAAATGGATTACTTCCCAGGACAGCAAAAGTCTGAATTTGCCATTGGAATGGAAAGCAGTTTGGAAAGTGGGCTCTCATTGGCGATACAGTGGTGGAAAACAGTGCGCACCATAATCCCAGAGATTTAACATTTCATCTCAGGCCGCGACACAGAGGAAGATATTGCCCCATTGTGTGGCTGATTTGTTTCCTTGAAACCCGGCAGGCTA
Organism: Oncorhynchus kisutch; assembly: GCF_002021735.2. NCBI lineage: Eukaryota > Metazoa > Chordata > Actinopteri > Salmoniformes > Salmonidae > Oncorhynchus > Oncorhynchus kisutch. The sequence goes on along the minus strand of NC_034179.2, from coordinate 38,097,788 downwards.
CTCAACACCTGAGCACTGTCTAAAGAGTCACCTCTGTCATTATGTTTTAGTGACCCATAATCACATTTTTCAATACATTTACACATGCACACGACTACCATGTCAATTGTCCATGTTAATGGATCATTCTTTGCATGGTATTATCTGTAGCACTAGAAATATGATTCACTCCTTAACTATGTGTAGATATTGCCTCTCCAGAGAGTTCTTTGATAGACAGAATAAAATGATAGAAATGGACTGATAGTTTGGTATCATTCCATTCTATTCTAATAGTCCTCCATCTATGGCATTGCTCTCAATGCTCAGAGCTGCTTCACATGGGATTTTCCAGAGCCACTTGGCTCAGTGTTCCCCGCTGTGCAAACACACTCTGGAGAGGCTTTTAGTGGTGAATAGAGCAGAGGGAAATGAGTCTAACCCACACTAACAACACAAACAACCCCATGAAGAGCCACTGAACAATGGCTTATGCAGGTGAGAGGAAAAACCTCCCTGCTTTCACATGCTGTTGTTGCTGGGCAATGTCCATTAGGGATCAAAATGACCCAAAATGGCTCTGAATAGATTTGATTGTTGAGTGTTTGTGTTGTGCGGTTCCAGCTGGTTTCTCCGATTCAAGCCCCTGTTAACATCCGACAGCACAGGGCACACTCTTATCAGGCTTATAACCCTGCAGCTCTTCATACATTGTTATTACATATGAAGGTAAAATGTCATGCCTGGAGTCAAAGATAAAGAACATCAATCTTGCCAAAGGCCTCAAGGATCTTCATTTTCATTCTGAGAACATTCCCTAGCTGTCTTTCATCATCAACCTCCATTCTTCATCACTACACGCAATCGACTGACAAGATTATCTGCCCATCCAGGTGAAATGGGGAATTGTGTGTGTCAGATCAGCAGTGATGGAGTTTTCCAATGTGAACTTCATACAAAAGAGAAGATCGACTGATTGAATTAATGTGATCTGTTGAAAATTCTGACCTCTTGTTTACGCTGAAAATATCCTAAAATTAAAGAATAATTTGGTCTCCGAGCGTCAATTCTTGTCAATTTCAGTTCAAAATGACAAATCTGAGTTACCATGACAACCTTATATTTGACCTGTGATGGCTAGTTCTTCAGAAAGAACAAGTGCTTTGGCATAACAATAAAGCAAACCCTGGATCAATGCATGACTCACATACCAAGTACTGCACAAGAGTACTTGGTAAATGTATTCCTCTCCAAAACACCTCATAGCATTCAAGCAATTTCTCTCCATTTTATCAGTACAGCCTGTCAACGCTCCCTGCAATATTGTGCCCAAATATAGCAGTCGATGAAAGTAATTGATGAAGGACTGAAACAATTAACAGTGGGTGCAGTTGTAAAACAATTAAATTAACTCTGACCCTGTCACTATGCATTTTTAAACAAAATAATTAGGGCAGTTCTTCCCAGTGCAGTTTTTCTTCCAGAAAGCCAGGCATCCTATTTGACTATAGAATGAAAGGTGGACTGAAACTATCAGCTTCCCCGACCCTGGCATACAGCGTCACTAAATTAAATCAAATTCTTAAAATGTTATTGGTCACATACACATATTTAGCAGATGCTATTGCAGGTGTACCGAAATGCTTGTGTTCCAGCATCACTAGTACTAGCCCAGAGTTTTTGTGACCTTACAAATATTGCTTTCTCTCTTTCATATGACAGTATGTAAACATTTGTTTTAGTCTTTGTGTGAGTTTGACAGGAAATTGATAGAGACAGCTACTGTATTTCAGGCTTTTATAGCTGCAGGAGAAATATCCTAAAAAAAAGTTAGCGAGCTTGGAATGTCTCTCAAGATCTGAAGATTATGTAACTGCTTCTCCCAAACCAAAGTTGATCGCAGATTCTACTTGAACGAAGACGCAAATATCCAATTAGGGCACCATCTTAGACCAACTGTGTGTGAAGAGAGATTTGAGATGAATAAACGAGAACAGGCTACATGGTACTGGAATGGTTTTAGGACGGCTGGTTTTCTTCATGTTGTGTCAACATTATTGTGTATAAATAATATGATTTAGATTCATATCATGTTCATTCATGAATCATGACTGACATGATAAACAAGTAAAGTTGAGTGAACTTGCTTTGAGGTGTAGTCATTACAGAATCAATACATTCAACCCCAGTTCATCTGTTCTCCATACTATAATCTCTGTTCAGAGTATGTCAAAATCAGGCCCACTCTATATGGTATGTCACTGCTGTATAAGATGCAGCTCTGATTGTGATGCATGGGGATTTTCGACCAGCCTCTTTCCTTAAGTGCCCGAAATACCGGGATGTAGAGCTCCTCATCCTTCAATGTCACAACAGTCCAAATAACTGGCCTCTTTGGCCCAGCTAAGTCACCCTCTCGTAAATAGAGCCAGTCTCACTGCTCGGTTAATCTCAGATCTTACACGTCTCACCTTGTTTACACCTTCACTACACTAGAAAAACTACTCAACACATATAATGTGAAGTATTTAATTAATCGGGGTGTTTATTTGCTTTAATCACTGAACACAACAGGCGCTTATTAGAGTCTGGCTTCTATTTGAGCCAGGTATCTATTTCCTTAATGCACACAGCTTTTGCTCATTTGCATAGTTAATTGTTTCATTCCAGCATTCACTTCCAGCATTTTAATCAATTTCTTAATTTCCTTCACTAATGTGTTATCGTTTACACACTGTGTCATGTTTCTTTTCTTACAGTGTGCCTGTATAAAGAAATTCCAAAAACCATTCATTGACAGAATAATTATTCTCCTCATTGACTGCATTTTTGGGAGTTCCTACTTTCGCCACTAGAGGGCGATCAGACAATTTCTAGGGGTCTGTACTCCCGAAGTTGTTGACTGCTTTAGTTAGCCATTCTCAGCTCTTAGCAGCCAATGGCAAGCAGTTTCTTACTGCCAATAAAAACGGATGATTGCCATAATTTTTTTATGTAACAAATCAAACATTAAACCTCGTACACTATTCATGGTAACCTCATAAACAATTCATTTAGACCCACAGCTTATTTGAAATAACCGTTTATTTGCTGAAATGTGTGTCGTTGCCCGGCTATTAAAAGGTACAGGCGGCTATTTGAGCCTCTGCATTTAATTGAAGTTTTACAGTATTCACACTTGGCTCCAAAGCTAACCTTACATCTTTGTTTGCCCATAATGACTTGTCGGTGTGTCCTCTTCCTGGCTTTAATTTCAGCCTAAATGCTCCTTTTACTAATTGGAACCAGAGTTTGGTAACTAATTTGCTGTGGGCCCAAGCAAATACTTTCGAAGCGAGTGAGATTTGTCCCATTAGTTACCATTGTTTTTGTTACACTTGAACCAGACATGCATCCCCACCACAACACCAATGCAAAATCGGTGTGTTCTTGTACGGCTCATGGTTCTTTGTTGGCTGATCTTCTGAAGTGCAGTGTAGGAATAAGCACCCTGTCCTGGTTTGCACCCATAACCTTGGCTAATACTCAACTCAACCTTTCACCCGTAGTAGGCAAAGTTTACCCTTGATTGTCTTACTGCCACAGGGTATCAATGTATTGTTCCAAAGATAATAGCAATGTGACCTGTCCTATATAGTTGTAGGATCTTAATTTGAGCCGGTTTGCCACAGCAGGAAAATAATCCTGCAGCAACAGGAAATGTGAATTATTATGTGGATTATAATTAATGGACATTTTTCATAAGGGAAAATAAAGTCTGACATTTCAAAGTGGAAATTACAAACTTCAGAAGGCTTTTTTAAATCTCAAATACACTACAAGTTTTACATTTCCTGAATTGAGAGGGTGATCAAATTAAGATCCTACATCTGTAACCCTTGATGAAGGAACATTTCCATTTCTAATCCATGAGTATCTTGAGCAAAGATAATTGCTCTGGTATCTGAACAGAGTATTACATTCAGTATTACGGCCCCTCGTGATCTGCTCCCAAGCTTTCGGCAAAGCTAGCTCTGGGCCTGTGATGGCTCTATCATACAATCTACTGCTTAATGAACAAGACGACCTTGGCTTTAAGCTTGCTACTATTCAAGTGGCCCTTACAAATGATGAAATTTCCAGGTCATATATTGACAAGATGTTCATAAAGATGTTGAAGACGGGGATTAAATAGGCCTAAAAATATATATTTTTTTATCTCAGAGACATTTTCCTTTTCCACGATCAATCTAATTCACACTTTATGCTGTTTCCCTGCATTCCAGGAACAAACATCAACTCCCTAGATTAGAATATCAATGCTGATCTTATGGCTGGTGACGTGTTTCCAGTGTTCTGACCTTTTGATAAGAAAGAAAGAGGGGAATAAAAGGACAGCTGTAGAGAAAGAGAGAATGGCTTGCCATTACGAGTAAAAATAGCCATTTGCCCTAAAGAGTTGCTAGTTGTAGCATCTGTATAATTCTATTTGATATAAGAGTGAACCTCCTGTATTCGGAAGCGTTTGCAGATAATGCCGTCACTACCGCCACAGCTGAAACCCCTTAATATGTATATCCACATGGGTGGTCACAGGACCAAATACGGTATATAAAGATAACAAATTGAGTTAAGCCAGCCCATATCACCAACATTCAGCTCACATTTCTTTCCCAAGCCACAATGCCAGGCAATGAGCTTACTTGTCCTTGTTTTATTACCAAAGACTGTGTTAGACAAGATGCACAAACAAACCCCTGCAAAGTGATCAGCACTTTCTCTTTGGTCTGGATTTGGTTTGACTATGTTGTAGGGGAGAGTGGGTTAAGTTGAGCCATGTTTTACATTCTCCATCACTCCGTCAAGAAAAGAGGAGTATTCTTTCAAACAAAGATATCTACATATGTTTCAGGATGTTGTGTATCCATGGAAATAATCCGAATTCATCTAATCAAATCAAATCAAATTTATTTATATAGCCCTTTGTACATCTGCTGATATCTCAAAGTGCTGTACAGAAACCCAGCCTAAAACCCCAAACAGCAAGCAATGCAGGTGTAGAAGCAGGTGTAGAAGCAGGTGTAGAATCATTTGACAACATAGCTTATGGGCTGCAGGACAGGGTAAATTAAGCTGCCTACACATTTCTGTTCTGAATGAAATATTACCACTTCCTTTAAAAACAATGTCTATCTTTATTTCCCAAACACAGTTCAACATAATCACATTTTAAGCATATTTTAACACAAGCTTAACACCTAACAAACACTTTGTACCTTGTTTACCATTGTCATATAGGCCAGGCCCTGTTGTTGCCTTGCACCTGGGAAGAAAACACTTCAATTTGCTCAACTTGTCATTGACTGATACAACTGATACAATCTTACAATTCTATCATTTGGTTTAGATACATCACGAAACACAATACATTCCTTTCAATGATGAAAATCTGTTTTTTGGACCGAACTTGCTAACTACTTTTCCCATGTGGTTTCTTCCTTCACAGACTCCATAACATTATGACATATTCCTAAATATTTGGTCAAATTATATATTTTGTGTCTGGTTTCCTAGAAACAACTTGCTCCACTCTCCCCTATTGATTGATGAATGCTACATTTGAAATATTCTCCACTAATGGGAATGAAATCCTTACATTCAGTGAATTATTACAATGTCTATCGCTTTGAATAAGAGCTCACGTAAATCTATGAAACCATCAACAGTAAAGACATTTAGGGAGTGGCAGGGAGTGATGCTGAAATCATTCACCCCAAATGTTTTAGAGGACCAACATCACTGAGAGACTGAGAGTCCATCCTCAGCCAGACTATTAGAGCTTTCTATTCCAAGTGCCAGGAACACGATGACTTCCATTTCGGTTGTGCCTCAGTCAAAGCACAGCTCAGTCTAGTTTTCATTTACTTTCAACACATAGTCAGTTGCCAGAGCCTTGCTAGAGTCCCCCAGCCATGTCACAGGTTCGTGCTACACTGTAAAGTAGCCAATAAGAAGCTCACTTCACAACCGGATCTGTTCAAACAAAGCTACTGTCACTGATTAATAGTCTGACATACTGCGTAGCTATAGATATCGAATACCAATAGTGCCCAGGAGGAATTGTAGCACAGTCCGGTTAATGTGGATCATAGCAGTTTGATTCTCCACAGGAATGTCCTCTTTGAGGCCGAGGCCACAGTCATGCGACGATGGAGGTGCTTTCGTTCCGCCAACTTTAACAAAAAACCCTAGGGGCTCCTCCTTGATACGAGGCATCCATAACAATGTCTACTCGATGTGCTTGCCAGCTCCTTCCACATGGATGGATTCATGACTTACTTAATTACTTGGCACTGAGCTCAGAGCTCAATGGCATTTTTAGTCTGATAAAACCACAACACACATACAGTCCATAAAATGAACCAAATCTAACCATGTCTACATTTAGTGGTTCCCCGTGATGTTGACAGAAAATGTTACGGCCCAAAGTTGACTACTTGTTGTCCACTTCTCCTATGTTGCCCCAATACAATAAGTCAAGAAATACAAGAAGTCTGATCGATCTACTCTCACCCACCTTGTCCCCAGCCGAGTCATAGCTGTTTCTCAAAGAAAATCACACACACACACACACACCCTGCTGTAGATTAACCTGCTCAGCTAAGGGAACACAGAGCCCCCCAAACCCCCTGTGTCTCGGGAGGTGAATTCATATATAAAAGAGAGCAAAGAGAAAAACTCAGGTTAGCAAGAAAGAGAGAGAGAACGCACTGATGAGAGAGAGGGATAAAGGGAGAGAGAACGCACTGACGCCAGAGAGGGATAAAGTGAGAGAGAACGCACTGACGCCAGAGAGGGATAAAGTGAGAGAGAACGCACTGACGCCAGAGAGGGATAAGGAGAGAGAGAACGCGCTGACGCCAGAGAGGAATAAAGAGAGAGTGAGTGATGGAGAGAGTGTGTATGTGAAGGAGAGGTGGGCGTTGTGACGTTAGCTGTGGTCTGCACTGTGAACAGCATCACAGCCACGCACCAGTGACGTCCAGTGGACACGACTGTGTCATTCACAGTTCTGGCAAGCAAGAGGGGAGGAGGACAGCCCTAAGTCAAGACAGCCCAGTACATTTATCCCTACAAGTTCTGTATGTATGGGAATTTGTATTGTCATAAGATGAGTCAAGGTTTGGATGAAGCTCTCTATACAGGTATGTCATAGAAGGAACACTCTATGTAAGGACAAACTTTCAGGCTGCAGTGTGTGGGTGTGTAGAGATCTTGCCAAGTCTCTGTCAAGGACAGTTGAAAGTTAATGTAGGAACAGGAGCCCCCTGAGAGACGGTTGTGACGCACTGTTGCAGGGATGGGTCTGAGCTCAGGCACTGTCTTCTCACGCACTGTTGCAGGGATGGGTCTGAGCTCAGGCACTGTCTTCTCACGCACTGTTGCAGGGATGGGTCTGAGCTCAGGCACTGTCTTCTCACGCACTGTTGCAGGGATGGGTCTGAGCTCAGGCACTGTCTTCTCACTCACTGTTGCAGGGATGGGTCTGAGCTCAGGCACTGTCTTCTCACGCACTGTTGCAGGGATGGGTCTGAGCTCAGGCACTGCCTTCTCACACACTGTTGCAGGGATGGGTCTGAGCTCAGGCACTGCCTTCTCACACACAGTTGCAGGGATGGGTCTGAGCTCAGGCACTGCCTTCTCGCACACTGTTGTAGGGATGGGTCTGAGCTCAGGCACTGCCTTCTCACACACTGTTGTAGGGATGGGTCTGAGCTCAGGCACTGCCTTCTCACACACAGTTGCAGGGATGGGTCTGAGCTGAGGCATTGCCTTCTCACACACAGTTGCGGGGATGGGTCTGAGCTCAGGCACTGCCTTCTCACACAGTTGCAGGGATGGGTCTGAGCTCAGGCACTGCCCTCTCACACACAGTTGCCTGTGACGCTGTTGTTGGGATCACTCTGCACTGATACACGATGCCTCAAAATCAGCACCAATGCAACTGACACATACCCAATCGCACAGCTGCCATCTCTTCAATACACACTCAACTCTCTGACATGCAGCTATGCCTATGACTTCAAGAGATCCTCATAGCATTAACCTTGACAACGTAACCTGCTACAGGGTTCACTGGGATCCTAGTTATGTGAAGTTCATTTTCCAATGAGAGACGTCTCTGGGAGGCTAAAACCCTAAACAATGGAGCTGCCAGCAGTCTTCTCCATTAGTTTGAGAAATACGCTGCAGAGAGAACTACTCGTTTATCAATCCAAGGATATGCTCTCTCTCTTTATCTCCCTCCCACTGTCTCTCCCGCTTCCTGTCTCTCTTGTTCTGTCTCTTCCTCCCTCTATGCAGTAGTGAAACCGGGCTTAGCCTCCTCTCTCTCAGTGTGACGTCAAAGCGAGGCTTCCTGACCCAGATCTCTCACTTCCACAGACAGCAGCTGCAGTAAGCTGCAGTAAAGCCCTCAGCGCTATGCTCTGTCTCTCCCAGCCTCACTGCTACACTATGCATGTCAATATAGGCATACACCATGCAAACGCTAACATCACCCATGATGATAACGAAAGGGTGAAAAACTGCTCGCTATAGGCTAGCTGGCAGGGGGAGGGGAAGAGAAAATACACAATACATGTGTGTGTGTATTTTCTGTAATGTCTGTAATCCGGGGCTCATCTGTAAAAGAGACCTTGGTCTAAGTTTGACTCCCTGATAAAATAAAGGTTAAATTGTCTCAAGGCTTAAAAATCATTAATAAATAAAAAACCTGTCTCATCCCCTTCATCTACACTGATTGAAGTAGATTTAACAAGTGACATCAATAATGGATCATAGCTTTCACCTTGTCAGTCTATTTAATGGAAATGTTTTGTACACTCAGTGTATATGGAATATACTGTATATATAGAAATAACCCGGTAAAGGAGTCAGCCAATAGATGAAAAATACTGCAAGCTGTGAAGCTCGAACGCGTTGTATCTGTTGTTGTCACTATAAAAGCAATGTGCGTTGTTAGGTTTGTGAAATAGAATTCATAAAGATAGCTGTGTGAAAAAAGCTTTTCTCTCCTCCTAATCCCAATTCCTCACACTGATCTGACTTCACTGTGTCGCACAAGTAGATGAGGGACCTTATTGGCTACCGACGGATGTGCTGGAGTCCCTCAGCCAATGAGGGCCCCACACCTCGGCACCCACCCATCTTAGGCAAGCAGTGACGGAGTATATGAGCTAGTGAGCGTGAAAAGAGGACAGAGAGAAAATGAGCGGAAGAGAGAGAATTTCTATGAATGGAAATGTGGAGGAGGAACAGCACAGAGTAAAGCCCAGCCATTGGCATGGCAGCTGGAGACCGATGAGACTGTTAGCATCTCTCTCTCTCTCTCCCTCTCTCCCTCCCTCCCTCTCTCTCTCTCAATCCCATATAAGGAGACCATGCCTTACCTTTGTCACATATTTTTTTCACATGAATAAAAACACACACACACATGCATGCCCACGCACACCACTAACCACAGACCCACCCCCAACCCCATATTATCTTCCTACACACACATGCACATACAATACCCTCATGCCCACCCACGCACACACCCTCAGGGCATTTACACACTCACTCCCTGTCCTCTCCAAATCCCCTCCTCTCTATTGATTCAATAAAGAAGTTATCAATTAGTAGAGACCCAATGGTCCAGGTACATTTCAGTCTGCCCCGTGATTGCATTTTAGTCAGATTAGAAATTGAGCATGAAGAGAACTACAGTGGGCACTGTTACTTGTTGTGTATAGTGTACCCTCATTAACAACCTATGAACTGTTGAAATGGAGTCAGTTAATAGGGGCATAACATTCAAATAGAATAGTATTTTTTATAAGCAAGTGGGTCCAACTGGAAAGAGGGTAGTTTAGGAGTTAGATAGTTGCTGAATAAAATGCTACATTTACATTTGAGTCATCTAGCAGATGCTTTTATCCAGAGCGACTTACAGGAGTTCATTGCAGTGCGCGTGTGTCTGTCAGAGAAGATCTCTTGTCCAGCTCTCTACACGTACACACCACCAACTTTAAACCCCAGAGAATATCCTGCTTACTGCTCTCTAGTAACACAGGAGTTACGTAAGCACTGATAGTAGCGTTGTACTGAGTAAACTCTTCTTAATAGGCTGTGCCATCTGCTTTCCACCAAACTAGGCTACTTCGCTCAGACCATGAGAGTCTATTACACAAGACATCTGCAACGAGGACAAATCTTTATTTACAATACAACCAGAATTCAGTCAAACAATCTGTGCCTGAGTTAATTTAATTGGCTGTAGTATCTGGAGTCCAAATAATCACATTTTAGGCTTGAGATCAACTTTAACTCGTTTTGAACGTCTCTATCTAACTTAGATTCGTATGCAGTTCAAAATTACCTGTGACCTTGCTATCAAATGTATTTAATGTAGCTGCACTTTCAAAATTACCTGTGACCTTGCTATCAAATGTATTTAATGTAGCTGCACTTTCAAAATTACCTGTGACCTTGCTATCAAATGTATTTAATGTAGATGCACTTTCAAAATTACCTACATTTCAGAGGAATGCTGCAAAATGTTTAACTTTCTATTCTCTGCCGAAAGATAAGATTACTTGTATCATCAACTTCCCTGATGATGATTGTTACAATTTACCAAATACATTAAACAGGTATTGTAACTAGACTGGTTATCGCTGGTTACCCGCAATAAGATGGAATGGTGACCGTGGTTGGCAATTTAGCCTGTTATCTGAGATAATTTATCTTCTCATGTTAATTTGAGTGTTCTTCTTATAGAGTAACTAGGCCGAGTTACCTTGGTTACCTCAATATACCTAGGTGCCTATCATGAGTATTCACCCACGTAGATATCTTCAGATTGTATTGTGTTACAAAGTGGGATTCAAATGGATTGAATTGTATTTAATTACCTTTCGTCAACAATCTACACAAAATACACTGTAATTTCAAAGTGTATGAACAATTCTAGCATTTTTATTTTAATTAATGAAAAATTTATGAAAAACACTAATATACCTTGATTAAATAAGAATTCACTCCCCTGATTACATGTTAGAAACACCTTTGGCAGCGATTGGAGCTGTGAATCTTTTTGGGTAAGTCTCTCTAAGGGATTTGCACACCTGGATTGTGCAATATTTACCCATTATTCTTTAAAAAATGTTCAAGCGCTATCAAATTGGTTGTTGATCATTGCTAGACAGCCATTTTCAAGTCTTGCCATAGATTTTCAAGTGGATTTAATCAAAACTGTAACTAGGCCAGTCAAGAACATTCATTGTTTTCTTGGTAAAGCAGTGTAGATTTGCCCTTGGGTTTTAAGGTTATTGTCCTGTTGAAAGGTGAATTTGTCTCTCAGTGTCTGGTGGAAAGCAGACTAAATCAGGGATTCCACTACAATTTGCATGTGTTTAACTTTTCTGTTTATTTTTATCCCCAAAAACTCTGCAGTCCGACTCCTTGCTGATGGCAAGCATACCTATAACATGAGGCAGCCATCACCATGCTTGAAAATATGGAAAGTGGTACTTGGGGATGTGTTGGTTGGATTTGCCCCAAACATAATGCTTTGTATTCAGGACATTTTTTCAGTATTACTTGTAGGTGCAGGGTGGATATTTTGGAATATGTTTATTCTGTACAGGCTTTCATCTTTTCACGCTATCATTTAGGATAGTTTTGTGTAGTAACTACAATGTTGTTGAGCCAACCTCAGTTTTCTCCTATCACAGCCATTAAACTCATTAACTGTTTTAAAAACACCATTGGCCTCATGGTGAAATCCTTAAGCGGTTTCCTTCTTCTCGGGCAACTCAGTTAGGAAAGACGCCTGTATCTCTGCAGTGACTCACCATCCAAAGCTTAATTAATAGTGTCACCGTGCTTAAAGGTATATTCAGTGTCTGCTTTAAAAAATTGAATTTTTTTAATTAAGCACCAATCGGTGCCCTTCTTTGCAAGGCATTGTAAAGCTCCCTGCTCTTTGTAGTAAGATCTGTGCTTGAAATTCACTACTTGACTGAGGGATCTTACAGATAACTGTATATACTGTATGGTGTGCAGAGTTGGGGTAGTCATTCAAAAATCATGTTTACCGCTATCATTGCACACAGAGTAAGTCCATGCAACTTATTATGTGATTTGTTAAGCACATTTTTACTACTTAACATATTTAGGTTGCCATAACAAAGGAGGTGAATACTTTAATAACCAATACATTTGAGTTATTTATCTTTTATTAATTCGTACATTCACTTTGACATTATGGAGTATTTTTTGTAGATCAGTGACAGAAAAAAATCACAATTAAATACATTTCCATCCCACTTTGCAACACAACAAAATGTGAAAAATCCAAGAGGGGTGAATACTTATGATACCCACTATAGAGGTGACCCGGATTACCTTAATGTAGAGCAGCAGCCTGTCATTGTGGACTGTCCTTGTTTGAGAATGTTCCACTTTCCCCTCGCTCGCTGCCTGTTGAGCTGCTTGCTTCTCCACTTCCTTAGACAAGGGAAGGGCTTATCCCTCCCTCCTTTCTCTCGTCCTCTATCCCTTCATCCTCACCCCCTGTATTGTCTCTGGGGCTATAGTGGCTGTGTAAGGTCACCCCCTGCTGCATACGCACACACTCACGCACAAACACACACACACACACACAATACCTGTAGCCTTCTGAGGTAGACTGTGGGCATGCCGCCTGCCCAATGAACCCCTGCACCTGCTGTCACTGCCAGGCAGTGCAGATGTAATGGGGACACCATCATCAGCTGTCAACACACTGGGTGTCTCAGGTTACCATGGGTACAGGAGCTCAGTGCCACAATGGCGTATAACCTGCCCAGATGAAGGCAGCACCTGGACCAAGATCATGTGACCCAAACCCTCTCTTCCCCCTCCAAGCTGCCTGAGGCTCCCAGGGTGCACCTGAACACATAGTTCCGCTACACCTCGTCAGCGCTGAGTAGTTCTATTTGCAGGCGGGGAAAGTATTGGCATCAGTGCACTGGAATGTTTAAGCTTAGGATGAGTAGGAATCAGGGCTAGGGGTCAGATTCAATCCGATCCCGTTTTAAAGGAAATGTTAACCTCTATGCACGTTTTAAAGGCAATGTATTGGCATCAGTGCACTGGAATGTTTCAGCTTAGGGTAAGTAGGAATCAGGGCTAGGGGTCAGATTCAATCCGATCCCGTTTTAAAGGAAATGTTAACCTCTATGCACGTTTTAAAGGCAATGTATTGGCATCAGTGCACTGGAATGTTTCAGCTTAGGGTAAGTAGGAATCAGGGCTAGGGGCCAGATTCATTCCTATCAATGTTAAATGCTATGCACGTTTTAAAGGCAATGTTTGCGGAGACCACATTCACGGTAAATGATGCATATGTTGTCACAATCTGAAAATGACCTTTAAATGTAAATCTTGCTAAATACTGAATCTAGGCCTAGGCCTATTTGAAGGGAGCACATTGATGTACAGTACATAACCTAGAGAGTACCCAGATGTAGACATTTAAATGGTTCACTCATGACTTTCCTCTAATTGCGGCCATTGCATGGTTTTGAAGGACAATTTAAAAATGAACTGGTCACCATAACCACAGTTCCGCGGGGAGGTCTGATAGCTCAATAGTAGCTACTGACAGACGCAGAATCACTCAATGAATTTCCCCTCCAACAGGGACATGGATTGAGTTCAGACAAACAGATATATACTGGCACATCTCTGGAGAGGGAGAGTATTTGTCTCTTCTCATCTGACTTGTAGTTTTTCTTTTCTATTGGAACAACATAAAGAGGACATATCTCTCAGTCTAGTTTGCTTAAGGAGCTTCTAAATGGATGTGTTCTTTGTCTTTTGCTGTTTTCTCATCAGTCCAGTAAGGATTTCATGATTGCATGGTTATATACTTGCATGGTTATATACTGTCCAGTGATAGTATAACGACACTTAAAAACAGGATTTTTCCACTGGGTCTCTGAGCCAAGTTGCTCTGGGGACTAGCCCCAATGTGACTTCTGCAGTATAGAAATCACAATGGCTAGTTCAAGGGCCTCATTAATATTTTGATTACAATACAAGATTTCACTGAAATAGTTTGGCATTGCCTTTGAATCAATCCAGGTGCTTCACCCTTGTTAGCGCGCCAAGAAAGGGCTACTGTACAGAACTGTATCTCCCATGGCAGCTACAGTTGATAGAATTTGAAGAACAACACAGAAGCTCGGCCAGGCTCATGTACGAGCACTAGATTTCGTAATATGACAGCGCCCAGCGCTCGGTAGAGTGCATATAGAGCTCGCCAGCTTGTAATCCTAAAAAATGGAAATGAGTTACCTCTAGTTTGTTCAGCCATTCCTATTGGGAAAGAATAAGGTTTTGGGATAAATGCCGAAAATACATTCTGAGGTTAACACAGGCTAAGGAGATCTAATACATCTTGTTCTGTAAAATAATGTCAGACAGTTAATATGATGGCTGCTGTCTTACGGGCTCCTGACCAATTCTGCTATTTTGTGTTTGTTTTTTACGCTGATCTTAACATTTTTGTACATATTATTTCCACTATCAATTTCTATGACCGAAAACAGCCTCTGGACATCAGAACAGCGATCACTAACCTCGATTTGGATGAAGATTTCTACATCAACGAGTCAGCAGCTGTGGATGTACTGCTCATTTCGAACCAGGCCCTAATCCCCAGGACTATAAAGAGGAAAAGACGGCGCAAGTGAGACAAACGAGCCGGTTACCTGAATGTACAATCACTCGAGAACAAACTGGATGAGCTCTGTTTGAGACCATCAACAGGACCTGAAGAACTGTAATATCCTATGTTTCTCTGAGTCGTGGTTGAACAATGAAATGGATACTATACATCACTGTTTTTTCTATGCATTGTCAGGACCAAACAGCAGCCTCGGGTAAGGTTAAGGGGGTAGGTGTGTGTCTCTTTGTTAATGACATCTCTAATGTTAAGGAAGTCTCAAGGTTTTGCTCACCTGAGTTAGAATACCTCATGATAAACTGCAGACCATACTATTTACCAAGAGAGTTTTCATCTATATTTCTCGTAGCTGTCTATTTATCACTACAAACTGATGCTGGCACTAAAACTGCACTCAACGAGCTGCATAGGGCCATAAGCAAACAAGAAAATGCACATACAGAGGCGGAACTTTTACACACACAAAAATGCATTCAAAGCTCTCCCTCGCCCTCCATTTGGCAAATCTGGCCATAACTCTATTCTCCTGATTCCTACTTACAAGCAAAAACTCAAACAGAAAGTACCAGCGGACTGTTCTGGACTGTTCCGCTAGCACAGACTGGAATATGTTCCGGTATTAATCCGATAACATTGAGGAGTTTACCGCATCAGTCAACCACTTCATTAATAAATGCATCAACAACGATGTCCCTGCAGTGACGGCACGTACATAACCCAACAAGAAGCGATGGATTACAGGCAAAATAAAATTCACACTGAGCTAAAAGATAGAGGCCGCGGGAGCGGGACACTAATCCGGACACTTAGAAGAAATCCTGCTACGACCTCTGACGAGCCATCAAACAGTCAAAACATCAATACAGAACTAAGATCGAATCCTACTACGCCGGCTCTGAAGCTTGCCGGATGTGGCAGGGCTCACAAACTATCACAGATTATAAAGAGAAACCCAGCCACGAGCTGCCCAGTGACGTGAGATTTCCAGTTGGGCTAAATTCCTTATATGCTCGCTTCGAGGCAAGCAACACTGAACCATGTATGAGAGCACCAGGAGTTCCAGATGACTATGTGATCTTGCTCTCCGTAGCTAATGTGAGTAAGACCTTTAAACAGGTTAACATTCACAAGGAGACAAATTACCAGGACGCATACTCAAAGCATGTGCTGACCAGCTGGCAAGTGTCTTCACTGACATTTTCAACTTCTCACTGACCTACATGTTTCAAGCAGACCACCAAAGTCCGTGTGCCCAGGTGTGGTCAAGAACGCCAAGGTAACCTGTCTAAATGACTATCGCCTCGTAGCACTCACATCTGTAGCCATGAAATGCTTTAAAAGGCTGGTCATGGCTCACATCAACACCATCATCCCACACACTCTGGACCCACTCTAATTCGCATACCACCTCCAACAGATCCACAGATGACGCAATCTCTATTGCACTCCACACTGCCCTATCCCACCTGGACAAGAGGAACACCTACGTTAGAATGCTGGTCTTTGACTATAGCTCAGCGTTCAACACCATAGTACCATGGCAGAGTTAGTGCCTGCAAAAAGACGCCATTACTATTGCCATTATTATTCACATTACGGTGCCTGGGAACAAGGGCGTGTCCATTTACTGTGAATGTTTTCCTACTTCCGGCAGCGTTCCTCAGAACTTGCATGCCAATTGATCTAGCGGTGCCATCTCTAACTAGATGCTAGATAGCTAGCTATCCGGTGCCGAGAACCTAAAATGTAAGGAGGGAAACAACTGTATTCGATCAGGAAGTAGGTCAAGTGGGCAGGGCATCATAGGTGAATACGCAACTAAAAGATCCTAAATAGAGTGGTGGCAGAACAATGCTCAGGATCCCCCGCCAGTGTAAGGAAACTCCTCCATTGGATCCCAAAGGTTGGTCGTGTCACTCATCCCGTTGGGGAGTTGCAGCAATGAGACAAGATCGTAATCACGAAATTGGGGAGAAAAAGGGGGTAAAAAATTACAACCCAGAAGTGATTGGAACGTAGAAAATTAACAGGCCTGTCTCATGCCAAAGGACAGACAGACAGACTTCTACTCTGGGATTGGTTAAAGCTGCTCGATTGAGGGAATTACTTCAGTGGAATGAATTGATGGTAGGCCTAATGGTTGAAGTGAGAGCTGGTCATTGAGGACTGTAAATCTATAGGCTGGTCTCTTTGGAGTATGATAACTCAAGTAAGGTTGATGGGGATGTTACAGCTACAACCTAGCACACACTCTCTCTCCATCATTCTCTCTCAATCTCTACGCTAATATGATTGTTAGATCTGGTTGCTACAGTATAATCGTCCTATACCTCCTTCCATCTATTCCTCCTAGGCTTTTATCTTACTTCCTCCCTGGTGTTGAATGGATGTTTTAACCCCTCTCATTTTCTTTTTTCTCTCTCTCTACTACAGTAACTGCCCCTTCTCCCTGGCGGCTGCCCTGGCACGGGCTACGGCAGACAGTGTTCTGCAGAGTGACCTCTCCATCTACCACATCCAGAAGACCGTCGAGGATGGAGTAGACCCTTTCCCCCGTGAGTCCCCTGTCAGCCTGCGCATGACATGCAAAATCAGGTCATGTACTGACCTAGCTAGGCTACTGAAAGGACAGAGCTATTTCTTATTCAATATATTGGCTTAAAGCCTTAATAATTTCAGGTGTTGTTTTATTCAACACCGTGGACAAATGAGAAAATCACCAACTTTAACACAAACACATTGTATTTGTGGCACAGCTGCTACAATCTCTTAGCGAATAATTAGCATTAAAACAGTTGCGCTTCCTGGCTCACTTGTTTTATACCACAGCTTGATGTCAACCGCTGTCACTTCGAATTCCCTTTACTTAGTTAGTTACAAAACAAAGCACTCTGTGGAGCGAGCGAGAGCAGAGGTCTTTTAGAATAGAAGGGAACAGCAATGAATAACCCTGCGACAGTCCTCTAAGATCTCTGTGTTCTTATCAGAGAGAGAGAGAGGAGGAGAGAGTGAGGCAAAAAGAGAACGCAGGGGAAAGATAATTTTGGCTCTGGTGATTTGCGTGACGGGGTTGCTGTCTTGGGACGGAGGGTGGGTTGGTGAATGTCAGGTGGGCGGTAAGAGTGGGTAAGAACAGAGGATAGCAGACAGCCTGGCCATCTAGGCCCAGGGCAGAGGAGACACGCGAACACACCCACACACCCACACACACAGAGCTCCCACTGCTCACTGACAGGGCTCTGAGATGGAATGGGAGGTTAAATTTAACTACAGAGCCTGGGGAGTTAGGGAGAGGAGGAGGAGGAGAGGAATGGACAGGAATAGAGAGAAGGGGAAGAAAGGAGAGTGAGGAGGATTGGAGAGTGGAAAGACCAAGTCCTTAGTTCCACTAGGTGGAGCAGAGAATTCATTCAAAATGACCTCGTCCAGATATTCATTACAGAAGCTATGGAGTCTTTAAAAGATACTGCGAGATTTTGGTTGTTTTTCTACTTGCGCTGAGTCAAATGAACTCATAGAAACTATCAACTTCCTCATTCTGTCCCGCTGTCGCATCTGGCCACTGTGTTGACTTGAGAAGTTGCGCGCAGCCTATCATCCGTGTGCCCACGGCGGATGAATGAAATGCGTACATCAGAGAAAATAGTAAAGTAAAAATGCATTTAAAACAACTATAATCTAAATGTTATCGTTTCAAACGAACTTGTAAAAAATGCATAGAGGACCAAGTGCTAACCACCAAGCTTTGTAATAGTTAGGTCTATTTCCCTGTTTTTGAGAGGAGAATGCAGAGACATAAAAATGGTATCCATGAGTTCTCTAGGTAAGTAGAAAACGACCAAACTGTTGGAATCTCACAGTATTTGTAGGATTATAGGTAGGTCTATAGGTCTAGGTATAGGTCTATAGTAAAACATAGGACTCTATAGTAAGCATCAGAGCTTCTGAAGACGAGTTACAACCCCTACTATTCTGTATATTACGAATGAACAATTGGTGAGCCCTTTGTAACAAACAGTAAGCCCACAAGTTTTCTTACGAATGTCAGTCACCCAGTTAATCCCCCCTAACAACAACCAAGGTAACTAGGAAACAGAGTACTTAGAGAGATTTATCTATATTTCAGGTTCATCAAAATAAAAACAAACACTTTAACATTGTCTCCTGAGTCCCTCTCTGTTGCTCGACCCGCTGTGACAGAGAAGAAAAAGGCTAAGGGCTTGATTCAATCCGTAGTACTGAAGAGCTGCGCTACAGCACGATATAAGTATAAAGGCAATGTTCCCACATTAACGGACACTCCATTCACGGTAAACGCTGCATATGTCGGCTCATTAACGGACACTCCATTCACGGTAAACGCTGCATATGTCGGCTCATTAACGGACACTCCATTCACGGTAAACGCTGCATATGTCGGCTCATTAACGGACACTCCATTCACGGTAAACGCTGCAAATGTCGGCTCATTAACGGACACTCCATTCACGGTAAACGCTGCATACGTCGGCTCATTTGGAAATGACCTTTAAATTTCGATACGGATTGAATTGAGCCCTAAATTAGTTCACTTCCTCGAAATTCCGTCAGTGAGCTCACACCGATGATGTTTAAAACCCCAAAAGCCATTTCTATTCACCTATGAACACATTTTGAAACATCCAAATTCAAGCTCAAATGATTGATGCGTTCTGTTCTAATGGGAGTACTGTAGGTACACAGACTATGATAACCAACCAAAACATGTTTATGTCACTTATGACAGGAGAGATTATACAGTTGCATTTAAACAATTCAATGTCAATAAATATGCAATATGCAATGCAATATCAATGCAAAATGTCAATATCAATGCAAGCATATTTATTGCAACCAAAAATGTATCATCAGAAACGTTGACAGTAATCCAATAAACCCTGTTGTTGACTTACATGAGTGCCTTTGGGTTCAAGTGTGACAGAGCTCTAGTATGGAATACAGGTGTCCCAGACTACCAGGTTAATTGGGACTGATTACAAACAAATGTGTGTGTGTGTGCCTGCGTATGTGTGATTATGTGTGTATGGTTTCATGTGAGTCTACATGTGTGTATTTTAATGTGAACAAACGTGAATATACATCTGGAGGCTGTAAATGATGTGCATTCTTTTCACATGTGCACTTATGCATGGATACATGCGTGTATAATGTATATGTGTGCTAGCCTAAGGTCTAATCACATGCCATTTATGTGCGTGCATGTGCGGTTTGTGTGTGTTCTCTTTTAGAGATTGAGTCGGTGGCCTTTGCCCGGCTCATCTTCAATAAGTTGTGTGAAACATGCTGCCTGTGGCTGAAAGACTTCCCTTACCGCCGCCGCCCTCAGCCCTACTACGAGACCTCCATCCACGCCATCAAAAACATGCGCCGCAAGATGGAGGACAAACACATCGTCATTCCCGACTTCAACACCCTCTTCAACATACAGGTAAGCATGAACAGAGTAATCCTTAACCACAGGTCTAGGATCAGTTCAACATACAGGTAAGCATGAACAGAGTAATCCTTAACCACAGGTCTAGGATCAGTTCAACATACAGGTACGGGTGACTCCAGCTAGTACGGGTGACTCGCTAGGTTGATGAAGAGAGCAGCCTTCAACCACAGATCTAGGATCAGATTACCCTCCAGTTCTTACCGTAACCATTAAAGGGATATGGACTCTTTACATTCAATTACAATTGATTGCCGTTTCTGGTAAAGCATAAGAGGAAAGGGTGGGAAAAGAGGGCTCGAACACTACTGTAGCCCTGCCCTATGGCTTCTCCCTAGTGGGCTAGGCTTGGGTGATATACCTTATACCAGGGTATTTAGACATAACGACGCTATGATTTTCAATATCATTACAAAAAATATATATAGATAGAAGAAATGTGGGCTGGGCGCCCCCCGTCTCTTGTGGGCTACGGGGGGTGCGTGCTACGCCACTGCTTATAAGTTCACTTTTTTAAAGAAATAGCGCCCCTGGTGTTTTACATTCGGCGCCCCCCTGGTGTTTTACATTCGGTAATACCATATATCCCAGTGTGGTACAGAAACGGTATGAAATATGGATACTGCCTAACCCTATAGTGGCCTTTAAAGTGCTTACTCTAAAAGGGCTCTCTAGAAACCCCAAGACACATGGCGGATGGCATCCTGATGACCACAAAATCAATACCTTGTTCTTGGCCACACTCAAAATATATCCTCCTATCAAAGACTCCAGGATGTCTGTCATTGTTTGAATGTTTCTTAGCAACATTTGGCCTAACACTTGATGCAAGAACAGTAAAACACAGTATCACCATCAATTCAGGAAGTAAACTGAAATTCCAATTCTAAATTGAGGAGTTTCAGTTTACATCCTGAATTGCCTGAATTGAAATGGAATTGACCCCAACCCTGTAGAGGCACTCTTCAAAATCGCTGTCGACTGGCTAAAAAGAGCATTTTATTATTCTGTGTATATCAGCTAATGAAGAGACCCCCCCCACTGAGTAGGCTAACCCAGCTGGGAAGCTATCGACTCACTTCACTATGGTGGGAGATCAATAAAACTCCCCTATACGAGTTATTCCCATTACAACCCCAATAAGAACAGTAAATGATAGCACAGTAGGTAGCCGCTGGTGAATGAAATGCTTCTAATAGCATTATTGGCTACAGCACTCTAAAGTGCTCCCTCGGGCATGAAGGAAATTATTTCAATGAAGCTGAACAACACACCCTCACACACACACATAAACACACACATAAACACACACATAAACACACACACACACAGAGAGAGGCAAACAGACAGATAGAACTGGAGCTAGAAACATTTCGCTGCACCTGCGATAACTGCAAAATACAGTGCCTTGCGAAAGTATTCGGCCCCCTTGAACTTTGCGACCTTTTGCCTAATTTCAGGCTTCAAACATAAAGATATAAAACTGTATTTTTTTGTGAAGAATCAACAACAAGTGGGACACAATCATGAAGTGGAACGACATTTATTGGATATTTCAAACTTTTTTAACAAATCAAAAACTGAAAAATTGGGCGTGCAAAATTATTCAGCCCCTTTACTTTCAGTGCAGCAAACTCTCTCCAGAAGTTCAGTGAGGATCTCTGAATGATCCAATGTTGACCTAAATGACTAATGATGATAAATACAATCCACCTGTGTGTAATCAAGTCTCCGTATAAATGCACCTGCACTGTGATAGTCTCAGAGGTCCGTTAAAAGCGCAGAGAGCATCATGAAGAACAAGGAACACACCAGGCAGGTCCGAGATACTGTTGTGAAGAAGTTTAAAGCCGGATTTGGATACAAAAAGATTTCCCAAGCTTTAAACATCCCAAGGAGCACTGTGCAAGCGATAATATTGAAATGGAAGGAGTATCAGACCACTGCAAATCTACCAAGACCTGGCCGTCCCTCTAAACTTTCAGCTCATACAAGGAGAAGACTGATCAGAGATGCAGCCAAGAGGCCCATGATCACCCTGGATGAACTGCAGAGATCTACAGCTGAGGTGGGAGACTCTGTCCATAGGACAACAATCAGGCGTATATTGCACAAATCTGGCCTTTATGGAAGAGTGGCAAGAAGAAAGCCATTTCTTAAAGATATCCATAAAAAGTGTTGTTTAAAGTTTGCCACAAGCCACCTGGGAGACACACCAAACATGTGGAAGAAGGTGCTCTGGTCAGATTAAACCAAAATTGAACTTTTTGGCAACAATGCAAAATGTTATGTTTGGCGTAAAAGCAACACAGCTCATCACCCTGAACACAACATCCCCACTGTCAAACATGGTGGTGGCAGCATCATGGTTTGGGCCTGCTTTTCTTCAGCAGGGACAGGGAAGATGGTTAAAATTGATGGGAAGATGGATGGAGCCAAATACAGGACCATTCTGGAAGAAAACCTGATGGAGTCTGCAAAAGACCTGAGACTGGGACGGAGATTTGTCTTCCAACAAGACAATGATCCAAAACATAAAGCAAAATCTACAATGGAATGGTTCAAAAATAAACATATCCAGGTGTTAGAATGGCCAAGTCGAAGTCCAGACCTGAATCCAATCGAGAATCTGTGGAAAGAACTGAAAACTGCTGTTCACAAATGCTCTCCATCTAACCTCACTGAGCTCGAGCTGTTTTGCAAGGAGGAATGGGAAAAAATGTCAGTCTCTCGATGTGCAAAACTGATAGAGACATACCCCAAGCGACTTACAGCTGTAATCGCAGCAAAAGGTGGCGCTACAAAGTATTAACTTAAAGGGGGCTGAATAATTTTGCACGCCCAATTTTTCAGTTTTTGTATGTTAAAAAAGTTTGAAATATCCAATAAATGTCGTTCCACTTCATGATTATGTCCCACTTGTTGTTGATTCTTCACAAAAAAATACAGTTTTATATCTTTATGTTTGAAGCCTGAAATGTGGCAAAAGGTCGCAAAGTTCAAGGGGGCCGAATACTTTCGCAAGGCACTGTATGTATACGCGACCAATCAAATGTGATTTGATTTGACAGAGACACACCAGCCAGATAATAGCATGTTATCTGAGCCACACTGAGTCAATCAGTCATTGAAGTCCTATCCTTATTAGTTTTCCAGTCATCCCCAACGATTATGGCCCCTCCCCTTATGTCCACTCTGAGCCAACTGGCCAGTGAGACATCCCCGGGACAGACAGGCAGATGGACAACAGCAAGGATCCTGAGATAATTATTCAGTTGGTTCAAATGTTTATCTCATTCTATTAGCTAAGCATGCTAGTGGCAGGTAAGCCTCCCCAGTTAATTAAAACAAATAGATGGAGATGCAAGCAGGTTATATTTCGATTTGCATATTCGTGATGAGGCACTACTACACATCAAGAGTATGAAGCAATGCAAAGCATTCATCTGTCTCAATCATTTTTACAACAAGCTTCCATAAAGAAATTGAACTCATCATAGTAATGTTTTCTAAATTACAATTGCTTCTACAGCATAGTTTGTTGCGTGTCACTCTCGTGACGTTGTGTGCTTGCCATTCACGGAAAACACACAACGTCACGAGAGTGACACGCAACGAACTATGCTGTAGAAGCAATTGTAATTTAGAAAACATTACTATGATGAGTTCAATTTCTTTATGGAAGCTTGTTGTAAAAATGATTGAGACAGATGAATGCTTTGCATTGCTTCATACTCTTGATGAGAGTCTATACATGAATTAATATCATGTTAGAACAGGTGATGACTCCAATGAAGTGCAGAAATAAGAGTGCTTCCTGAAAGTATTGAAGCTCTGAGACATTGCAGGCTCATCCTCTTGTCATACTTTTGGTCATGTTTTGACCTTTGACCTGTGTGTGTGTTTTCAGGACCAGGAGGAGCAGGCCTTCTTCGCCGTGTTCGATGGCCATGGGGGAGTGGACGCCGCCATCTACGCCGCCAACCACCTTCACGTCAATATGGTGCACCAGGAGTGCTTCAGCCAAGATCCAGGGGAGGCCCTGTGTCGCGCCTTCAGAGTCACCGATGAACGCTTCATCCGTAAAGCTAAGATGGAGGTAAGGGCTCAAATTGGTATCGTATGGACATTTTCATTCATATCAAATGGGGTGTGGTCAAAAACTGATTGAAATCAAATGGAAAGACCCAGTAGACACGTTACCGGACATTCATATATGTTTATGTCTAAATGTGTGTGTGTGCTTCCACCCGTATGTATGTATATGTGTGTGTGTCTGTCTGTGTGTGTCTGTGTGTTACAGAACCTGCGCTGCGGCACCACGGGGGTGGTGACCTTTCTAAGGGGACGGACCCTGTATGTGGCCTGGCTAGGGGACTCTCAGGTCATGCTGGTCAAGAAAGGCCAGGCCGTGGAACTGATGAAACCTCACAAGCCTGACAGAGAGGTCACATGCACGCACACACACACACACACACAAAACACACTCACTTAATCACTGTTCACTTCACACACACAGTGGTTAACATCACTTGAGCAGAGATGTCTGTCTCATATACAACCACATATCATTGTACATAATACTATCTTTCTTTCTCCCTCTGCAGGATGAGAAGCAGCGTATTGAGGCTCTGGGAGGCTGTGTCATCTGGTTCGGCACGTGGAGGGTTAATGGCAGCCTGTCCGTATCCAGAGCCATAGGTGCAAACAATCACTCTATGCCTTGTATTTATACAATTACCGTATGAAGTACAAGAGGTCGGAGTGTGTCGAGCAGAGAGTGTGTGTATGTCGTGCAGAGAGTGCGTGTGTGTGCAACTCACCACTCAGCAGGAGGCCCATAATCAGTCTAAACTATCTTGGTGATTGAGTGCCACAGCCAAGGATCAGCTGCCACTGTGCTGAGTGGGAGACAAATAGCAACCCAGAGGTGGGGGTTGAGGGTTTCCTGTAACTTTATGCATACACAAGTGTACGTAACTTTAGGTTAGGTGACCAGTCTGATTTTCCAGCAGGTATTTAAAATCCTAATGGGATTAGATGGAATAATCTCACAGCTCCAATAATACATCATCACAATCACAACAATACTGTTGTTCTCTTGAAAACAAATGGCCTTTACATTGGAATCCACTGTAAAGACTTCCTTAGAATCCAACTGTACTCATTTACATACACAATAGGGTTGGGGTCAATTTGAATTGTGTATTCAGGAAGTGATTCGATTTTATTTCCCCCCAAAAATGGAAATAACTGACCTCAATTCTAATTGACCCCCAGCCTTGATGCACAAGGCAACTTGAGGCTAGCTTCTAGTCTTATTTCCTGATAGTTATTTTAGTGGTGGCTAGTGAGAAAGCCCTACTGTGACCTGCTGTTCCCTAATCCTAAAGCTCCACTAATCTGATATCAAAACAACCGCTTCCTCGACAGCAAATGGCTGCTACATAACAACTGTTTAATACCTGCTGCATGAAGGAGAGGAGAGAAGACAGATATTGCAACACTGATATTCATACGTATATATAAATACATTAGTCACAAAGGACCGAAAATTACGCTTTTCTTACGCACGCCTTTCATATGCACTTCTGAGCAGTTTCAAACGTACTTTATGAAGGTGCGTAACGGGCTTTGCAGGTGTTGTTCCCTTGCGCGCGCTGAATAAATGTAATTCAACCGCGGAACTTTTCTCGTGGAGTTTTAATTCAATAGGGTTTTCGGTACATTTATCTGAAGCCATCCCTTTAAATACGGTGTACCTTTTATTTTGTCGACAGACTAGAATACATCAAGGGAACGGGTTAAGGAAGTAAGGATCAATAAAATAAATCCATCTAAATATATGCAGATTCGTCTCCGTTAGCACCAACTGGTGTTTAAAATTACTCAATCAACTGTTACTAATGATCCTCAGCAACAACCACACGGCCGTGATAGCGTTTACAGAGGAAGCAAATGAAGGTAAATGAAACAATGTAATTAAATGGAATGATAATTTAGGCTATAGGTCTACTAATTGAAGGGAACTAACAGTAAATGACCAGTTGAATGTGTTGTTTTTAGACCTACTGACGGTAGATACTGATAGTGACTAATATTTAACATGACAGAAATAGGAAACAGAGAAAGTCGGGGTAGCCTATAATTAAGCCATTCAAGAGTTCCTATCCCTGCAAGTTAAAAGGCTGTACAATTAAAATTCGACATAATGGCACAGTATTTCATAAACTTTACTGTGGGAATGTTGATATGCTTCAGTTTGCTGCCATATGACTGGTTTCACATTTGTCTCCAGGTGAAATAAAACAAGTGTCATTTATATTTACAATTCCCTTCTCCAAACGGATTACTCATTTACCTAGCTCTTATCAATAGCGAGTATCAAGTTGTAAATTACAGTGCATGGAGAATTATGTTATTTCTATCATAAAAAATCAAGTGGATGCTTTTTCCACTTGGAAACTGCAGATTCACTCAACTTTATTCATGGTTTCCTCTCGCATAAATGTGGTGGAATTATGAAGGAATTAAGTCAAGGTCAGAATAAGGCGTATCTGTAGACACACCTCTGCCACACGTTCATTTCTTAGATTTCCATCCCGAACGAATAGCAGGTGAATAGCATGAATACGCAAAGAGAGAAAAGTGCATAAAAAGGTTATAACATTCCGTTTAGGCGCTCTTAACTCGGTTTGGAGTACTGAACAACACGTTTAGGCGCTCTTAACTCGGTTTGAGTACTGAACAACACGTTTAGGTGATAAGGTGGCAAGCAGAAGATGTATAATTTATTATTACATTTTAAATGAACATTTATTCTTTGTTTTTCTCAACCATGATTTCAAAACCGATGCATAGCCTTGTGGACTTGACAGATAAAGCAGCACTGAATATCACATGAAGTTGTTGTCAGCTCTTTGAGGGTTTAACAGGTTCCTGTTTTTATAAAAAGTGCTTCAATGAGAAACATTTGACAATATATAGAATACATGATTTGTTTTCTTTGTTTCTTATCTCTCTTTGTCTTGGTGATTGACAGGTGACAATGAGCACAAGCCCTACATCTCTGGCGTTGCTGACCAACACATTGTCCCATTGGATGGCACGGAGGACTACCTGATCCTGGCCTGCGACGGCTTCTACGACACAGTCAGCCCCGAAGAGGCGGTGCGTGTGGTCAGCGACCACCTGACGGAGAACAGCGGCGACAGCACCATGGTGGCCCACAAGCTGGTGGCCTCGGCCCGTGACGCCGGCTCCAGCGACAACATCTCAGTCATTGTGGTCTTCCTCAGAGACCTCCGCGCGCCCCCGCCGGGAGAGGAGGACGAAGAGGGGGAGGAGGGAAAGGATGAGGAAGTGGCGGAGGTGGAGGAGGAAGGTCAAGGGGAGATGGGCTGCCAGGACGGGAGCACCACGGACGTTGGGGGGAAGGGTCATTGTTTCCTGCAGCAGTGCTCGGCTCCAGCCGATCTGGGCTATGAAGACCGCACAGACTCGCTGACAGACAGAACCAGCCTAGGCCTGCTGGGGCCCATGCTGGGAGAGGATGGTCGAATCAGGCTCCCCCCTGCCTGCTCACACCCTACCCCCTCCTTAGCCCTCACCCAGAATCTCATGCCTACCGAGGGCCATGGGGCGGCCTGGTTGCCCTGCCTAGAGGAGGGGCTCCAGGGCTCCAGGCACAAGCCCCAGCCTAAACCCTGTGTCCCCGCCTGCCAGGAACCCAGCTCAGACGGACAATGGCCCCTGGCGGCCTCCCTGTTTGGCCACGCGGGGAGGCGCACCCGGAGGATGGAGTGCGTGAGCCCCAGGTGGGGGTGGGTGTCCCGGCGTTGGGGCCGTGCCCCCAGGGAGCTCCCTGGCCTGCTGCACTCCACCTGTAGTGTGCCCTACCCCCAGCGCTGCCCCGAGAGGAGGCCCGGGGTGGCCCTTCCCCACCTGCCCCACGGCAGCAGAATCTGATGATGTGACCTAATCTTCACTAGCTCCTCGATCTCCTGCCCCTTCCTCTATCTGACTACAGTCATTATTTCATTCATCCATGCATCATGAGTTCCCCATCCAGGACACTGGCTCCACACCCATACCCTCACAGCCCCATTCAGGAGGCAATCTACCTACCCCTCCCCATACCCACACAGCCCCATTCAGGAGGCAATTTACCTACCCCTCCCTATACCCACACAGCCCCATTCAGGAGGCAATCTACCTACCTACCCCCTCCCCATACCCTCACAGCCCCATTCAGGAGGCAATCTACCTACCCCTCCCCATACCCTCACAGCCCCATTCAGGAGGCAATCTACCTACCTACCTACCCCTCCCCATACCCTCACAGCCCCATTCAGGAGGCAATAACAATTCCTGCTCCTGGCCCGTATTGCAAACAAACACACACTGTACTGTACTTTCCGATTCATAATGGAAAACACATTATCCGCCCACTCTATCTTCATAGATGGGAGTACTTAATACAGGATTATAAGTAGTGGTCACTTACCTGAATAAATCCAACATATATAGACTGATATGTATTCCAGATGGGAGTACAATAGAGGATAATGGCATGTAGAAGGGATATTATTAAGAAATTATATTCTATTTATAATTTTGGGGATGACGTCATCCAAGAGCAGACAGTCAGTCCTTGCCATGCCTGTCAAATTGAGGTAACGTTTACATAAAACTAAACACGAGATGTGTTCTCATTGACAAGAAATCATTCCCAACAGACTGGGTGTGAATAAGTTGCCAGACTTACTTGGCCAAGATAGTTCAGACGACTCAGCAGAACATGTGCCTTCCCTAAACAAGAAAAAGTTTATGGGAATTTTGAGCCTCAGTCAACAAAACCCTTTCTAAGCTTCCCATTACAATATGGACCCATGTGTTTCATATCGCTTACAGGGGCTACTTAACCAACAACTATCCTGCTTTTTAAGTTCACTAACAACATTAGAGCATAAGAATGATGAATGTCAAAGACTTCATCTCTGGTTTGACAAATATAGTAAATTAATCTTAATCTCACCATCCTTTCAAATGTGAATGTTTATTTTATATTGAAACTCCATAGAAGATGCTATATACTGTAGCAATGACTAGGTTCTGTAAAATGTGCCTCCATTCTCCTGGCCCAGGCAACTGTTGTTTAATATATATCAAAGACAGTTCAGTCTTGCTGTTGGAAAAACTCCCAATCTTTTCACCTTTAAGAAAACAGGAATTGTTGGTGCCATTCCTGACATTTTTAACTCTTACTAACACATTGTGCCATTTCCATACTTTCCCCCCCTAACATTCCCCCCCCTTCCCTCCCCAATCCCACTGAGTTCCCAGGAGCAGGAGACAAGGACACAGGGTATGAGAGGCCAAATCCCCTCACTGACCCACAGTCACACAGAGAAATACCCCCAGCCAGTCAGTCAGTTCCCAGTCACTGTCATTGCTTACTGCTACCCTGAAACACCTAGCCGTTGGTCGCCTGGTGGCCTCCCCACTGAAGAACATGGTGGTCATTTACAGAAGGCCATTTGGACAGTGTCATCGTGAAAGATCCACAGAAAGTAGAATGTATTCCAGTTGTCGAATGTACATGGAGCTCTCCCGGGACCTTCATAGATGGGCCAGTAGGACTGAGACAGTAATGGGGTTTTTGGACTGTGGATGTAAGACAACCGTGTCTGGATGCGGTACACCTGGAGGACACACTATTCTGGAGGCGTTTGTTCATCATGAGATACTTTATCAGCTATCCACCGTATCCTTGCAAATCTGAGTATTCTATCCTGGTGTTCCACTCTGAGAGAGCAGGATGTGGATAAGCACACTGACTCTCAGGCAGAAAGATGCCCATGCTTCTGTATCTTTCCCTTTGCGTAAGCAACACCTGCATTTTGACTCTTGGAACAGTAGACCACACAAATTGACATTTTCTGACCAATTATGAAAGACAACCAGAAAGTAGAATATATAAGGGTAGTTATCAAATGCCCCGAGTCCCCCCAACTTCCTCCCCAGTCCCACCCCCACCCACATCAACTGCTTTTTCAAAGCTTTCTGCTTCTTTTTGAGAGCAAAAAAAACGCACATCTTTCCCATCTTAAATGTTCCTCGGACGGGGCACCAATTGCTTATTGGAATTTATCGTAATTTCACATATTATGTACATGTAGGTATGAATGTGTGAAGGCGTACGTGTGGGTGTGTGTATACGTGTTGAGGGTATTCATGTGGTCTGTCTTATAAGTCTACTATTTAACATCACCACTGTAAAGTCAGCAGGATGGTGGAACAATATTCTGTGTTGATATCAAGCTTCACAGCCCCTAGCACTCTACTGTACTATTCATGTGACACCTTTGGAAGTAGAGTTGTGTACTTTAGCAGTGCTTGAGTGACAAGGGAACATGGGAATTCAAATGCTGGGCCACATTTCCACTGAAATGTCAAAATGGTCCCCCACCTCGCAGTCCTCTAACTCCGCAGTCGTTCATAAGACGCTGAACCTTCAAGCCATAAACAGAAAAGTGTATGCTATAATTCCCCAGCTCACATATCCCATAGTTCCTCTCTCTCTCATCCACTTCTGCGGTATGACTCTTCCCTTCTACCCCCCCATGTCTATATGACCCTTCCCTTTTACCCCCCCCTATGTCTATATGACCCTTCCCTTTTACCCCCCCCATGCCTATATGACCCTTCCCTTTTACCCCCCCATGCCTATATGACCCTTCCCTTTTACCCCCCATGCCTATATGACCCTTCCCTTTTACCCCCCATGCCTATATGACCCTTCCCTTTTAACCCCCCCATGCCAGTATGACCCTTCCCTTTTAACCCCCCCCATGCCAGTATGACCCTTCCCTTTTAACCCCCCCCATGCCACTATGACCCTTCCTTTTAACCCCCCCATGCCAGTATGACCCTTCCCTTTTACCCTCCCCCCATGCCAGTATGACCCTTCCCTTTTAACCCCCATGCCAGTATGACCCTTCCCTTTTAACCCCCATGCCAGTATGACCCTTCCCTTTTAACCCCCATGCCAGTATGACCCTTCCCTTAAAACCCCCATGCCAGTATGACCCTTCCCTTAAAACCCCATGCCAGTATGACCCTTCCCATGCTGATAGAAACAGACCACGCTGTTCAGGTCTGTTCCCCCCTCTCCCCTTCCTTTTCCTATGCCACTCCATTGCTCTCCATGACTCTGCACTGTGTGTCCATGTACACAAAATGCTTTGTTCCTGTAAGCAATAATGAATCTTTACGAGTCGCGCATGGAAAGGCTTTTGTTCAGAGGGTTTGTCTTCACTGAGCAAGGCGGAGGGAGCTAGAGCCAGATCAAACTAACCACAGCCACCCTCCTAAACTCTTACCAGTGCTCACATTCACATTGATGGGCACACACCACTTTACTTCTGCTCGATGGTAGAATGGGACACAACCTATGATGTACCCCTTAGAAAGTTGTCGGTGTATATAAAATGCTACCACGTTTGGCGGCCATATTGAATTAGTCTCAAAGAGAAACACTAGAAAGGGTTTCTAAGCTTGGCCAGCCCCCTGTGACAGGGTGGTTCAAACTCTGTATGCCAGGCTTCCCTGAAGACAAACCCATGACCAGCTCTTCCCCAACCTGCAGGTTAGGTAAACCAGTAAAAAGTTTCAGTATCTCTATCTTCTGTGTTGTTCTCGTAGTATACAAATGTGTATCTTAACGGTGACTATTATCATGTATAAAGATTAGACCAAGTCTTTTGTCTAAAGGGTTTTATTTGACCTCTTCTGCAACCAGATGGATTTTAATTAGACCTTCTGAATTTTCCAAAACATTTTTGGGGGTGTTACTCTCACCATTGGTGTGTGTGTAGGCACTCAGGTGTGTGTGCTGTGGCTCCAGTTGCTCCACCTACAGATCCAGGGGACTTAATTAGAGTGTCTTCAGCCTCCACCTGTCAAGCTGTGGCAATAGAACAGCCATATTTAATTAACTACCCAAGATGCTTTTTAATCAAGCCCTCCAACTGTCCTGTGGTGATATGCACATATGCCCATGTATATACATGATGGCCAGTATTTACAGGGAAAACTCCACCCAAAATCTATATTTTGGTATTTGTTTCATTAGTCCATTATTGATATATTCCCACAATATTTTGCATGTCAGTAATCAAGTTTTCAAGATATGTAACTTTCAAAATAGAGAAATCTGGCCCATATAATGCATTTCTCAATTGCTGACATGCAACAAATACTAAAAGATAGTTTGTGGGTGTAGTTTTCCATTAAAGGAATGCCAACACTGTGTAAAGTGCATCAAGCATTCTTCAGATAGAGAATACAGATGGCAAGCTACAGCGTTTTAATCACATATACTAGTAAAGGAAGAGGGCATTCCCTTGTTAACATTCAAGCAGAGAAACGGAAACATTGCTATGTTTCTATTTCACCGTCCAGGTGGAATGAATGGTGTGCAGTCAGATGTCCATTTATCTGTTCTCTGGCATCATAAAACATGAATCAACATTACTTATTAATGTATACCTTTTTAAAAAGCATTATAGGTCAAGAACATTTCACAAATCCCACCTGAATTTCGGAAACAGATTTTCAGACTTAATACGTTAAAAGTTTGTGCTCCACATAGCACATATGGTATGTGCAGAAGCTGCTTATACCTTGACCAAACCGGTCCCACACGTATCTCCGAGTGCACATGTTCATTTTGTCTCCACCAGATGCGTTCATGCAGGTTAAAATACCAAAACCAACTGTGAACCAACTATATGAATTTGAGGACAGGTCGAAACACATGAAACACTCATGGACATTTAACTAGCTTGCTGTTGCTAGCTCATGTGTCCAGGGGATGAACATTGGGGTTATTATTTTACCTGAAATTCATATGGTCCTTTTTTTGCTGGATCTTTGTAGAATTTTGAGTCGTACAAAATCGTGTGTTCTCTACTCTGACAATGAATACCCAGATAAAAGGCTAAACCTAGTTAGTTTTTAGTTCGTTTTCTTTGAATAATCTCTCCTCCTTCATCTTTCAATCACCCATGTGGGTTAGTATGCATGTAAAAACCGATGACATGCACAAGCAGTTTGGATGAAATGATTGAATAACATGTGCACATTTATTTTGCAATGCTCGCGCACGCAATGTCTGTGGTCTATATTTTTACATCATGTGGCAGCACCACAGCTGAGTTTTTGTACATGATTGACTGAAGGCACTTTTTGTTGTTGCTGCAGGCCACGTCATGTCAGGCAAAAACTGGATTCTGAAGGATTCAAATTTAGACCAATGTGCAGGTTCTTGTATGTATGTGAAGGTTTAAGACACACTCAAGTAATGAGTAATGTTGTTCATCAGCTTGAGGACACTCACACACTACTTAATTACTATGCGGTTTACTAGCTGACATAACAGATGAGTGTGCGTTAATATCCACCAGGGTTCACAGAGAATTGTGTGTTCCAAATGTAATCAAGAGGCAACCCCACAGGAAAAGCCAAGGCTTTAATCGAGGAGTCACATTAGTGATCAATTAAAGGACATTTCGGGCATCAGAGACCAAATAGCCCCATTTTCTCATTTAGGCGAGTGCTTACGAATAAGGGTGGGAGATGTACAGTGTTGCGAGAGGGTCATTAACCGAAGGCTGTAATAGGGACCACTTCAATGGAGTCTGGCGTGACAGTCAGAGCTGCTCGGTTTGGCAGTCGTCAACAGACTCCTGTCGCTATAAAAAGAATAATCAGCTTCAACACTTAATCTGGATTTATTCAATCCGTCGTTGTAGTTGGGTGAAAGCAATGGGGGGGGGGGGGGGGATTACATACAAGAAAGACATTTTGAGTGGAGCAGCTTCCTGAACATAACCTTAACAGGTTAAAACTGTCATAACATGATGGTAAGAGACCTCACAGTGTACAATATGACCGGTCCATTATGTGGCCTTAAATGTGACAAAGATTGAAGAAAAGACTTCACACTAACCAAACTATAGACTGGTTTAATCGGCCTAGAAAGCTGTTAAAATCTATCAGCAGTTCGAAACAACTTATTCATGAGGAATCGAAAATCAATTAAAACTAATGTGAGCTTTTAACCAAGAAAAAGTGTGGAGGTGGAGCATTAGTGATGGAACTTAATGCCATGACATATTAAATGAATCATAAAGCTTAAAGTAGTGTCTTCACACGTTACATCTCAGTTGGTAATGTGAATAAATATACTTGAGTCATGCCAATTCTTATGGGGCTTTCTGGGCTGCAGACTAATGTGCAACATGTCCTTCTCCCCAACCCTCCTAAATGAAGCCCTGCTTCC
This sequence comes from Oncorhynchus kisutch, assembly GCF_002021735.2. Classification (NCBI taxonomy): domain Eukaryota; kingdom Metazoa; phylum Chordata; class Actinopteri; order Salmoniformes; family Salmonidae; genus Oncorhynchus; species Oncorhynchus kisutch. The sequence continues at coordinate 38,063,231 of NC_034179.2, read as the reverse complement.
TGGCATGGTGGCCCTCTGAAAGAGGGGAGAGTTGGTGGGGACCGGATGCAAGCAGGACATGGCCAGTGCCAACGTTCACTCACCCAAGTAATCTCTGCTGAGCTCTTCCCGCGCCAACCTGGCAGACTGAGCCCCCACCCCCCACCGCCCTCCAGACGCGTTTATTTGTATAGTGCTTTTCAGTACAAGTAACAAAGTGTTTCACATCATAGAATAATAAAATAAAAGTATTAACAAAGAAACAAAAACAAGATAGTTAATTAAAATCATACATTGAAATATACATTAAAAGGTATGGTATTTAGTATTGGTATTTTATTAGGATCCCCATTAGTTGTTGCGAAAGCAGCAGCTACTCTTCCTAGGGTCCACACAAAACATGATATAATACAGAACATTAATATATAAGAACAGCTCAAGGACAGAACTACATAAGCACACAGCCTACATATCAATACATACACACAACATGTATAGGTCAATAAGGGAGAGGCATTGTACTATGTGGTGTTGCTTTATCTGTTTTTTTAAACCAGGTTTTCTGTTCATTTTAGCAATATGAGATGGAAGGGAGTGCCATGTAATACTGGCTCTATATACAGTTGAAGTACGAAGTTTACATACACTTAGGTTGGAGTCATTAAAACTCATTTTTCAACCACTCCACAAATTTCTTGTTAAAAAACTATAGTTTTGGCAAGTCGGTTAGGACATCTATTTTGTGCATTTTTCTAACAATTGTTTACAGACAGATTATTTCACTTATAATTCACTGTATCACAATTCCAGTGGGTCAGAAGTTTACATACACTAAGTTGACTGTGCCTTTAAACAGCTTGGAAAATTCTTATAAATTCTTATAAAAAATAAATGTCTTAAGAAGCTTCTGATAGGTTAATTAACATCATTTGAGTCAATTGAAGGTGTACCTGTGGATGTATTTCAAGGACTACCTTCAAACTCAGTGCCTCTTTGCTTGACATCATGGGAAAATCAAAAGAAATCACCCAAGACCTTGATTTTTTTTTGTAGACCTCCACAAGTCTGGTTCATCCTTGGGAGCAATTTCCAAATGCCTGAAGGTACCATGTTCATCTGTACAAACAATAGTATGCAAGAAAGAAGCCACTGCTCCAAAACCTCCATAAAAAAGCCAGACTACGGTTTGCAACTGCACATGGGGAAAAAGATCATACTTTTTGGAGAAATGTCCTCTGGTCTGATGAAACAAAAATAGAACTGTTTGGCCATAATGACCATCGTTATGTTTGGAGGAGAAAGGGGGAGGCTTACAAGCTGAAGAACACCATCCCAACCGTGAAGCACGGGGGTGGCAGCATCATGTTGTGGGGGTGCTTAGCTGCAGGAGGGACTGGTGCACATCACAAAATAGATGCCATCATGAGGCAGGAAAATAATTTTGATATATTGAAGCAACATCTCAAGACATCAGTCAGGAAGTTAAAGCTTGGTCGCAAATGGGTCTTCCAAATGGACAAGCATACTTCCAAAGTTGTGGCAAAATGACTTACGGACAACAAAGTCAAGGTATTGGAATGGCCATCACAAAGCCCTGACCTCAACCCTATAGAAAATTTGTGGGCAGAACTGAAAAGGCGTGCGAGAGCAAGGAGGCCTACAAACCTGACTCAGTTACACCAGTTATGTCACGAGGAATGGTCCAAAATTCATCCAACTTATTGTGGGAAGCTTGTGGAAGGGTACCCAAAACATTTGACACAAGTTAAACAATTTAAAGGCAATGCTACCAAATACTAATTGAGGGTATGTAAACTTCTAACCCTCTGGGAATGTGATGAAATAAATAAAAAGCTGAAATAAATCACTCTCTACTATTATTCTGACATTTCACATTCTTAAAATAAAGTGGTGATCCTAACTGACCTAAGACAGGGAATGTTTCTAGGATTAAATGTCAGGAATTGTGAAAAACTGAGTTTCAATGTATTTGGCTAAGGTGTATTTAAACTTCCGACTTCAACTGTAATACTGTACGCTTTCTTGAATTTGTTCTGGATTTGGAGACTGTGAAAAGACCCCTGGTGGCATGTCTGCTTGGGTAAGTGTGTGTGCCAGAGTTGTGTGTAAGATGACTGCAAACAATGTCATTTTCAACACAATGTTTCTTATAAAAAGAAGAAGTGATGCAGTGGAAGACATGCATGGTATTTATATTAGCCCTCTGATTACAATGAAGAGCAAGACATGCCGCTCTGTTCTGGGACAGCTGCAGCTTAACTAGATCATTCTTTGCAGCACTTGACCACGACTGGACAATAATCAGGATAAGAGAAAACTAGAGCCTCCAGGACTTGCTTTTTGTAGTGTGGTGTCAAAAAAGCAGAGAATCTCTTTATTACGGATAGACCTCTCCCCATCTTTACAACCATTGAATCTATATGTTTTGGCCATGGCAGTTTACAATCTAAGGTAACAAGTATTTAGTCTCCTCAACTTGTTCAACAGCCACACCATTCATTACCAGATTCAGCTGAGGTCTAGAGCTAAGGGAATGATTTGCACCGAATACAATGCCCTATCCAGAAATCTGACAGTGGCTTCTGATTAAATTCAATTTTCACAGAACCGCTTGTTGCAATTTCGATGAGGCTCTCTTGTTTAGATATCGGTAAGTGGACTGGAGGCAGGGCATGAAAGGGATAACGAATCCAGTTGTTTGTGTCGTCCATTTCAGTAAAGTACCTGCGTAATTGCGCACCCAGCTAACTCAGGTGCTTCGCTATATCACATTTGACATTGTCCGTAAGCTTGAGTTAATTTGCACACAAAAAAATCATACAATGATGGAAAGACCTGTGTGTTGTCCTTGTTAATGCAGACAGAAAAGAGAAAAGAGCTCCAACTTCTTAATCATAGCCTTCATTTTGTCCCGCACATTGAATATAGTTGCGGAGAGTCCCTGTAATCCTAGATTCAGATCATTCAGGTGAGATAAAACATCACCCAGATAGGCCAGTTGTGTGAGAAACTCGTCATCAAGCAAGCGGTCAGACAAGTGAAAATTATGGTCAGCGAAGAAAACTTTCAGCCTGTTTCTCAATTAAAACATGCGTCAATACTTTGCCCCTTGATAACCAGTGCACTTCTGTATGTTGTAAAAGCGTTACATGGTCGCTGCCCATATTATTGCATAATGCAGAAAATACACTAGAGTTCAGGGGTCTTGCTTTAACGAAGTGAACCATTTTCACTATAGTGTCCAAAATGTCTTTGAAGCCGTCAGGCATTCTCTTGGCAGCAAGAGCCTCTCGGTGGATGCTGCAGTGTATCCATGTGGCGTCGGGAGCAACTGCTTCCACGCGTGTTACCACTCCACTATGTCTCCTTGTCATGACTTTTGCGCCATCAGTAGAGATAGCAACACTGACCATCTTGACCACCAAAGACCATTTGATGTCACAAAGCTGTCCAGTACTGTCCAGTGCAGAAGAGGATGTCTTCCTTAATTGACCTCCCCCCATAAACGTAACGGATATATACCAGGAGCTGTGCCAGGCCCGCCACGTCTGTTGACTCATCTAGCTGTCATGACGTGGCCCTCTTTGGGTATAGCGAGTACCATCACCTTCTCTCTCTCCCTCCTTCACCCAGGTTCTGTTATCTCAGTTCATACATTCCTGGAGGAGACTCTCTCCTCATGGCCATGCAGTATAGTATGTATGTATGTATGTATGTATGTATGTATGTATGTATGTACGTATGTACGTACAGATAGATAGATAGATAGAGAGATAGAGAGATAGAGAGAGAGAGATAGAGAGAGAGAGATAGAGAGTTTCATAGTAGAACAAAGGAACTTCTTCTACATCACAGAACTTGAGAACCGAACAATATCCATGTTTTGGAGAATGTGTAAATGGTCGGTGGAGTAGCCAGCTATGACCCGGTCCATTTTGTTTCATGTTGTGACCTCATGAAAGACAATACAGCTACATTACCATGACTCTGTTTATAAAGGAGCCTCCGTTATGAGGTTTGCGTCTAATTATTGTATAAAATGAATGAGTAAAGATGAAACTATTTGTGAAATTATGTAAGGTGATGTTGAACCGTTAATGTGAGAGAATTTTATTCCCTTCAAAGTTTAACTAAGTCATTGGCCCGCCCCCATGAGCACAGACATGATCTGGCTCATGGGACAGCCCTTTTCTACTGTTACGAATAAAAGCCCCACCTGAAGAAACCCACTTCAGACCATGCGTACCTCGGTCACCGAGAGGGCAAAGGTTTGAGTAGAGACCACAAAAACGTCAGTATAAGCTAAAGGTTGTAATGGTTGTTGAATTCCTAACCAAACCACGTGGAACATTGGTGGAAATGGTTTAACTCTGAGACCATCGATCCCGACAGAATAAGAGCAAATCTTCAATACTAATTACTAGTCTGCAGCTAGAAATTATGTACATTGAATGTGAGGACCGACAACCGCCAAAATTCTATTCTGTAAGAACATCTCTGAATGGGACTCTGAAGTAACCATTCTAACCACGAAATACATTTTGGAAGCAGATGGAGAGACGAGCGGATGAACTTTCCAACAGAAAGACGGATGATTCCAACAGAGATCTCTGACGACACACTGAGCGTAAATATATATTGATTGCAATGATTCCTGAATGAGTGAGCATTCATGTGCAAAGGATTAGCATTTCAATTAATAATTATCAACTGTGTAGTGACTCTTGTAATTCTCGCCCTTCTCAGTCCACACCACTTCCCTTTGTTCACCAGGCTGCCATATCAGTTTAGCCCACTAGGGAACCTCCTCTATCATTTCCTTGTAACCATATCTAATATTTGTTTGTTTGAGAATGAGACTAATGTGGGGTGGCAACGTAGCCTAGTGGTTAGAGCGTTAGACTAGTAACCGAAAGGTTGCAAGATCAAATCCCTGACAAGGTACAAATCTGTCATTCTGCCCCTGAAGAAGGCAGTTAACCCACTGTTCCTATGCCATCATTGAAAATAAGAATTTGTTCTTAACTGACTTGCCAAGTTAAATAAAAGGTTAAAAAAGTGAGGTACAGATGAATGAATTAGAAGACTAATTGATCAGATATTAAAATATCTGAAGAGTTATATTAGGAAGATTTTCCTTGGTGCCCCAACTTCCTAGTTATTTACATGATTAGTTTAATCATGTAATAATAATTAGAGAATTGATTTGATAAAATAACAGTCTTCAATTTAATGATGCCAAAGACATGACACAGCTGTAACGCATATAATTCACTGGCTTGTATGCGAAGCAGTAATTGTTTCAAAACATCTCCTGCCATGTCACTGAGGCGTTGTGAAAGAGTGTTTGATGAAGGCATTGTCTGTATAGTTTTTAAAAACTTTTTCCCGAGCATTTTCCCAGCCATATCCACGGCAGCAGGAAGAATTAAGTCCTCCACAATAGTATGGGGCTTGCCTGTCCTTGCCACTCAGTAGCTCACCATATAATACGTCTCTAGCCCCTTCTTATTAATGGTATCTGTTGATTTTATACGTCTTACTACTTGAAAGTTGTTTTTATTCCCACTCAAAAAACTCCTGTGGCTTATTTTTTTAAATTGTCATGTTTACTTTCTAAATGTCTGCGCAAGCTTGAAGGTTTTCCACTAGAGAGTAACAGTTAATGTGATTGGATTTTAATTATTTGACTAGGCTACCTGGGATTTGACATTGTGTTGTTATTTCGCTAAACACTAGATGGTTTAATTTAATTTTTGGCAGTGAAACGAGGCTACTCAGGTGATAAAAAAACCTCACCCAAATATATAGCCTCGGTGGAAAATATAAATGTACTGTTTGAAAATGTGAAGGTTGCTGACACGTATATGGCAGGTCATTGGTAAAAATAGAAAAGAGTAGAGGGCCTAAAGAGCTGCTCTGTGGTACACCACACCCTGCATGTTTGACAGAGAGGCTTCCAATAAAGAAAACCCTCTGAGTTCTATTAGATAGATAGCTCAGAATCAACAATATGGCAGAGGTTGAAAAGCAATAAAACCTCACTTTTCAGGTTATGTCAATAATATCAAAGGATGCACTGAAATCTAACAGTACAGCTCCCACAATCTTCTTATTATCATTCAACTAGTCAGTAATTTGTGTCAGTGCGGTACTGGACCTTTCTGGTCAGGTCGTCCATTATTTTATTAGTTGACTTCACAAGTATTTGGACACAACACTTGAAGCTATTTTCATGTTGTTGTAACAACTGCTTGTTGAACTATTTTTGTTTTAGTTTAAAAGACCCTTCACCTGTGATAGAGAGACACCACTGTCCTCAATGGTACTCCCACCAGCTTTGGTCTTTGTCATGGTAGCAACGTGGGTTACACTGTTACTCCTGGCAGTTCAGGTCAAAGGGAAGATGAAAACAGCAACAAACAGCAGAGATCTAGCAGTCACAAGCCCGGGACAATCCACTGTCCCAGCCACAATGACTAACCCCGTCAGGGGCTGCGTTCAAGCCCTCAAGGAAACCCCACTAGCTTGATAGGCAGCTAACAGTGGCATCCAGTGGCCAAGCAGCTCATCAAACCCCTTGGTCAGCAGGATCCCTTGACCGATAGCAGCGGTCTCAGAAACTGATGCCAACTGCAACGCAGGATCCAAACTCAAAAAGGTAGCGAGCTAGTAAGAGCTGTAGCGTTTTGAACTAACTGTGAATCGACTGATTTCTGACTGAGACAGGTAGGTATAGAAAGAGTTACAGTGATCCTGGCATGAAGACGTAAAAGCATGGATATGTTTCTCCAGATCAGTGACTGAGATAAGACTTGACTTTAGCATTATTTCTTAGATTATAAAAGCAGGGCTGAACAACCTTTTTTTACATGCAGCTCAAGATTTAGGTCAGAGTCAAAGCCGACAGCAAGGTTTCTGCCTGTAGGCTTTACATTTGTGGATAAATGACCAAGTTTATCTATCATCTGAGTTCAAGGTGGTGGTCAAATACAACAACCTCAGATTTTTTATCATTAAGGTAGAGAAAATTGTCAGACATCCAACATTTGATGTCAGCAAGACACATTTGGAGAGAACTGTTCAGAATAAGGGGTAAATGAAAGAAAGCCATGTATTGTAAATACACCCATATTAGTCTCCTTTTCAGCACCAATTGGTAGATTGATTGGTACTCCGATCTTTACCTTATTTAGGGTTAGGAAAGTATTTATGAATAATAATACAAAAAAACAGGTTTGGATAAAGATTGGTGAATCAAAAATACAGTGGTTTGATTCATCCAGAAAGTTACCATATCCATTGGTTCAATCCATGAAATATTGGAAGGTGAGAAAAGCATACAATATGGGTTGAACACTAGTCCTATGAACCTACACTAATAACGACGAAGTCTGCTATCCCCACATGCTTCAAGGTGACCATTGTTCCTGTACCCAAGAAGGCAAAGGTAACTGAACTAAACGACTATCACCGCCTGGGCAACGAAGGAGTGGCTTCATAAGAAGCATTTCAAGGTCCTGGAGTGGCCTAGCCAGTCTCCAGATCTCAACCCCAAAGAAAATCTTTGGAGGGAGTTGAAAGTCAGTGTTGCCCAGCGACAGACCCAAAACATCACTGCTCTAGAGAAGATCTGCATGGAGGAATGGGCCCAAATACCAGCAACAGTGTGTGAAAACCTTGTGAAGACTTACAGAAAACGTTTGACCTCTGTCATTGCCAACAAAGGGTATATAACAAAGTATTGAGATAAACTTTTGTTATTGACCAAATGCTTATTTTCCACCATAATTAGCAAATAAATTCATTAAAAATCCTACAATGTGATTTTCTGGATTTTTTTCTCTAATTTTGTCTGTCATAGTTGAAGTGTACCTATGATGAAAATTACAGGCCTCTCATCTTTTTAAGTGGGAGAACTTGCACAATTGGTGGCTGACTAAATACTTTATTGCCCCACTGTATATACTGTATTTTATACCATCTATTGCATCTTGCCAATGCCGCTCTGTCATTGCTCATCCATATATGTATTCTTATTCCATTCCTTTACTTAGATTTGTGTATTAGGTAGTTGTGTGGAATTGTTAGACTACATGTTAGATACTGCTGCACTGTCGGAACTAGAAGCACAAGCATTTCGCTGCACAACTGAGTTTATATTCAGCAAACTTAACATGTGTAAATATTTGTAGGAACATAAGATTCAACAACAGATAAAAACTGAATAAGTTCCACAGACATGTGACTAACAGAAATGGAATAATGTGTCCCTGAACAAAGGGAGGGGGGGGGGGGGGGGGGGTCAAAATCAAAAGTATCAGTCAGTATCTGGTGTGGCCACCAGCTGCATTAAGTACTGCAGTGCATCTCCTTCTCATGGACTGCACCAGATTTGCCAGTTCTTGCTGTGAGATGTTACCCCACTATTCCATCAAGGCACCTGCAAGTTCCCGGCCATTTCTTGGGGGGGAAATGGCTCTAGCCCTCACCCTCCAATCCATCAGGTCCCAGACGTGCTCAATGGGATTGAGATCCAGGCTCTTCGCTGGCCATGACAGAACACAGACATTTCTGTCATGCAGGAAATCACGCACAGAACGAGCAGTATGGCTGGTGGCATTGTCATGCTGGAGGGTCATGTCAGAATGAGCCTGCAGGAAGGGTACCACATGAGGGAGGAGGATGTCTTCCCTGTAATGCAGAGCGTTGAGATTGCCTGCAATGACAACAAGCTCAGTCCGATGATGCTGTGACAACGCCCCAGACCATGACGGACCCTTCACCTCCAAATCGATCCCGCTCCAGAGTACAGGCCTCGGTGTAATGCTCATTCCTTTGAAAATAAATGTGAATCCGACCATCACCCCTGCTGAGAAAAACTGTGACTCGTCAGTGAAGAGCACTTTTAGCCAGTCCTGTCTGGTCCAGCGACGGTGGGTTTGTGCCCATAGGCGACGTTGTTGCCAGTGATGTCTGGTGAGGACCTGCTTTTACAACAGGCCTACAAGCCCTCAGTCCAGCCTCTCTCAGCCTATTGCGGACAGTCTGAGCACTGATGGACGGATTGTGCGTTCCTGGTGTAACTCAGGCAGTTGTTGTTGCCATCCTGTACCTGTCCCACAGGTGTGATGTTCGGATGTACCAATCCTGTGCAGGTGTTGTTACACATGGTCTGCCACTGCGAGGACGATCAGCTGTCCATCCTGTCTCCCTGTAGCGCGGTCTTAGGCATCTCACAGTACAGATATTGCAATATATTGCACTGGCCACAGCTGCAGTCCTCATGCAGCATGCCTAATGCACGCTACATAGCAAAGGGTTTGAATGCTTATGTAACGAAGGAATGTTTTTCATTTTGAATAAATTTGCTAAAATTTCAAAAACCTGTTTGTTTTCGCTTTGTCATTATGGGGTATTGTGTGTAGATTGATAATTATTTAAATTGATTTTAGAATAAGGCTGCAACGTAACAAAATGTGGGAGAAGGAAGGGGTATGAATACTTTCCGAATGCACTGTATATGAAGTAGTTCTAAAATTCCAGAAGCAAAAATGAATGGTGAAAAACAATTGGAACCATTAACGGGTTTTATGCGTATTATGATGCGTCCACTGTAGGTGCGATTTGTGCTGGGAATGATACTGAACCACCCATGCTCACTGAGAAACATCTGCCACAAAGATAGGACCTGAACTAGTTGAGGACCAAGCCAGATTCCCACCCACATTTCCAGATGGTCAACAAGGATGTTCTTATCAAGGGTCAAATGCAGCATTCAGATCCAAAAGAACTAGATAGAGCATTCAATGGCAGCCAACAGAGTCATTACTAGCAAGGTTTCCATCCAACTGCTGACAGCAGATTTAAATGCAAATAGCTTTTGTAAAATATGAATATGCTCATTTTCCCACTAGTGGCGTTTTCACCAAATGGACTTGTAGATAAAAATCAGTGCGTGATGAGGTAGTGCACACAAAAATTACTTTTTCGCTCAAGTTGAATTGTACCGAATAAAACTGTAAAAGTTAAAAACGTATTTACATCGCATTTTCAACTACCAAGTCGTCAAACTGTTAAACAGCAAATGCGCCTACTCCGGTTTTGGCAACTGAGCTCAAGCCAACAACAGCTCGCAGATAGTGCGGTTAGGATGTGCAGACACACTAGTCTACATGTGATAATGATAAGAGCGAGAATATTTTTATTTGTCAAACGGCAGTCAAGCATCGATCATCATGTCACCAGATAGACCCTCGATATTTATTGGAAAGGATCATCAAGCTCATCACTAATGCCGTGCACTTTTACCACCCTGTGAAATCCATCAATTTATTTAATCTGTAGCCTAATAAACTGTACGGTTTCCCGAGTGGTAGAGGGAGGCCCACACACACACACACACACACACACACCATTTCGTCACGTGACTCAAAAGTTGACTTCGATATGTTTATTTTAGCAACATTTGCGCATATAGGCATTCCCAACAACATTTCTCGCATAATTACATTCTACTAATACAAAAAGATCCCACCATGCCAGACGAACAAATTATCTATCGACATTTATAAAATTGTAACGAAACTACTGGTTTCCATCACAGCCGTCGTGATTTTTGTTTATACAGTATGATGACTTAAGGCTACATGCATACAAACTGAGGATGGTAACGTGGTTACTGACTTCCAATAAAGCAGTTTCGGTGCTGTGAAGTGAGCGGAAGCCTGACTGGAATGTTTAAGTATTGCAAACTCAAATTAGTCCCCAATTGCTTGAAAAACGCGGTTTCTAAAATCATTGGGGAAAAAAGTTGCGTAACCCCTCATCTGCAATTGATCTCTCATGCAGTTTGTGTTCAATAAAACAAAAAACACCGGATTTTCGTTATTCAGCCATTTGACAAGTATTTCCATATGTAGGATACAAAAACATACGTGTTCCAGTTCAAGAAACCAAACAATATTTTAATTTGTTCATGTCATATTATATAAGTACAAAAAATGAATAAAAAAAAAAGACATTCCCAACATAAATTCCCACTGCATTCTGGGACAATACAAAACAAACACTCAGACACAAGGAGAGCATGAACACTCAAAAACATCTAATCACCTTCTTTCTAGTGCCTTTCCTCAGCCAGCCCACCCACACACACACACACCTCAAACCTGGGCAGTGTACACACACACACACACACACACATCTCAAATCTGGGCAGTAACAGAAATGTGCAGTGAACACACACACCTCAAACCTGGGCAATAACAGAAATGTGCAGTGTACACACATCTCAAACCTGGGCAGTAACAGAAATGTGCAGTGTACACACACACACACACACACACACACACACCTCAAACCTGGGCAGTAACAGAAATGTGCATACACACACACACACACATCTCAAACCTGGGCAGTAACAGAAATGTGCAGTGTACACACACACACAACACAGAAATCGATATAGACACAATAAGACCATATCAGGATGAGTCTCGAGCTGTATATACAAACACCCTTTCAAGGGCACAAGAGGTTTTACGCATATTTTCCACACTCTGCCTGTTCAACCCTATTAAAGCCATGTGATTCTAGGCACACGATGGAACATTAGGAAGATGTGCATCTGTGGGTTTAGCGTCAGGCATCCTATAGCTGACATAGGAAGATATTAACAGCGTTAACCACTCAGCTCTCCACTCAGGCATTTGGAAACATATTTCCTTATTAGTCAATGCACATTAGTATACTTTGAGACATCTTACATATCTCCCTTTCAAGGGATAGATTTGTTTACAGATTTGGTTTGGGTCACCACTTTATTCAAATTACGACTGTCAGTGTTCATTGTTCTCCAAAAAGCAACTACAGTTTCTATTATGATGTCCATGTGGACGCTAGTGTGGTCTTTAGATTCATTTTAAGGGTTGAAAGCAATAAAATGGCACTGTGTAAAGAAAAATGGTCCACGGTCACAGAGCAAAGCTAAACTTTAAGGCAGAAATGGCACCCTCTGATGGGCAAAAAGGAAAAAATTCAAAAGGTAATGGGTCCAATTACACACTTTAAAGAAAAATATTCACATCATTGTTGGGGAGTCTTTGTATAAAACAAACACTTATTTACACACGTCTCAGTCAAACAAATTTTTGCTAATAATTAACTCAGTCAAATAAAATGTATCTAGACCCAAGAAGATGGAGTGTAACATTTGAATCCATTTAAGACCATGTTTGAACAGGGAAAGGAATCCACTGAGTTGCATCTGCTTCATAGAAGTCAAAACCGGTGAATTTGTAAGGACCCATTTTTCTAAGTCAAGCAGAAAAGCTGAACTGGGAGGAGTTGCTCACACAGCACAGGGAAAGAGTGAAGATGTAAATTACAGTGTGGACACAAATGCTATCAGGGAAGAAAACGCAAAACACCACCTACACATGTGCCTATGTTACAGAGCTCATCTTGACAAGAGCTGCAGAAAACACTTCTTCATGAAAGAAAGAACCCTGTATGTACGAATAATGTATGTCAGCTTTGATGTGCAATGAAGAGACAAGGTCAACGAGCACTTGAAGCCCAGACCGTCAATCAAGAATGGTTAATAATCAATTCAGTCAGAATCCACTCAATACTGTGAGCAAGAGTCATTTCCCTACTAAGACTTCACTCAATACCAATTCAAAATGTAGCCATCTTTTACACAGGCCAGAGGAGGCTGTACCATTGATCCACATTTCAATGTTTGTCTACACAGCAGCAAAACTGGTTCTTGTTTTGAATGATTTACTGGGGGGAAAGCAACTCCAATCTAACGGGAGAAGTTGATGAAGTACAGTAGTTTACATTGACAAGATTTACGCAGAGGGGACTTTGGGCAATTTTTCCTTGTGTTTCTTCCCGCCTTTCATTCAGTTAACGTAATGGGTTCTTAACACGTTTTAAGCCATGTTGATACAGGAATTAAGGTTGTAAATGTGTCCACTTCATTTCAAGGCATTTGTTTAGACTTAACCAGAATTGAGTGTTCATTACAGCACTGTGTGATACCTGCTTGACTGTGCTCCTCCACACAAATACATCAATAGCACCTCATTGAATCAGAAAGGCAGAGAGCTTTTGATGTTCTCTTTCTGTTGTGAAGCAGGTGCCCCCTGCTTCTTTCTAAAAATTCACCTTAGCTCATAATGCCAAGACCAAAGCCCAATCTGAGTATGTAGACATTGCAAAAGTCAACCATGACCTCATTAGTTACATATTATAACTTCCTATTTTATTTAACACAGACAGGAATATATGTCTCTCGCAAATATATTGTTCATCGCCCCATAAACTCATATTTCATAAAATGTACATTTAAATGAAAAGATGAATGAATGTGACCAAATATATTGTGACACATTTTGCAGTTAGTCGTCATCATCAAGGTGCTTATTTAGTGAGTTGTAGCATTCGTAGTATTTGGGTTGTCAGTGACTAGAATGAGTGCATGCACGTGTCTACACAAATGCTCATGTGCATTAAAGTTATATACACTACGATCCAGTTCCCACATGGCGATTGCCACTGTCTAGACCGGCTGTGGTGTCCAAATTGGAGGGGAATCACCTGTCTGTGGTCTCTACTGTGGTGAAGCTTAGGTCATCAGAGATCAACTGGTCTCCTGGGAGGAAAGAAGAAAAGAAGCATTTAATCATAGCAATAATTTCCTTCCAAGGAACTGGCAAGTTGATTTGAGGATAAATGTGTGTGGAGAACGTGCAGAAATGAAACCCCACACTAGGGTATGCATGTTTTTGTGTGAGGGGGTTACAGCAGGTAACAATATTGACCTGCGCAGGGCAGTGCCGGGGTGTCGTAGCGACAATCTCCAGCCTCCAGGACCACCACCTCGTCCTCGTTCTCTGTGTCACAGTCGATCTCACTATCACTACTCATACCTGGCAGCAGTACCACCTTCCGCTTCTGGACAACATGACCTGACAGACAGAAAGAGGGACACACAAGATAAGGGAAAACAGAATGACAGGGAGAGACAGGAAAACAGAAAAGGGAGAGCACATAGGTAAACAGAAAGGGGGGGTTAAAAAGGAAAACAGCAGAAAGGAAGAAAAAGGTCCAGAAACAGGGTGGGGGAGACAGAAAGAACCTTATAGCGGAGTCTCACAGGTAAGGGGAACAGGTGTGCTCTTGGCACTGATGGTCTCATCTTGCACACCAGTGCCATGTAGACACCCACTCGCTCTCTCTACAGACACGGACTCACCCCAGAGTTCATTAGGAGAAATGCCGGAGGAGAAACACATTTTAAAATACCCTTCTCAAAGAAGCTGTTAACTCTACCTGCAGTATGTAATTAGATTACAGTACATTCTATCCACTTAAGATGAAGAGTGGAGCTCAAGCCGTAGTGCCATCACAATCCTCCGTAGAGGAGGGTGGAGCTAGAGGTGGAGGAAGGGAGGGGTGTTAGAGCAGTGAGGGCTCACCTTCGTTGGGGCATGAAGAGGGTTCCTCTGCCAGGAAGAGCAGTGACTGGCGGATCTCAGCCGGCTCCGAGTCACAGTCCAGAGAGCTGTCCGTCAGCAGGCCGGCCCTGAGGGAGGGGAGGAGGAGGGTGTCAGTTTACACAATTCCCTTCTCACAAAGCCTCCTGCACAACATCACCTCAGATAATCCCCGTGGCCACTGCCAAGACCTTTTCACACTGCTCCTAAAGTGGTCCATCAATTAATAAAAATGACCATCCACACAAATGCTAGACAGGAGGAAAGTAGATTTTCCACTCTTATTTTAAGCACAAGCGAAATTGTATGATTTCAATAGACATTTTTCTTAAATTCTTTCTAAGCTATTGTTGAGATTTACGATTTGTATTCGTATCACCATTAGCTGTTAAAGAAGCAGCGGCTTTTCTTCCTGGGATCCACACAAAACTTACAGAACACTGATGGATAGGAACAGCAACATTTTCACCACTCTAGTAGCTGGTTTATTCCAAAGCTAAACAGTTATTTTAGAGAAAGCTGGCTCTCAAGGCCTTTGTGGTCCACTGGGAGGGTCAATTTGCAATACCAAATAGGGTGCCACAGAAATACCACTTAGCTACAACAGCAGCAGCACACTTTATTTTCACTTATCCGGCATTCTTTTAAAACCCAGCCAAGGTTGGCACAGTGAAGTAATAAAGAAACAGTAGCACAAAACAAATATGACGCCAAAAAAAACCAAATTGTTAAATTGGAGGCTTTGGCAGGGGCTAAACACTTGATAAAGGAATAATAACTAAAGCGTTGGTTTAAAACGATCCATTAAAAGATTGTGGAGCAAACAGAAATGTTGTATAAGGGAGTTTATATTCTCAACTGTCAAGTACACTTTTCAATTATCAAGCTCCATTCTCCAAGCACCTGGACTGTATAAAAAAATATTAGATATGGGAAAAATAAACAATAGAATTTCAATCCAATCGCTTTGGATCTCCACAAATGCATAGGGGCTAGGGTTGGATTTAGGACAGGGTGTTAGTTTACCCCATGGTTTTGGTCCTGGGTCGTGCCATGGTGGCGGTGGAGATGCAGCTGAGGACCTCCAGAGCGTACAGGTCAGACCCGTAGAGCTGCTCCTGGTCGTGTTTGGAGCTGCAGGGTTTGTTTTCGGAGCAGGACGACGAGCTGCCCAGATAGGGAGGGGAGCTGTGGGTGCTGCGTGGCTTCAGGGCTCCTACAGTATGACACCGCACAGGGAAACACTGGTCAGTCAGAAGTCATCAGCTGACAATCATTTATTTGGGAACATAGGTAGATCCATGGTGGTCTAAACACTGATAACCCCAACACCTCTGCCTGGCTTTACTACTGACCCTCTGATCCGTTGGAGGTGCCCCTGGGAAAGAGGCTTTGGTCACTGGACGACTCTCCACCGCTCTGGCCTCTCAGCTCCTTCTCAACTACGTCTGCAGCCCTCCTTAGGCCCAGCCTGCTCCCATCCTGCTTGGGAGATGAGGCCTTCTTCCCTCCTGCCACACAAACCACAGCTAGATAAACATCTGATTGAGCAGTTGATAGCTCCCCAGCTGCCCATCTACTCTTCAAAGAGTTTGACAGTAGAACGTGATGTAAAATGCTATCCGATTCCACAGATTGTAGTCTGTGTATTATGTAGTGTGTGTGTGTGTATTATATATATGTGTGTGTGTGTGTGTGTGTAGCAACTCTCACCAGAGCGACAGTGTCTGGAGACCCCAGGTCCTTTCCCCATCAGATCTAGCTCTATGGGCTTCCTGCTGGGCCCTAGCTCTGAGTGGTAAGAGGGCCCCTGCTCCACCCCTGTGGCCCCGCCGGAGGGCCCTGCCTTGGTCTCCCCCCGGGCCTCCAGCTGACACTTGACATCCGTCATCTTACTGCGCACCTCGGCCATCTGTGCCTTGAGCCGAATCAGGACCCCAGAGTCTGGGGCTCCCCGCCTCACTGTCTGAGGCCTGCGCTCACCCCGCTCCTTCCTGGAGTGGACTTGGACTGGAGCGAGAGAGAGAGAAAAAAGGGAAGAGTGAAAAAAGGAGATTAAAAGATTAATTGGCTATTAGCGCTTATCCTAATGTCTGCCAGAGAGGGAGTGCCAGTGCCTTAGCTTGGCTACCCTGTACAGAGTAGGAGGCTGTGAAAGACAGACCCTACCTGGGCTGTGCAGCAGGGAGGCAGGGGGTCTGGGTTGAAGGCCCCACAGTGACTCCACACTGCTGCGCTCCTTCAGATCCAGTAGCTGGATGAGGATGACGGGGTCAATTTCTAGCAAACTGTTGTTGCTGCCAGCGGAGGAGAGACCACCACTATGCCTCAGAGACCTGGCCCCGGGGTTAGAGCTTCCTGGGAGAGGGTTAGAGTGAGAAAGGTATGTTCAGAGGTACAATGGTGAGGAAACAGTTGCAAACTGAAAGGGGAGACCAAATGTGAGATACACTGGATATGCTTCTATCTATCGAGTGTTGGAGGAGCAGCAAGGGGAGTCAATTGACACTTTGAATGAGTTTGGAAAAGGGCATATTGAATACTTGTGCAAAAGGAAATCTTTACCTAGGTTTTAACACAGAGCGGAGCTCAATGGCTCCTAAAAAGCCCATGCTGCATCTCCATTTTAAGTTACAGACAAGAGAACTCCTGCACCAAGATTCAGTTCAACTCTCCAGCCATTTCACTGCAGTACTGAATGAGTCAGCCGGCGCACAGCTACGAGAGCAGCATAAAAATCATTAAGGGCTGCATACAATGAGCATTTCAAAAGGCGAGAGATTAGATTGGAAAAAAACGCTACTCTGTCTGAGGCAGTGAGAGTAATGGAGGCGGGGACGATAATCCACTTTGCAGCCAATGTTTAATGAATACATTTGAATTTGAATAACCTCCCTGGCTAACCGACTATTAGGCATTGGGGCATGCAATAATGGATATTTTCCTTTCGGAGGAGAGTCCGATATGAAGTAAAAGGGACTACCAACATGTCCAAGTTTAAGGGTGGCCCGCACTGAGTTGCTAAAGTTTAAATCAATTATCAAAGTACCAAAGAGTAACAGGACAAGGCTTAGATCTGCCAAAGAAAGGTGCATCCTAAACACTATGTAAATGAAAGTAAACTGACACATGGATTGTTATGCAGCCTTTCACACTCCCCTTTGGCTTAATAACACACACACACAGTTTAAACATTCCACATCAGCACCCATGACATCCTCTTTAAGCCCCATTAGACACACACACACACACACACACACACGAGAGTTCTGATGATATAGATCAAAAAGAGGAGAGAAAAAAGGCGACGGAAAGAGAGACGTACAGACAAAGTATGAGGGAGAACGAGGCTGTGAGAGAACGGGATGGAGAGAAAAGAGGGGAGGGAGATGGAAAAACAGATGAGGGAGTAGAGAGAGAGAAAGAGATGGAGACAAAGGGGAGGAAGAGGTTACCTGCTGCTCCTGCCACAGCGGCAGGCAGTTCTCCCTCCTCCATATCCAGGTTCCTACTGAACTCCACGTCATTCTCCCCAGACCTGAGAACCAGAGACCATCAACTTCAGGACTGGGAACAACATTGCTCCAATGTCAGTCAAACGAACACTAAAACATTAGCTGACAGCCAACACTAAAGCTGACTGAATGCCGAAACCATGCCAAGACCAGGAAAACAAGTCTACCTATCATTTCAAATAGCCTCGCTGGCATTTAAATTTGGTCAACTGAGTTTTAGTTGATTCAGTTTATCAATTGGTTTTATTGGCCGATTTATTGTTACAAGACAGCGAGATGTGACCATTTGGGGGACATGGAAATGTCGTTCCCTCCATGGACCTCTTTGGGTATAGAAACTGTGCACGTTCAAATCAACCCCACTTAAGGAAAATTGAGTTCCTTGGCCAATACTATAGGCTGGGAGACGGCATTAATGAGACAAATAATAAATCAGCATCCGCAAGACCTTGGCTGGACCAGCAACTCTTCAATGAGAAAGTGTGTGCATGTCCAGGACTCCCTAAATCACCGAGCAGTGTTCCCTTACCAAAAAGCTTTTTAGGGTGATTAGACAGAAAGTGCTCTGTTGTCACAGACCAACTAGTAGCTCTACTGATGAAATTGATGGACACTGCAATGTTCTCTGTCGAATGGTACAGCTTAATGATAAGTCGTGCTGTTCTTTTAGCAGGGGCCAAACGGCCCCATGGGGATGTGCGTGCCCATTTGAGAGTGTGCAAGTAAGTGACTGACTTGTGTGCCTGTACATTGTGTGTTCGTATACATCAGTCTGTAAGCATTCCCTGTATACATGCCTTTAGGTATGCCCCAGGGGACAACGGGAAACACAGCAGCCCTTGCCATTATATCAGCCCATAGCACAACATGAGTCAGAGATATCCAGCAGAGCTTTTCTCACTCGCCGCCACTCAGTGTATTTATAGACGTGGGAACGATGGAGCAACGCATCCCAGAGCATCTTGGAGGAGAAAAAGCCCTACCAGCATTACAGCTTTTGCGAGCGCGAGAGAGAAGTGCCTTGTGGGAGGAGAGGGGGATGGCACTTGACTGTAGTTTCCCCCACAGGGCCTGAGAGGATCCTTGTTAAAAGCAAACATGGAGCACTAACATGGATTTAAATGTTTCAGGAGAGGCATGGAGATTGAACAATGTGTGTTCTCTATGTAATGTGTGTATGCATGCGCATACAGGTCTGTATGAAGACATGGGAAGCCCTTCTGTGAGAGTGTTTATGCATACGGTACATGTGTGATAATGTCTATGTAAGTGTGCGCTTGTGTGAGGAAGGAGCTGGTGAGCCTCGTGTTGGTGTTTTACACTCAGCCAGCCAGGCAGTATGAGGAGCAATGATGACTCATGGACGGCTCATCTGGAGAGCTCACAATGAGGGGGTGGATGGGGGAGAGAGAACATGCGAGGCTGATGATCCAGCGCTGCACTCCACTCTCAGCCTCTCTGGTTGCAGGGGTTTGAAAATACGTCGATGAGGTACGCATACACTAGTCATATAAAACACTTTTTCTAAGTAGCACAACCCGGATGGTGGGGAAGGGCAGAGGGAGTCTAACTTAATTGTACTGATAGGATGCGGAAAATATACATTTCCTTTCTGCATCCATCCCCCAAAAACAAGCAAGTTTCGGTAGGCCACTCACATGGTCTCTTCGTCGATGTCGTTCTCCTCTGTGTTGCTGGTTGCCGTGGAGCTGCCAGAGGTGCTGCTGCCGTCCAGAGGGTTCACCTCCTCATCCCCCGTCAGACAGTCCACCTCCAAATCCCCGTCAGACAGCTCCTGACCACACCACAACGTTGGCACAACATTTACATAAGAGCCTCTTTGTACTGCTCTGTCAAGTTTTATCATCTGATACACCAATGAAACAGTCCATGCTCAAGGTCCCTGTCAGATTGCTCATGATCACACTTCACAACATTAATGCAACATTAGCACAATGTTCAGACAACAGCTCCTGACGCACCAAGTGTTTCCCCTCTACTGTGTCGCATCTCCATCTTAAGACAACTTATGATACTGCACACTGAGGTCAGTGCTTAGGTATGACAAGAGAAATTAAGTGGAAGAAAAGATGGAATGATTTATAAGTGTTTTTTAAATCTAATTTAGTCCAGTAATAGACTAATGATACGCCATTTTTAAAATAACATTTTAATCTGAAACAAATATGAACCAAAAATATACATTTTGTGAAGTTCTGTGAAAGGGAGTAGTACACAGCGTTGAACGAGATCTTCAGTTTCTTGGCAATTTCTCGCATGGAATAGCCTTAATTTCTCAGAACAAGAAAAACTGACGAGTTTCAGAAGAAAGTCTTAGTTTTTAGACATTTTGAGCCTGTAATCAAACCCCCAAATGCTGATGCTCCAGATACTCAACTAGTCTAAAGAAAGCCAGTTTTATTGCATCTTTAATCATAAGTTTTCAGCTGTGCTAACATCTATTTGATGTTATTTTGATGTTATTTTAATGAAGGAAAAAGTGCTTTTTGTTAAAAAACAAGGACATTTCTAAGTGACCCCAAACTTTTGAACGGTAGAATAGGGCACTGGGCCACCACGAGCCAAAACAGCATCAATGTGCCTTGGCATAGATTCTATAATGGTCTGGAACTCTATTGGAAAGTTGACACCATTCCACAATACATTTATTTGGTGTTTTGTTGATGGTGATAGAAAACGCCATCTCAGGCGCCTCGCCAGACTCCCATTAGGGCTGGACAATATGGCCAAAATATATCACGGAATTTTATGTTTTTAATAATAAAAGCGTTAAATTTTCTTTATAAGTAGTGCATAACCCAAGGGTGGCAACACATACAGTTGAAGTCAGAAGTTTACATACACCTTAGCCAAATACATTTAAACTCTGTTTTCCTGACATTTAATCCTAGTAAAAATTCCCTGTCTTAGGTCAGTCAGGAACACCACTTTTAATTTAAAAAAATGTGAAATGTCAGAATAATAGTAGGAGAGAATTCTTTATTTCATCACATTCCTAGTGGGTCAGAAGTTTACATACACTCAATTAGTACTTGGTAGCATCGCCATTAAATTGTTTAACTTGGGTCAAACTTTTCGGGTAGCCTTCAAGCTTCCCACAGTAAGTTGGGTGAATTTTGGCCCATTCCTCCTGACAGAGCTGGTGTAACTGAGTCAGGTTTCTAGGCCTCTTTGCTCGCACATGATTTTTCAGTTCTGCCCACAAATTTTCTATGGGATTGAGGTCAGGGCTTTGTGATGGCCACTCCAATACTGTGACTTTGTTGTCCTTAAGCCATTTTGCCACAACTTTGGAAGTATGCTTGGGGTCATTGTCCATTTGGAACACCCATTTGCGACCAAGCTTTAACTTCCTGACTGATGTCTTGAGATGTTGCTTCAATATATCCACATGATTTTCCTTCCTCATGATGTCATCTATTTTGTGAAGTGCACCAGTCCCTCCTGCAGCAATGCACCCCAACAACATGATGCTGCCACCCCCGTGTTTTATAGTTGGGATGATGTTCTTCGGCTTGCAAGCCTCCCCCTTTCTCCTCCAAACATAACGATGGTCATTATGGCCAAACAGTTCTATTTTTGTTTCAGCAGACCAGAGGACATTTCTCCAAAAAGTACCACCTTTGTCCTCATGTGCAGTTGCAAACCATAGTCTGTCTTTTTTAGGGGAATTTTGGAGCAGGTGCTTCTTCCTTGCTGAGCGGCCTTTCAGGTTGTGTCGATATAGGACTCGTTTTACTGTGGATATAGATACTTTTGTACCCGTTTTCCTCCAACATCTTCACAAGGTCCTTTGTTGCTGTTCTGGGATTGATTTGCACTTTTCGCACCAAAGTACGTTAATCTCTAGGAGACAGAACGCGTCTCCTTCCTGAGCGGTATGACGGCTGCGTGGTCCCATGGTGTTTATACTTGCATACTATTGTTTGTACAGATGAACATGGTACCTTCAGGTGTTTGGAAATTGCTCCCAAGGATGAACCAGTCTTGGAGGTCTATAATATTTTTTCTGAGGTCTTAGTTGATTTCCCCCATGATGTCAAGCAAAGAGGCACTGAGTTTGAAGGTAGGCCTTGAAATACATCCACAGGTATACCTCCAATTGACTCAAATGATGTCAATTAGCCTATCAGAAGCTTCTAAACCCATGACATAATTTTCTGGAATTTTCCAAGCCGTTTAAAGGCACAGTCAACTTAGTGTATCTAAACTTTCTGACCCACTGGAATTGTGATACAGTGAATTATAAGTTAAATATTCTGTCTGTAAACAATTATTGGAAAAATGACTTGTGTCATGCACAAAGTTGATGTCCTAACGTGACTTGCCAAAACTATAGTTTGTTAACAAGAACTTTGTGGAGTGGTTGAAAAACGAGTTAATGACTCCAACCTAAGTGTATGTAAACTTCCAACTTCAACCGTACATTCTAAGTCATTTCAATGGGTCTATCTCCATTCTGATTATTTTATAATGTTGTCAACATTGATCAATTTCTGCATTTACTGCACTAATTTGAGAATTTCCACACTGCCACGTAGGGTTGTTCGATATGGGCAAACAACCTAGGCCTGATCTTTTACCAAATGTTGCAATTGCGATTTGACTTGCGATTTAGAGCAAAACACTTGGACTCACTGTTGGAATTACGGAAACAGAATGTTTATTCTAATTCTATACTAGTGGGCACTTTGAATACAATGTTGTTGACATGACAACGAATGAAAATGCCAGGAAGGAGTTATTGTGACAGGGTAGGAACCAAAGTGTTGACAAGTGTTTCCAAGGGGACCCTATTATCTCTTAGCTACTTCATTTAGATAACATATTTATGCTTTGCAAATTCCTCTTTTATTTAGAAGATACTGTTTCAAACAATATTTAAGTCTACAGCCTGATAATACCAGTGATGGTGTATAGCAAATTACATTTGCTATACAGTATAATCAGTATAATCATATGGTAGTGTGTGCACCATCTTGAACCAAAAACATGAACCAATACAGTGATCATCGGCGGTCCTCATTAATATGATTATAAAGCGCTAATGTCTGAGTTACTCACATTGGAGTCATCGTGCTGAGTCTTCTCTTCCTCCTCCTCCTCCTCTTCCTCTTTGGTGTCAGTGGTCTGGCAGCTGTCCTCAGCCACGGGGCCTTTCCCTGAGCGGGAGTCTCTCTCCGAGGTCGAGGGGCCCAGGCGCCGGTTAGGAGGGGACGAGCTGCGAGACTGCTGCCTACAGATCAGCTCAATGGCCAGCCTCTGAAAACGGGTGGACATAATATGCAGTGACAAGACAAACATTTAAGCTAAGATTCATTTGTGATCTAAGCAAACTCGGTCCTGGGGTTCCCCCTGGGTGCACGTTTAGTTTTTTGGACCTAGCACTGCAAAGCAGATTCAAATAATCAAAGCTTGATGAGTTTGTTATTTGAATCAGTTGTGTAGTGCTAGGGAAAAATCCAAAACGTGGACCCAGTACCTAATTTGGTAAACCCTGATCTAAGCCCCCACCTCTTTGAGATTGTTGATCTGCTGGATGTAGCTGGACTGGGCTGACTCCAGCTGGCTGATGTACCAGTATTGGTCTCTGCACTTCTGGAAGAAGGTGGGCGAACGTACCTGGTACCTGTTGAGGATAGAGACAGTAACCTCGGCAGTCGAACAAGACATCAATGAACCCGGAATCAGAGCTGATAAAGACATGGCACCTTTCTGTCTAATGTGTAGTAGTGGTAACTCACCTGCAGTGAGTTACCACTACTAAGAACTATGTGGGAGGCTGGGCTGAAGCAGAAACGTGGCAATTAACTACAATGACCATAATCCATTGCGCCTGTTCTTTCCAGCACGGACAGAGATGGATACACTTTTACGCCTGCTACGTTAGATACACGGAACGCGTGAGAGAGGAATGACGAGAGAGAGGGATAAGGAACACATTCAACGACAGTTTGTGAATGTGTGTCTTATCTACTTTGTAGAACTAGTAAAATTATTGTGTCAGACAGACAGCTCTGCAGCATGTTTAGGCAGACTAGCCTAGCTAAATATGAGGAGTAAAAACAATATGGGGAGCACAGAGATAACGTTGTCTGATTGACTGCTTCTGCCTGAGCAGAGATGAGATGACGACTAAAGAATGAAAAATAATAGGTCATCAAATAAACAGTAATATACACAACTGAAATATTTTATTTCATATTATTTTCTATCGTTGTATCTAATGTGGAATTGACAGAGAATGGAATATTTTCAAAGTTTTGGCAATTGAATGTTAACAATTTTTGGCTTAGAAATTTCCATTAAAAAGCTCTCAAATAATTTTTATGAAATTATTTCATAATACATTTTTAAATGTTTTAATCTTGAAATGGAAAATCTTTATAAAAAAATTAAATAGTCAAACCGACCTCAAAAAGCACTAGTCGCTCACCAATACCCACCTGAGGACTAGAGTGTCAGTCTGCATGTTGAGGTAGCCCTCACTGGCCAACAGGTCCAGTCTGAAGAAGCGGTTGTATCCCCAGCACTCCCCCACCTCAAATCAAATTTTATTTGTCACATACACATGGTTAGCAGATGTTAATGTGAGTGTAGCGAAATGCTTGTGCTTCTAGTTCCGACAATGCAGTAATATCCAACGAGTAATCTAACCTAACAATTACCTTACACACACACACACACACACACACACACACACACACACACACACACACACACACACACACACACACACACACACACACGTGTAAAGGAATGAATAAGAATATGTACATAAAAAATATATGAATGAGTGATGGTATAGAACGGCATTGGCAAGATGCAGTAGATGGTATAGAGTACAGTATATACATATGAGATGAGTAATGTAGGGTATGTAAACATTATATGAAGTGGCACCAGACCTCAAAGTCTGACGCAAACTCCCTGATGATGTTCTTAGTGGGGTCGCTGGAGGCCTGGTGAACCATCTCCACGCGGTACTCGTACCTACAGACACAAACACACGCGTTAAAGGTGATATAACTAAAAGTGAAAACTTGAAAGAGAATGACAATTTGACAAAAACATACTTTGACGTTTCAGGGAGTCCTGCAGACAGTTCCAAGAAAACGGACAGGTAATTGCCACGCACCACACCGTTGCCATCCTGAAGGAGAAACACACATAATGATGAACATGACCAGTTTTTCACAGATCTTCAATACTGAAAACTTTGTTGTGACATATCAAATCTAGTAGCTAGAGTAAGATAGGATGAACATAAGAGCTAATTGTCTCGTTTCAATTACTACAAGATAACAACCAAATGTTGGAGGTGTCGGTCTACTCCAACGGAGGCTACAGAGGGGAGGATGGCTCATAATAATGGCTGGAACAGAGCAAATGGAATGGCATAAAACAAATGTAAATGTGTTTGATGTATTTGATGCCATTCATTCCGCTCCAGCCGTTACCACGAGCCTGTCCTCCCCCAATTAAGGTGCCACCAACCGCCTGTGGTCTACTCACTGGGTAAACCTTGAGTCTCCAGCAGAGGCCAGATATCTGGAGTGGTGGGCTGTAGACAGGATCTGCCCTCTGTCTCAGGGTGCTGCAAGACCAACGGAACACACCGGCAGAATAACAAGTCAGATAGGATGAACCCATTCATTAAACAAGCCAATTTCTACTGCGTCTTGGTAAGTGTCACAACGAGAGAGAAATTGCTCATCATCATGGGCCGACATGTCCGTGGTTGTTTTAACGGAGCAAATCCCCCAACCGACTGGTGCTAATACATGATCAGTCACATGCTAATTAGCAGCTAGAGCATAAGCACTTAATCAGAGCCTTGGACTTGGCAACCCAAATGGGGGACTTAGTATTCTTTGCCAAGACACAAAAGGTAAAATATATTTTGTTTGTTGTTTAAAAAGACTGTTGATTTCTATTCAAATCAAACTTTGTCACATGCGCCGAATACAACAAGTGTAGACCTTAACGTGAAATGCTTACTTACAAGCCCTTAACCAACAGTGCAGTTCAAGAAGAGTTAAGAAAATATTTAACAAATAAACTGAAGTATAAAATTATAAACACAATAACGAGGCTATATAGAGGGGGTACAGGTACCGAGTCAGCGTGCGGGGGTACAGGTTAGAGGTCATTTGTACATGTAGGTAGGGGTGAAGTGACTATGCATAGATAATAAACAGCGAGTAGAAGTAGTGTACAAAACAAATGGGAGGAGGGGGGGGGCAATGTAACAGTCCAGTGACCTTTTGATTAATTGTTCAGGAGTCTTAAGGCTTGGGGGTAGAAGCTGTTAAGGAGCCTTTTGGTCCTAGACTTGGTGCTCCGGTACCGCTTGCAGTGCAGAAGCAGAGAAAATTGTGTGACTGGAGTCTGACAATTTTATGGGCTTTCCTCTGACACCGCCTATTATATAGGTCCTGGATTCAAGGAAGCTTGGCAACAGTGATGTACTGGGCTGTACGCACTACCTTCCCTCTGTAGCGCCTTACGGTCAGATGCCGAGCAGTTGCAATACCAGGCGGTGATGCAACCAGTCGTGCCCTCTTCACAACTGTCTTGGACCACGATAGATCGTTGGTGATGTGGACACAAAGGAACTCGAAACTCTTGACCCACTCCATTACAGCCCCGTTGATGTTAATGGGGGCCTGTTCGGCAAAACTTTTCCTGTAGTCCATGATCAGCTCCTTTGTCTTGCTCACATTGAGGGAGAGGTTGCAGTCCTGGCCCCACACTGCCAGTTCTCTGACCTCCCTATAGGCCGTCTCATCGTTGATCAGGCCTACCACTGTTGTGTCGTCAGCAAACTTGGTGTTGGAGTCGTGTTTGGCCACGCAGTCGTCAGTGAAGAGGGAGTACAGGAGGGTATAAGTACACACCCCTGAGGGGCCCCAGTGTTGAGGATCAACGTGGCATACATGTTGTTTCCTAAACTTACCACCTGGGGGTGGGCCGTCAGGAAGTCCAGGATCCAGTTGCAGAGGGAGGCGTTTAGTCCCAGGGTCCTTAGCTTAGTGATGAGCTTTGTGGGCACGATGGTGTTGAACGCTGAGCTGTTGTCAATGAACAGCATTCTCACATAGGCGTTCCTTTTGTCCAGGTGGGAAGGAGCAGCTTGGTGCAATTGAGATTGCGTCATCTGTGGATCTGTTGAGGCGGTATACGAATTGGAGTGGGTCTAGGGTATCCGGGAGGATGCAGTTGATGTGAGCCATGAACAGCATTTCAAAGCACTTCATGGCTACCGACGTGAGTGCTACGGGGTGGTAATCATTTAGGCAGGTTAACTTCGCTTCCTTGGGCACAGGGACTATGGTGGTCCGCATGAAACAAGCATGTATTAGACTGGATCAGAGAGAGGTTGAAAATGTCAGTGAAGACAGTTGTCAGTTGGTCCGCACATGCTTTGAGTACACGTCCTGGTAATCCATCTGGCCCCGGGTCTCACTCACATCAGCTACTGAGAGCGTTATCACACTCATCCAGAACAGCTGGTGTGCTCGTGCATGCTTCAGTGTTGCTTGCCTCAAAGCGAGCATAAAAAGGCATTTAGCTTGTCTGTTAGACTCGCGTCACTGGGCAGCTCACGGCTGGGTTTCTCTTTGTAGTCCATAATAGTTTTCAAACCCTGCCACATCCAACAAGCGTCAGAGCCGGTGTAGTAGGATTCAATCTTAATCCTGTATTGACGCTTTGCCTGTTTGATGGTTCGTCTGAGGGCATAGCGGAATCTAGATTAGTGTCCCGCTCCTTGAAAGTGGCAGCTCTAGCCTTTAGCTTGATGTTGCCTGTAATCCATGGCTTCTTGTTGGGATACACGATCACTGTGGGGTCGACGTCGCGATGCACTTATTGATGAAGCCGATGACTGAGGTGGTATACTCCTCAATGGCATTGGATGAATCCCGGAACATATTCTAGTCTGTGCTAGCAAAACAGTCCTGTAGCGTAGCATCCACGTCATCTGACCACTTCCATATTGAGTGAGTCACTGGTACTTCCCGCTTTAGTTTTTGCTTGTAAGCAGGAATCAGGAGGATAGAATTACTGCCAAATGGAGGGCGAGGGCAGGCTTTGTACGCATCTCTGTGTGTGGAGTAAAGGTGATCTAGAGTTTTTTTTCCCCCCCTCTGGTTGCACATGTGACATGCTGGTAAAAATTTGGTCAAATTGATTTAAGTTTGCCTGCATTAAAGTCCCCGGCCACTAGGAGCAGCGCTTCTGGGTGAGAATTTTCTTGTTTGCTTATGGCCTTATAGAGTTAGTTGAGTGTCCTCTTAGTGCCAGCGTCGGTCTGTGGTGGTGAATAGAGGACTACAAATAATATAGATGAGAACTTTCTTGGTATATAGTGTGGTCTACAGTTTATCATTAGGTACTCTACCTCAGGCGAGCAATACCTCAAGACTTATTTAATATTAGACATCGCGCACCAGCTGTTATTGGCAAAAATATACACCCCACCCCTCGTCTTACCAGACGTAGCTTCTCTATTCTGCCGGTGCATTGAAAATCTCTCCAGCTCTATATTATCCGCGTCGTCGTTCAGCCACGACTCGTTGAAACACAAGATATTACAGTTCTTAATGTCCCGTTGGTAGGATAATCGTTAGCCATCAATTTTATTTTCCAATGACTGCATGTTAGCAAGTAGAATTGATGGCAGTGGGAGTTTACTTGCTCGCCTACGGATTTTCAAAAAGGCAGCCCATCTGGGTCATATTTTCCTCCGTCTTTTCTTCACACAAATGTGTATCTTTCTCGTTAAAGGAAAAGACTTCTTCCAGTTCGTGGTGAGTAATCCCAGTTCTGATGTCCAGATGTTATTTATTTTCAGTCATAAGAGACAGTAGCAGCAACATTATGTACAAAATAAATAAGTAAAAAAATAAGTTAAACAAGGCAACAAAAAAATAAATTTGCACGATTGGTTACGGGCATGTAAAACTTCAGCCATCCTCTTCGGCTTCATCTTAACATACACAAGCTGAATATCAGAGCATTTTCAAGACTAGATGAGGAAGAGCGATGAGGATTTTTTTACCTGAAGTTTGCCAGAATGAAAGTGCTTGAGTCATAGGCAGGAACCAGCTCACTGTATGTGTGTGTGGGGGGGAGATGTTTCGTAATTACAGCTCAATTTCATCAAATATCCATTAAAAGCATAAAAATATCTTGCTGCATTATGACTCATCCAAAATGGAAATGTATATCTGAAAATACAAAATTAAACTGAACATCCATATTTAAAAAGTGGATCCTCCTTTCTCTGACGACAATTTGAAAACACAGCTACAACAAAGTCTAAAAAGAGAGTGCAGGGCATTTTTGCATTCTCAAGTTCTCTAGTCGCATCATCTGTGGTTAAGTACAGTACCTAGGGAGTGCAGGTAGAATGGGTTTAGTGCAGTAGGATTTAGTATGTTACCTGGTGAAGTCTGGGGGGACTGGGGTGGTAACAAACGACTGCATGGGCTTGCGGTGAACCTGCTGGAACATGAGCAGGATCTCTGGGCTCTTGGAGATCAACTCGCTCTTACTGCAGGAGCGCAGCTGAAGGACAGAACAACACACACAATTCTAGAGCTCCGCAGAGCAGCACCTGACCCACCCCCCCACCCTTAACGCTTAAATTCATCTCATTTCACTGGCGGCATGACATATCAAGGTAGAGTTCCACAGGCCATGGAAATCCCAAGGTGGAATGTATAAGTAAACATCTGGGTGAAGGGCGGAAAACAGCTATATCTTTTTCTTCAATTGACTGTGTTTGAATAACGCATTACGAACCTGAGAAACATCCTGAAAGATTCACATGGCTGAATTTGAATGCGTGACTGACAGTTGAAGCCAGGACACCCATTCTCTCAGGGGGCTTGCGACCTTCATTGAATTTAGGCTCAGTTTTGAAATATAGGAATCTCTGGACTGAAAAGGGCAGGATTATCAAGCTCTTGCCAATCAATGACTCATCTAAAACATAAAAGCTTAGTTTCTCACAAGAGTTTCAAATTAGGGCGAACAACCTGGTTTCTTGAAGTTTCACATGAGTTCTCTCAGAAAACTAAAAGTAAATCTCAATAGTCTGAAAAATGTAATGGAGTTCAAGCTTTTGGGGGATTTTATGCTACTGAAGCTGGCTGGTAAATGCGGCCAGGAGATGGCCAGGTTTAAAAAATGCCTAGCTTTTGTGTCACTATCTAACAGGAAAAGCTAACTTCATTATTCTTACATGTACTAAAATTATACTGAACAAAAATAAACTTCAAAAACTTTACTGAGTAACATTTAATAAGGAAATCAGTCAATTGAAATAAATTCATTAGGCCCTGATCTATGGATTTCACATGACTGGGAATACAGATACGCATCTGTTGGTCACCGATACTTAAAAAAGGGTAGGGAGTGGATTAGAAAACTAGTCCGTATCTGGTGTGACCACCACTTGCCACATGCAGTGCGACACATCTCCTTCACATAGAGTTGATCAGGCTGTTGATAGTGGCCTGTGGAATGTTGTCCCACTCTTCAATGGCTGTGCAAAGTTGCTGGATATTGACGGGAACTGAAACACGCTGTCGATCCAGAGCATCCGAAACGTGCTCAATATGTGACATGTCTGGTGAGTAGACAGGCCATGGAACAACTGGGACATTTTCATCTTCCAGGAATTGTGTATAGAGCCTTGCGACATGTAGCCGTGCATTATCATGACGAAACATGGTGATGGCGGCAGATGAGAGGCACAACAATGGACCTCAGGATCTTGTCACGGCATCTCTGTGCATTCAAATTGATATCAATAAAATGTAATTGTGTTCGTTGTTCGTAGCATATGCCTGCCCATACTATAACCCTACCACCACCAAGGGGCACTCTGTTCACAACGTTGACATCAGCTAACCGCTCGCCCACACAACGCCATACACTTGGTGGTTGTGAGGTCGGTTGGAAGTACAGCCAAAATCTCTAAAATGACGTTGTAAGCTGCTTATGGTAGAGAAATGAATATTATTATATTCTGTTAACGCATACCCAAATTATGTTGTTGACTCGTCCTAGAGTCCTATGTCACCAAAGCATAATTTGGAGAAGAAAAAAAACGTTTAAAAAAAAAAAACCACTTCAAAACAGACTGTTTCAAAAATGTTTGCCATTTCCTCATAGATTATGTCATACTAGTGAGGAGGATGAGCTGGCCAATCAGTACTCTACTCACATAAATCTGTTTAATGACTAGCATGAATATTTTTAAATGACCAGTATACACCCACACCATTCTGTTATTGGGGTACAGATGGAGCATTCCACACTTGACCAAAACACCTCAGCTAATCAAAAGGGATGTGGAATGACTCCAATGTAGCATTGGAGTCATGAGAAGGGCTAGCCTAACCTATGACCTGACCCATCACACACCACCCCCCCCCCCCCCCCCCCCCCCCCCCCCCCCCCCCCCCCCCCCCAGCCAGTGGTAAGAAGTGACATCCCAAGAAAACTATACAACACAAATGGCCCCTAGCCTCTCACACAAGTTTTCTTCCATTAACACTAAAATTAAATATTTTCATTAAACTAAATAAAAATGAACAAATCAGGTCTGAAAACTAACAAACTAAACCTAATTCAAAACGAATAGAAATAAAGATGAATCTAAAAAACACAAAACTATAATAACCTTGGTGCAGATGCAGAGTAAGAGGATATGAAACGAGAGAAAGCTTCTAGAATCTAGACCATTGGTGGCTCAGTGCCTTTTCTCCCCCAGCTTCCTGCTACCCTGAGTGCTGTGCAGTGTGGCGTGCCAGACTTCCACTGGAAACACTTCACACTCTCCTCTTAAGCACCTGCCTCCACAAACCACAGGACCACACACCCTGAAGCAGGTACACCGTGTCCAATCCACTTGTAGTGCCACCTATGCTGTTATTATTGCCTTTTGGTTTACTGGTGTTAAATGTATTAAATGGTACACTGTATAGTGAGTGGTATGGTACAAGTTCACACACCTGATGTTCCACCTCTTGTAGGAGAGACTCCAGTAGCTCAGTCTCCTGGGTGAGGGAGGTCTTCTGACCTGTTGTGAGAGGACATTTTCATGTAAAAAATAATATTTCAGTGACATAGAAGGGCATTACAGTGACTAGAGTGAACCCGGAATGGTGTCACCAAATGAGCGTACCCATGAGGGTGAGGAGTTTGTTCTTGAGCTGGTTGTCCAGACGGGCGATCATCATCTCCACTGCATTACGGATCTCTCGCACTCGCTCGTCCTTGGCCCCTCGCACTGCTTCCACATTCCTCTCCTGAGAGAACCAGAAAACCATGTCAAATGAAGGCAGAGATTGGTACAACGGTAACTTCATCGGTCATCATAGATGGATAGTGTGTAGAGGATAATTCGCTACAGAGGATAATTACCTGTAGTGTCGTTGTGCCATCTAGCGGTTAAAATCAACACTGCATTAGTGATACTATTTTCTCATGTGCGCGTCTAACCAAGCCACAAAAAACAATCAAACGATCCCATGATATGTCATATTATACAGAAACAGTTCCCCTCACCACTTCCTGCACCAGGCTGATAAGTTCCATGAGGCGTCGGCGGAGCTTGGCCACCTCCTCGTTCACCTTGGTCACGTGCTGCTCATAGATCTCAGCCAGAGGCTTGAAGGTGTGGCCACCATGCTTGGGAAAGGGGTAGATGTGGTGATCATAAAATGGAGGGACGGACTGACATAGTACTTGTCTTATACCAAACTGATGTGGGCTTGATTGAGAATACTCCTCTGGGGGTCACTTACCATGCCTCCCCACAGAGCACACTGGTGGCAGATGCACTTCTTACAGGTCCAGCAGAACACACTGAGCTTCTCATGGTGGTTCTCACACCTGTAGACAAACCACACAACTGATAAGGTTGGCACATCCAGACCCTCTGGAATCTCTTTTCAATACATTTTCTATAATTAACCATGTTTCGATCCAGTTTTTTTTTGCAAGTAAAAGCAAACCGTATAAAAAATAAATAAATCATGATAGCTGTGATGGAAACAGGAAGGGTCTGTAAAATGTTATAAACGCAGACATAATGTGAGAAATGGAGGAGGAAACTACTTTATGTACAAATATTGATATAATAACCATCATATCAAAGTAAACTTGGGAGTCAGGTGATGATATGGTATGTGGTCCTCCCACTACGACTCGGGAAACCATGCAGTTTATTAGGCTACAGATTAAATAGGGTGGTGAAAGTGCACGGTGATGAGCTTGACGCTCCTATCCATTAAATATCAAGGGTCTTATTCTGGTTACATGATGATCGATGCTTGACAGCCGTCTGATAGTTGAACATGTGATGGAAACATTGATCTTTAGGTTTTTATTGAAATCATGGAAACGTAAGTGAAAAAGTCAATTTCACATGTGCACTGTCATCATGCACTGATTTTTATCCCCAACAAGGGTGGGAAATGAGAATATGGAAAAATCTGCTTAAAGAAAATATGCGCATGAAAATCTAATGGCAATTGGGTGGAAAACAAGCTACGGTCAGCAAAACAACTCCCGAACAACCAGCCATTTATAAACTCAGCCCACATTAGAATGTGCTGGGCCTTCAAATTTCCTAGCTGAAAGGACACAATTTTAGGTTGCTTTTGCCTCATACTGCAGGTACAAGCTACATTTTGTTTAATGGGGGTTCAGGTCGTTTTAGAGGTCTTCAGAAAGGGGTAGAAAGGGCAGAGAGAGACAGAAGGATAAAAAAAGCAGTGGTAGTGATGATGAATGAGGCGGCGAGTCACAGGGGAGCGATGGAGAGGGATGCTGGGGCTCACTTGTCCTTGTCGTTCTCCTCATGTTTGGAGAGGTTGCAGAGCTGCAGAGTGTCCAGCTGCTGGGTAACTTCCTCAACCCAACGGCAGTTCACCAGCTCCCGCAGCTGCAGTGGTGCCCTGGACACACACAAGATCAGGCTTGACATATAATGCCCACTAAATGGTGGCTAGAGCCTAGGTCAGGGATGTCAAACTCATTCCATGGAGGGCCTAGTGTCTGCATGTTTTTTGTTTTTCCTTTCAATTAAGACCTAGACAACCAGGTGAGGGGAGTTCTTTACAAATTAGTGACGTTACTTCATTAATCAAGTACCAGGGAGGAGCGAAATCCTGCAAACAGTCTGCCCTCCTGGAAATGAGTTTGACAAGTGGCCTAGGTCTATCCAAAAACATCTAATCAAACAATATAGCCAAAGGAAGTTACATACAGATCTCCAAGTTTAGTATACCTTCAAGAATTTTTCAAGCAAGACTTCTTTAGAAACGTGTTTCTTTTACCAGCATGAATTGATACTGGCACTAGAATTTTTCCAGGGTCGCAACCCCTACTTTGAATACTACGACAGTAGTAGGAGGAGGGCTTACCGACAGTGTGGGCATTGGGCTCTCTGCTCAGTCAACCAGCGCTGTCAATAGGAGAGGTTACATTACAGCACTGCAGATGAGGTTGTATAGATTTCTACAAGATTCCTAACACCCATGACCGCATTCATTTACTATATTTCTAGCCTGACAGTTCAATGTAAACACTAATGAGAATGTTTCTATACTTTAATCATTTGAAAATGTAAATTGGAATTTTGGATTTCTCTGGTAAACAAGAAAAGTAGTTTCATAAAGCTTCTGCTTAATTCACCAATGCTGTGAGTTAAGCATGTTAGTCCGAACAGAGACTTTTTAATGTGCATTGTTGTAGATTTCTCCCTCACAACCCAGCTGTGCAGTTACGCTAACGAGCTGGCCTCATTGCCCGTGGCGACATGTCATGAGACTCACCCTTATGCAGCTGAAACAGCAGAGTTTGGAGCAGTGGGGGCAGAGCCGAGCGTCCCGCAGCTTCTCCATACAGATGAAACAACGAAACACCTCCGCAATACTCTACGTGCAGAGATGGAAGGCTTTTAAATTATCAAAGCAAGACTGGAACCATTATAAATTGACAGGAAACAGTAGGCTCTTGAAATGTGGTGTACAATACATTCAATTAATACAGGCCTAACTAGAAATGTGATATAGGGTATATATTTTGTAAATTAACTTTCTAAATATACAGAAAATATCAATCTATCAAACAGTGATAAAAACTAGCAGCACAATGGTCACAGGGGGGGGGGGGGGGGCTTAGTCATGGACATGCAAGCAGGAATCCATTCTTATTTGGTAAAGTTGAGGCACAAACCAATGTAAATGACTGTCTGGTGGGGTGAGCAATATCACAATCTAATGCAATTGGCATAAGGCCAACGATGGCTGAGAGGAAAAGCTCTAGTCTAGTAATACATCCTGAGCTCAGGAATGCTTCCATCCATCCGCCTGTCAGCTGAGGAGATTTTCTAGTTAGAGCAGTGTGTCTAGTTGTTCACACAAGCAAGTCAGAGATGGGTCTTTATCTAAAGCTGCAGTGAGGTAACCAGTGACATACATAATGACAGAGTGAAAATATATATTTTTTTATGTTTGCAAATGTATAAAAATAAAAAAAACGTACCTTATTCACTTATAGTACCAGTCAAAAGTTGACACCTACTAATTCCAGGCTTTTATTTTCTACATTGTAGAATAATAGTGAAGACATCAAAACTATGAAATAAAACATATGGAATCATGTAGTAACCAAAAAAAGTTAAACATATCCAAATATATTTGAGATTAGAGATTCTTCAAAGTAGCCACCCTTTGCCTTGATGACAGCTTTGCACTCTCTTCGCATTCTCTCAACCAGATAAAATAGTCCTATTTGGTAAAAGACCAAGTCCATATTATGGCAAGAACAACTCAAATAAGCAAAGAGAAATGACAGTCCATCATTACTTTAAGACATGAAGGTCAGTCAAAGTGCAGTCGCAAAAACCATCAAGCGCTATGATGAAACTGGCTCTCATGAGGACTGCCTCAGGAAAGGAAGACCCAGAGTTACTTCTGCTGCAGAGGACAAGTTCATTAGAGTTACCAGCCCAAATAAATGCTTCACAGAGTTCAAGTAGCAGACACCTCAACATCAACTGTTCAGAGACTGCGTGAATTAGGCCTTCATGGTAGAATTGCTGCAAAGTAATCACTACTAAAGGACACCAATATGAAGAAGAGACTTGCTTGGGCCAAGATACACAAGCAATGGACATCAGACCTGTGGAAATCTGTCCATTAGTCTGATGAGTCCAAATTTGAGATTTTTGGTTCCAACCCGCTGTGTCTTTGTGAGACGCAGAGTAGGTGAACAGATGATCTCCACATGTGTGGTTCCCACAGTGAAACATGGAGGTGTGATGATGTGGGGTGTTTGGCTGGTGACACTGTCAGTGATTTATTTAGAATTCAAGGCACACTTAACCAGCATGGCAACCACAGGATTCTGCAGCGATATGCCATCCCATCTGGTTTGCGCTTAGTAGGAGTATCATTTGCTTTTCAACAGGACAATGGTCCAACACACCTCCAGACTGTGTAAGGACTATTTGACCAAGAAGATGGAGTGCTGCGTCAGATGAGCTGGCCTCCACAATCACCCAACCTCAACCCAATTGAGATGGTTTGGGATGAGTTGGACCGCAGTGTGAAGGAAAGCAGCCAACTCCTTCAAGACTGTTGGAAAAGCATCTCTCATGAAACTGGTTGAGAGAATGCCAAGAGTGCACAAAGCTGTCAACAACGCAAAGGGTGGCTACTTTGAAGAATCTAAACTATATTTAGATTTATTTTACACTTATTTGGTTACTACATGATTCCATGTGTCATTTCAGTGTTGATGTCTTCACTATTATTCTACAAAGTAGAAAATAGTACAAATAAAGAAAAACCCTTGAATAAGTAGGTGTCCAAACGTTTGACTGGTACTGTATACTGATGTGCAAAATGGACCACACCTCAACACTTTGTTCATCCATCTCAGCCAGTTCAGTTTTCTTCAAGTGGAGGAAATTGGGTGAAATCTCAATCCAATACCTATTATCATGGTGAGAAAGAAAACAGGGGTGTAATCATTAGTCCAAACAGTTGCGCTTCGCAACAAAAACGAATTTTTATTTGACAAATTCCGGTTGGCTCCATCCCCGTTTTGTTCTGTTTGTTTATGTTTAAGAAATGGTTTGCAATGAATACGTCGCAGGGTTACAAAACGAACCCAACAAACAGGGCGGGAACTAAATTAATATGTCCAATATAAATATTAGTTTGATGTTTTCCAACTGTTTGGAGTGTAATCGTTACGCAGATTCTGTTGCAAAACTTTTTGCAGAAACCGTTTACGCCAAATCGAAATGCAAACATTCAGGTAGGTCCCTCCCCGTTTATTTTGGTTCTTAAACGGTAGACTTTCTGTAATGAACACACCCCAGTTGTGTCAAACTAATGCAGATAGAGGTCAAGTCATTTCCAGCGCATAAATGAAAGAGTTCATGATAACGGTATTTCAAAACGAACATTGGTGTTCAATAAATTCAAGCTGAAAAAGAGTTTGGCTCTGTGACTGGTTAGCTAACGTTAAGCAGGTGGTGACTTGGCTAATTAATACTGGTTTCCAAAACTTTGTTGGTTATATCCATCTATACACACACCATTAAAATAATTGTAGTTTGACATGGGGTTGAACAACAAAGCTAACTAACTAGTAAACTTTTTAAAAAAGATAGCCAATGAAGTTGTGCATTATGTTATGAGGGCTGATGGCAAATTCTAATTCATAGCTAGCGAGCTAGCTAACGTTAGCTGACTATGATAGTTATCTTACCTTCTCATATGCTTGCTAGATAGCTAACTGGCTTAGCTATTTCTTCTTTCTTCAAAAAGGCATCGATAACCGCGCTGAAGATACACGCCGAAGTTCCACTATTATTTTGGATGGGTGGAATTGGATGGTGGAACTAGCTTGCTAGTTAGCGTCAGCTAGCCTGATTCCGAACATCCACTGGCTAATAAACGAATTAGCATCGAGCTTACTTTACCTAGCTAGCAGCTAAATTGCCTCAGCTGTAAATATCGAATTCATACAGTAAATGCAGGCTTCATTCAATTATACATTTGAACGCAAGACTAGATATATTTTTTGCAATCCGTGACTACATTTATATTTCTCCCATGATGCAGGCTATATCATCTGCTGCAGCTACATATCACCATTGGAGACCATTCCCCTGTTTATCGCGAGCTCATCGGATATTGCTTAAACCAATGTAAAAGCGGTGGAAGGTGGGACGTTTGTAAATTATCCAATGGGCAATGGCCCATATAGCTGAGATGGTAAGGCAACACACCCATTTTCTTATCGTATGATCCGCACACACCACTAATATTGAAAAACAAATTGAGGTTCAAAAAAAGAAAATTCTCTGTGACTATGGTAATTTCCAGTGATGTAATTACATATTACATATCCATAAGAAATTGGGGAGACAAACGGTAACACAAAATGTGAAATTGAAAACCTAGCTAACGTTACATCCTTTTATTATTCTCCCCATTGCATTGCAAGTGCAGAATCAAAGTTACTTATCAACTATGCCATGCTTAAAACTGTACTGAAATGTGGACCTTCCACTGAAAATGCCTTATTCTGAAGCATCATTTGGACCCAAGTGAGAAATTGACCCACATCTAAATACAGAGCGCCTGGAGAGTTGCCTTCAGTGGAGTTGCCTTCTCTGGATGTGGGACCAAATTACTGAGCAAATTTTTTATGTCCCCAGTGAACCTGATTAAATGTAAGTCTTTCATTCAGGCTAGCCCCATCGAGACACATCCCATTTTCAGCAGGATCCTCTGGTATCAAGCCTAGCAAAACACTGTGAACCTTGATGAATATAGGCATCCATAGACACACATAACAAAAGTACATCTTAATTGTCATCCATTGTCTCATCTCCACCTGTTGTAATCTGAAAACATGTGATAGGTGAAAGCAATATGGTGGACGCCAGTAGGCAATCTACATACACACGTGACCCGTCCAATTCTATTTGATCAATGCAGATGAGGACAAGAGACTTGGAGAAAGAGGCACATACGACTACAATATGTATTAATCATGTCCTCTCTCCTCACTTTCATATATAATATATAGAGCTCCAGAGCAGCCACTATTAAATAGTCATTGCTAGAAACAAAAAACACATCTTAAAAGTTCTACCTAAAACACAATTTGATAATGCTAATGTTCAGTGAGCTTTTCTGTTACAGTACAGCTTTTTAGAAATTTGGTGTCAATGAATTTCCAGCACAAATTCAGAGGCTGAATGTCAAAATGTAGATTAAACCAAGCATTCATTTTCTGCACAGGATTCTCAGAATTGGGATATGGTTCCAAAGTAACCCGTACTGCTGTGCAGTGCCCCATCTTATCTGCTTTAGCCCAACTCTGGTCAACATTTTCACCACAAGATGTCAGTAGCAAGTCATTTGCAGCAGGCAATGCAGACTACTCTACCTGATTTAGGCTAGATTTGAGTGCATTCACTGTTAACGAGCAACAGTTCCAGTAAATTACATTTGAACAAACATCACCATTATGGGTGGAAATGGTGTGAGGGAGAAAAAAGTAACACAGCTGATGGATTTGAAATCCAGGGGTTTATTCATTGAATGGCAATTAATACACTGACAATAGACACTGTAAAACAAGGCTATTCTTATAAGTTACATGTCCATAATAAAAAGTGATGTGCCATTCAGTTTAAAAGTTGACATAAATATACACATACTTGTTTAGAAATCTCTTAAGAGACCCCTTAGCAGTCAGTCACAGTTGATTACAGTGTTAAAGTAGAGTACCTGTTATGTCTATGTGTAACAACGGAATGAGTGATGTTAATTAACACTTTACAACCAGGGGCTTATTCAGGTGATTAAAACATTAAATGGATTGCTGATAGCAAACACCATGCGGTAATCAGATCGAACTGTTAAGAAGTGTCCCTTCGGCATTGTTCTGAGTGTTTCGCCCCACTGAACATTCCCCAGGTATCATCCATATTTCACGATTACATTATGATATACAACATGCCACCTCCATATATCAGCAGTTCACTGGCATTTTGTACATAACACAGTAACCTGCGTCTTGGTCAACTTCAGGTTTCACAGATTGTACCACTGTCTGAAGAATAAACTTAGGATGGTGCTCCCAGATCTGTTGCAAAATGGAAAAGATGCGTATTAACTGAAAGTCCTCTATTAATCCTTTGTTTCACTAGACTGGCATCCTCTTAAATATTTTCCAACCGTTTGAATGTGATAATAAAATTAAAGGGCCACATTTTAGCACGCTTATTGATACGTTCTCACATTTAGCTTAAGTAGTACCATTACCTTGATATATATATATATTTTACAGCCAGAAATAATTCTGCACCATCAAAATAAATTTAAAATATAGCAGGTCGATTCTAGCCCAGCGGAAGATCGTTCTGGCAATTCTCACATAGGAACTTCATTGGGAGGAAGGATGTTTGACATGCTTTCTACATTCGTAATGCAAAATATTTTTGAGAAAATCATGTTGAAAGTGGCCAGTTTAGGCCCTTATTATACCTATACATGCCTCCTGTAAGACCCTATGATCTGTGAACAGTACATGATACAGACCATCTTGGTGTCATTATACTCTTTATAGTGTGATCCATTATATGCAGTATGTCTAGATTCTGAAATACACTTTCACATCAATTTATAAAACATTAAATATTAATGAATCTCAATTAATGAATATCTCAACTTGATTTCTTAATTTTAAACAGTTTTCAACAATATACTCTTCAAACATCACATTTCCAGAGTGACTCTCTGCTACTGTTAAAGAAATCATACATTTTATACATAGAAATTGACATTATAGGTCATTAACCAATCTCATCCCTCCTTTAGGCTTGCACATTTAGTAATCACCAACAGATGGAGTTCTCTTTAAATCCATTTTTCCTCATTCACTATGTTGGTGGTGCTCAAAATGTATTATTACTCCAGAATTAGCAGAGAGCCCACTCTGTAAATGTGATGTACTTGTAGAGTATATTGTTCCAAACGATATGTCTTCAAATGAACACAATCAGAAAGGGTAGTTTTGAGATATTTATAATAGTATTTGTAATGTTTAATAAATGAATGTGAACATTTGTATTTCAGAATCTAGACATACTCCATATAATGGATCACACTATAAAGAGTAATGGGTCACACTATAAAGAGTATAATGGATCACACTATAAAGAGTATAATGGCACCAAGATGTTGTCTGTATCATGTACTGTTCACAGATCATAGGGTCTTACAGGAGGCATGTACGGCGTAGGTATAAAGAGGGCCTAAAATGGTTTGTGATACAAATGTAAAAAGCTTGCTAAACATCCTTTCTGTCAATAAAGTCACTATGTGAGAATTGCCAGAACAACCTGAGACTACAATATTTTCTGCTTCCACCGACTTGGAATCGCACAGCAGCAGTACACCAAGGAAACAATTAAAAAGTATTTGTTCAAGTTACAAATGAATTGAGGAGTGTTACAGTGGGGCAAAAAAGTATTTAGTCAGCCACCAATTGTGCAAGTTCTCCCACTTAAAAAGACGAGAGAGGCCTGTAATTTATCATAGGTACACTTAAACTATGACAGACAAAGAGAAAAAAAATCCAGAAAATCACATTGTAGGATTTTTAATGAATTTATTTGCAAATTATGGTGGAAAATAAGTATTTGGTCACCTACAAAAGTTTCTCAATAATTTGTTATATACCCTTTGTTGGCAATGACAGAGGTCAAACGTTTTCTGTAAGTCTTCACAAGGTTTTCACACACTTGCTGGTATTTTGGTCCATTCCTCCATGCAGATCTCCTCTAGAGCAGTGATGTTTTGGGAGCTGTTGCTGGGCAACACGGACTTTCAACTCCCTCCAAAGATTTTTTATGGGGTTGAGATCTGGAGACTGGCAAGGCCACTCCAGACCCTTGAAATGCTTCTTACGAAGCCACTCCTTCGTTGCCCGGGCGGTGTGTTTGGGATCATTGTCATGCTGAAAGACCCAGCCACGTTTCATCTTCAATGCCCTTGCTGATGGAAGAAGATTTTCACTCAAAATCTCACGATACATGGCCCAATTCATTCTTTCTTTTACACGGATCAGTCGTCCTGGTCCCTTTGCAGAAAAACAGCCCCAAAGCATGATGTTTCCACCCCCATGCTTCACAGTAGGTATGGTGTTCTTGGATGTAACTCAGCATTCTTTGGTCTTTGTCCTCCATACACGACAAGTTTAGTTTTTACCAAAAATTTAGATTTTGGTTTCATCTGACCATATGACATTCTCCCAATCCTCTTCTGGATCATCCAAATGCTCTCTAGCAAACTTCAGACGGGCCTGGACATGTACTGGCTTAAGCAGGGGGACACGTCTGGCACTGCAGGATTTGAGTCCCTTGCGGCGTAGTGTGTTACTGATGGTAGGCTTTGTTACTTTGGTCCCAGGTCCCAGCCCCAGCTCTCTGCAGGTCATTCACTATGTCCCCCCGTGTGGTTCTGGGATTTTTGCTCACCGTTCTTGTGATCATTTTGACCCCACGGGGTGAGATCTTGCGTGGAGCCCCAGATCGAGGGAGATTATCAGTGGTCTTGTATGTCTTCCATTTCCTAATAATTGCTCCCACAGTTGATTTCTTCAAACCAAGCTGCTTACCTATTGTAGATTCAGTCTTCCCAGCCTGGTGCAGGTCTACAATTTTGTTTCTGGTGTCCTTTGACAGCTCTTTGGTCTTGGCCATAGTGGAGTTTGGAGTGTGACTGTTTGAGGTTGTGGACAGGTGTCTTTTATACTGATAACAAGTTCAAACAGGTGCCATTAATACAGGTAACGAGTTAAGGACTGAGGAGCCTCTTAAAGAAGAAGTTACAGGTCTGTGAGAGCCATAAATCTTGCTTGTTTGTAGGTGACCAAATACTTATTTTCCACCATAATTTGCAAATAAATTCATAAAAAATCCTACAATGTGATTTTCTGGAGAAACAAAATCAAATTTTGTCTGTCATAGTTGAAGTGTACCTATGATGAAAATTACAGGCCTCTCATCTTTTTAAGTGGGAGAACTTGCACAATTGGTGGCTGACTAAATACTTTTTTGCCCCACTGTATGTGCTTTGCCTCTCATAATACCATAGGTAGTAATTGTTTATCCAACATTAACGTGTTAAAAAGCTAACTTCTTACACTGCCCCCCAATAATATTGTTATCCCCAACCAATACATATTATGTACCTGGGAGAATAAATTCCCTTTTAATACATTGTTCATTTAGGAACATACAGGATAATTTCCCTATTGTAGTACACATTGTAGTTTACAGCATCAGCACCATGGTTCAACTATCAAAAAAAAGTATTGCCCTGCGACTCCATGGTATAACAAGAAGCATGCTTCAGCATTACTATGCCTCATGGGCATCCTACATGAGTGTAACAGGAGTTTTCCTGGTCAGATCACATCATCAGGAAAAAGGTCCTTTAATACTTACAGTAAGGGCTCTTATACTGACACATAGTTGAGATATAAAATTAATGACAGAAGTTAAAAGTACCTTACCTACCTAATTCATACTTTTCTGATGATTAAGCACTCTATATTACCTTTACAAATATTAGTTGAGACCACTCATTGGGGCATAATCACATAAGAACCAGCTTAAGACCTTTGGATTTGGATGAAACGCATCCCTTTTCCCCCCATTGCGCACAATTAGCCTGCACCCTGGTCCCTTGCTGGAGACTCAATAAGGATAGGAGCAAAGAACATGCAAGCAGATTATACAATTCTGCAGAGTGCATACTGCAAGATGCAGAAGTCAGCGTTTCCCAAATTCAGCAGCAGCCATCTAAAAATACATTCGGCACTACAAGCTGGAGAAGTAATCTTACAGTATCAAGATGTGCCGTCTAGGTCTGTGCAGCGGGGTTGTAGAGGATTACAGACTAGG
Organism: Oncorhynchus kisutch; assembly: GCF_002021735.2. Taxonomy (NCBI): domain Eukaryota; kingdom Metazoa; phylum Chordata; class Actinopteri; order Salmoniformes; family Salmonidae; genus Oncorhynchus; species Oncorhynchus kisutch. The sequence continues at coordinate 38,019,159 of NC_034179.2, read as the reverse complement.
GCCGAATGCCAACTCCGCCATACATAGTGTGAGGCCATCTGAAGAGGTCTGGTCTAAAAGGATTATGTGTATGCAGGAGCATTGTTTTGGCTTGGCTTCATTTCAGTCCCTAAACCCTTTTCCTCAAACTTAGTCCATCCTTTTGATCTATTAATGCTTAATTTAACCAGGCTGAGATAGTAAGATCTGTGAATGCTATCAGAAAAGGGTCTGGGGCCAAAATGGACCAAAGCTTACAGTATGTGAGAATGTTTAAAAGCGTAGCAGTGGAGACAGGAGGGGGCTGCCACTTCCTGAACCTCACCAAAGTGAAGAGCCAATGACGTCTCAAGACATTAGAGAGGCGCAGTCATTTGTTCAAGAAGCCCTTTGTTGCCTCCGATTCTGCAGAGACATTACCCAGCAAACACCTGGGGCGTCAGTGGTGGTGGCAGCCGGTCGTTTTCCACGTTGTCTGAGTCAATGGCGGAGGGGGTGGGCAGGCGGATCTCCAGCGGGTACTTCTCCAGGATCTCCTGCACCTCTCGCTCCACACTCTCCTGCCAGGTGATCAGGTCTCTCTGTAGGCTCTGCACCCCCTCCAGAACCCTGTCTTGTCGGCTCCCCAGGCCAGACAGGAGGTCCAGGTTCTGGTAGACCTGGGATAGGGCGGGACTGGAGGCGGCAGAACCACTAGGAGGGTCCACCTGGGGCCAGCCGCTGTCTGCCTCAGGCCTGCGAGGAGAGGCCTGGCCCGACATGTAGCGCTCAAAGTCCTCTGGGTCCAAGTTGAGAGACTGGGCGTCCAGTTTCTCGATGAAGGCAACTGCACAGCACTAAAACAGAGAAAGGACACATGAGGTGAGCCATGAACAAAAAGTGTGTGTGCTTGGTTCTCATCAACTTGGTGTGGGCATGAGGGAGTGGTGTGAGGTGGCACAGAGACAGGTACCAGGTTAGTGAAGTAGTATCCGTCCTCTCCAGTCATGAGCCTGCTGGGGTTGCAGAAGCGGGTGATATACTGGATGTTGGACTGCAGGCGTGGAGGGTTGGCCTTCAGCACGATGTAGATCAGGGTGGGCAGGAAGTCGTCGGCCGAGGCTGGCTCGCTCTTCGTGATCTTGATGGCGCTGAAGATGTGCTTGCTGCAGCGCGTGATGCACGCTAGCTTGTCCCGGGGTACCCGCTTGGAGTCCATCTCGATGACATCTGTGACGCGACACACACAATTCACAATCCTGTCCACACTAACAAGATTTCATTAACAAAGTCTATGAATGTTTGTACAACAGACTTATAGCAAACTAAAGGCAACACTCTGCAGTGTCCTCGAACCACACTACCCATGTTTTGGTTGAGTCCTAATGGGGTCCAGTGTGACACCATCAATAGCTCACCTGTTATGGCTTTGACCACGTTGTCTGAAACCTCTGGGATCTCCTCATCCACTGGCACACAAAGCATCTGAATGTCCACCCAGTGTAACGCCCTGTACAACAGAGTGCCGTGGGTGAGCGAGACCTACAGTGACTAACACCCACCGTGCCACCAACACCCACAGAGACAGACACGCAAAAGGGGCATTCCCACCCACAGTGATCTAGTCACATAATTGCATGCTTCTCTCTGCCCACAGTGGTAAATATCCCAACACACAAGCACAGATTAAACGGCTTGTCCTCAGACAGGATATGGTAGTCCTTACCGTATCCGGTTCTGAGTGGCCAGGTCTTTCTCCTCATCGTCTGTGGTCTCGGGGCAGAAGACACTCTTATACAGGCGTGTCATAATGTACTTCTCCACCTCGTCCATCACTCGCTCCACACGCTCTGAAGAGCCTGGAGGGAAGAGACACCCCATGAGGCTTTACTTTAGTCTTCATTACATATAAAACATTACCATAGTATCAACTGTATATTAGCTTTATGTCTATGTAGCACACAGTGAGGAACAGATGAGTCATGCAAACATTCTACACATCAAAAGATCAAAGTATCTATTTGGTCTAAAGGCCTGACATCTCACAAAAACGTTTCCCATATCAGTCAATGAGGACCAAGAGATAGGACTTTAGCCTTTGATATGAGAGAAAGGATTTCGAGTCAACAGGCTTATCAGTCATTCCTTTTGTCCTCACTGGCCTCTTGGTGAAGTGCTTAGACATCACTTGTATTAGTGTCAAAGGCATTGGCAGAAATTCATTTTCTAGCAAAAATACCCAGATATCAGTGGTGTAGTCATGGCGTATGGAGAAGTAGGCATATCCAAATTTTGCCAAGAATTTCCGAAACGGTCTGCCTGGCAAATCAAAAGTGCCCTGTGTGAAAAATTCTATGAGAAACAGATGTAAGCTACTCAATGATCTAAAAGCATGGCAATGAGAAACACATCAACCATCATATCCAGAAGTAAATAATAGACCTAGCACTTATGGCTGATATGTTAATCAAAGGGACCAGAAAAGGATGAAGGTAAGAAATGGAACAGATTTCTGTAGTGGTGCGTTACATGAGAACGGGATACTGGAGGAGTTCCTACACTTCACAGTAGCTGAAGGCTTTGATACTAGTCGCTGCTGATTAATCTCTGTATTCTGCATTTTGCGAGAGGAGATTTGTGTGTTACAAAAAAGGGTTAGGCTACATTCAATTCCATACACCATGGTTTCCACATACAGTGCATTTGGAAAGTATTCAGACCCCTTGCCTTTTTCCACATTTTGTTACCTTACAGCCTTATTCTAAAATGGAATTTAAAAAGTTACAATTCCCCATAATGACAAAAAAAAAACAGAAATACCTTATTTACACAAGTATTCAGACCCTTTGCTATGAGACTCAATTTAGCTCAGGTGCATCCTGTTTCCATTGATCATCCTTGATGTTTCTACAACTTGGAGTCCACCTGTGATAAATTCAATTGATTGGACATGATTTGGAAAGGCACACAACCTGTCAAAATAAGGTCCCACAGTCGACAGTGCATGTCAGAGTAAAAACCAATCCATGAGGTCAAAGGAATTGTCCGTAGAACTCCAAGACAGGATTGTGTCGGAACAGATCTGGGGAAGGGTACCAAAATATTTCTACAGCATTAAAAAGGTCCCCAAGAACACAGTGGCCTTCATAATTAAATGGAAGAAGTTTGGAACCACCAAAACTCTTCCTAGAGCTGGCCGCCTGGCCAAACTGAGCAATTGGGGGAGAAAGGCCTTGGTCAGGGAGGTGACAAAGAACCTGGTGGTCACTCTGACAGAGCTCCAGAGTTCCTCTGTGGAGATGGGAGAACCTTCCAGAAGGACAACCATCTCTGCAGCACTCCACGAATCAGGCCTTTATGGTAGAGTGGCCCGACGGAAGCCACTCCTCAGTAAAAAAGGCACAACGGCCCATTTGGAGTTGCCAAAAGGCACCTAAAGGACTCTCAGGCCATTAGAAACAAGATTCTCTGGCCTGATGAAACCAAGATTGAACTCTTTGGCATGAATGCCATCGTCACATCTAGAGTAAACCTGGCACCATCCCTACGGTGAAGCATGGTGGCAGCATCATGCTGTGGGGAGGTTTTTAAGCGGAAGGGACTGGGAAACTAGTCTGGACCGAGGGAAAGATGAACAGAGCAAAGTACAGAGAGATCCTTGATGAAAACCTGCTCCAGAGAGCTCAGGACCTCAGACTGGGGCGAAGGTTCACTTTCCAACAGGACAACGACCCTAAGCACATAGTCAAGACAACGCAGGAGTGGCTTCGGGACAAGTCTCTAAAATGTCCTTGAGTGGCCCAGCCAGAGCCCTAACTTGAACCGGAACGAACATCTCTGGGGAGACCTGAAAATAGCTGTGCAACGACGCTCTCCATCCAACCTGACAAAGCTTGAAAGGATCTTGAGAGGATCTGCAGAGATGAATGGGAGTAACTTCCCAAATACAGGTGTGTCAAGCTTGCAGCGTCATACCCAAGACGATCGAGGCTGTAATCGCTGCCAAAAGGTACTTCAACAAAGTACTAGGTAAAGGATCTGAATACTTAGTGGGGCAAAAAAAGTATTTAGTCAAGTGCAAGTTCTCCCACTTAAAAAGATGAGGCCTGTAATTTTCATCATAGGTACACTTCAACTATGACAGACAAAATGAGTTTTTTTTTTCTCCAGAAAATCACATTGTAGGATTTTTTATGAATTTATTTGCAAATTATGGTGGAAAATAAGTATTTGGTCACCTACAAACAAGCAAGATTTCTGGCTCTCACAGACCTGTAACTTCTTCTTTAAGAGGCTCCTCGGTCCTTAACTCGTTACCTGTATTAATGGCACCTGTTTGAACTTGTTATCAGTATAAAAGACACCTGTCCACAACCTCAAACAGTCACACTCCAAACTCCACTATGGCCAAGACCAAAGAGCTGTCAAAGGACACCAGAAACTAAATTGTAGACCTGCACCAGGCTGGGAAGACTGAATCTACAATAGGTAAGCAGCTTGGTTTGAAGAAATCAACTGTGGGAGCAATTATTAGGAAATGGAAGACATACAAGACCACTGATAATCTCCCTCGATCTGGGGCTCCACGCAAGATCTCACCCCGTGGGGTCAAAATGATCACAAGAACGGTGAGCAAAAACCCCAGAACCACACGGGGGGGCCTAGTGAATGACCTGCAGAGAGCTGGGACCAAACTAACAAAGCCTACCATCAGGGACTCAAATCCTGCAGTGCCAGACGTGTCCCCCTGCTTAAGTCAGTACATGTCCAGGCCAGTCTGCTAGAGAGCATTTGGATGATCCAGAAGAAGATTGGGAGAATGTCATACGGTCAGATGAAACCAAAATATAACTTTTTGGTAAAAACTCAACTCGTCGTGTTTGGAGGACAAAGAATGCTGAGTTGCATCCAAAGAACACCATACCTACTGTGAAGCATGGGGGTGGAAACATCATGCTTTGCGGCTGTTTTTCTGCAAAGGGACCAAGACGACTGATCCGTGTAAAGGAAAGAATGAATGGGGCCACGTATCGTGAGACTGAGTGAAAACCTCCTTCCATCAGCAAGGGCAATGAAGATCAAACGTGGCTGGGTCTTTCAGCATGACAATGATCCCAAACACACCACCTGGGCAACGAAGGAGTGGCTTCGTAAGAAGCATTTCAAGGTCCTGGAGTGGCCTAGCCAGTCTCCAGATCTCAACCCCATAGAAAATCTTTGGAGGGAGTTGAAAGTCCGTGTTGCCCAGCAACAGCCCCAAAACATCACTGCTCTAGAGGAGATCTGCATGGAGGAATGGGCCAAAATACCATCAACAGTGTGTGAAAACCTTGTGAAGACTTACAGAAAACGTTTGACCTCTGTTTTATACCCTTTGTTGGCAATGACAATGTATTGAGATAAACTTTTATAATTGGCCAAATACTTATTTTCCACCATAATTTGCAAATAAATTCATAAAAAATCCTACAATGTGATTTTCTGGATTTTTTCTCATTTTGTCTGTCATAGTTGAAGTGTACCTATGATAAATTACAGGCCTCATCTTTTTAAGTGGGAGAACTTGCACAATTGGTGGCTGACTAAATACTTTTTTGCCCCACTGTACACAACGTCTATTACCGACATATACCGAGAGAGAGCAAAAGAGAGACAGAAAGATATTCTAAAGCAGCAGACAAGTGCAGTGATAAAATGTTAAATTATAGGCCTACTGTCAAAAAATACAGATATTGGGTGAAGTGTTCAGTTTGACCGTCCAACCTTATGAAATAATCAAAATATCAGATCTCCCACTCAAAGGAGTGATCTACAGTACAGGCATAACAGGTGGATTCAGGCTATAGTCAGTGCATCGGCCGGACACCAGCTCTGCACTGGATTGGAATTCCAAACCAACGTTGACATGTGCAGACTTACTCAAATGAGTGTACTTACATACAGTTTGTATACTTATGTAAAACATTTAAAAATGTGCATATATTAATAGGTTTAAATGACAGCCAAGAGTGCTTTAGCAGTAACTAATAGGGATCCTAATAAAATAATTATTAACTGGGTGGTTCCAGCGCCCAGAATGCTGGTTGGCTGACGGCCGTGGTATACGAGACCGTATACCATGGGTATACGAGACCGTATACCATGGGTATACGAGACCGTATACCATGGGTATACGAGACCGTATACCATGGGTATACGAGACCGTATACCATGGGTATACGAGACCGTATACCATGGGTATGACAAAACATTTGTTTTTACTTCTCTTATTACTTACTGTTTTTACTGCGCTAGTAACCAGTTAATAATAGCAATAAGGCACCTCGGGGGTTGGTGGTATATGGCCAATACCACACCCAATTGGGCCTTATTATTTAAATAACCCACCACAATAATAGTAACTCTTGAACCATTCAAGCCAGACACCAAACCAACTTTCACATGTTCAGGCTATTGTATCCTATCAATCAATTGATACTTCAAGACAAGCTTGCAAGCCCACACTTCAGGAAATGTACTTTTCTAGTTACAGTAGTAGTTACAGCAGTTCCAAGGCACTGCATCTTAGTGCTAGAAGCGTCACTACAGACCCTGGTTCGATTCCAGGCTGTATCACAACCGGCTGTGATTGGGAGTCCCATAGGGCGGCACACAATTGGCCCAGCGTCATTTGGGTTTGGCCGGGGTAGACAGTCATTGTAAATAAGAATTTGTTCTTAACTGACTTGCTTAGTTAAATAAAAGGTTAAATCAGTAGATATTTCTACTTGCAAATAAAACCAAAAGGCATTTTGTAAGCCGAAAAGACCAACAGAACACTTTATTGTGCACTAGAACACAGTTAGTTGAAACACATTGGGACTCCATTTAGTCCATTTTTGTGAATCTAACGAATGCATTGTATTTGCATTTTGCACAGTGCAAGTTGTTGAGTCATCATTCTTAATGTTGTTTGAACCTACCTTTAAAATGAGTCATGAGGCGGTCGGACAAATTCTGGTAGAAGTCTTGGACACACTCTGACAGCTCGTCAGCACTCAAGTCCTGAAAAATCAAAATGTCATCCCAGGTATTTGTCAATCAATGTCAATGTCTGGACGATATGAGAGGAACTACATTCCATAACAACCAAACAAACAAAATTGCATGTTCCTGACAAAATGTATGACAGCTTGAAATAACTTTTTAACCTCATCACAACAGCTGTTTTTTCTCTGTTTATATAATTTAATTATATTTCTACAAAAGATACCATAAAAAAAGAGCTTTACACTGAAGGAAATTATAAAAGACACTGTTCTGTAAAACTATGTACAACACAACTACTGATTGTGAGAAAGGCTACTACAGCCACAATACATTCTTGTCTAGCCAATAAAAAACCAATAACTTTTTGAAACAAGAGAGAACCTTGGAGTGTTTTGCCAGATCAAATAGCAATATTTCATTTCAAAACATACACATAAAAGCTATTCTTTCATTTGTGCTTTTCAGGTCTGACCTTTGTTGAAAGAAGATAAATACCTAAACACTATTGTATATGCCCCCATACCCATACAGTTTATTGCAAAGTTACAGCTGGATCAAAACCTTCTGTTTAAAATGTTGTCACAATTTGCACACAAGCATAAATTGTGTAGGTACAGCTGAAGTCAGAAATTTACATACACTTAGGTTGGAGTCATTAAAACACATTTTTCAACCACTCCACACATTTCTTGTTAAAGTATAGTTTTGGCAAGTCGGTTAGGACATCTTTGTGCATGACACAAGTCATTTTTCCAACAATTGTTTACAGACAGATGATTTAACTTTTAATTCACTGTATCACAATTCCAGTGCGTCCGAAAGTTTAGATACACTAAGTTGACTGTGCATTTAAACGGCTTGGAAAATTCCAGAAAATGATGTCATGGCTTTAGAAGCTTCTGATAGGCTAATTGACATCTTTTAAGTCAATTGGAGGTGTACCTGTGGATGTATTTCAAGGCATACCTTCAAACTCAGTGCCTCTTTGCCTGACATCATGGGAAAACGAAAATAAATCAACCAAGACCTCAGAAGAAAGATTGTAGACCTCCACAAGCATGGTTCATCCTTGGGAGTAATTTCCAAATGCCTGAAGGGACCATGTTCATCTGTACAAACAATAGTACGCAAGTATAAACACCATGGAACCACGCAGCCATCATACCGCTCAGGAAGGAGGCGCGTTCTGTGTCCTAGAGATGAAAGTACTTTTGTGCGAAAAGTGCAAATCAATCCCAGAACAACAGCAAACGACCTTGTGAAGATGCTGGAGGAAACATGTACAAAAGTATCTATATCCACAGTAAAAAGAGTCCTATATTGACATAACCTGAAAGGCCGCTCAGCAGGGAATAAGCCACAGCTCCAAAACCGCCATAAAAAAGCCAGACTACAGTTTGCAACTGCACATGGGGATAAAGATCGTACTTTTTGGAGAAATGTCCTCTGGTCTGATGAAACAAAAATAGAGCTGTTTGTCCATAATGAGCATCGTTATGTTTGGAGGAAAAAGGGGGAGGCTTGCAAGCCGAAGAACACCATCCCAACCGTGAAGCACGGGGGTGGCAGCATCATGTTGTGGGGGTGCTTTGCTGAAGGATGGACTGGTGCACTTCACAAAATAGATGGCATCATGAGGCAGGAAAATCATGCGGATATATTGAAGCAACATCTCAAGACATCAGTCAGGAAGTTAAAGCTTGGTCGCAAATGGGTATTGCAAATGGACAAAGACCCCAAGCAAAGTTGTGGCAAAATGGCTTAAGGACAACAAAGTCAAGGTATTGGAGTGGCCATCACAAAGCCCTGACCTCAATCCTTAGAAAATGTGCATGTGCAAGCAAGAAGGCCTACAAACCTGACTCAGTTACACCAGCTCTGTCAGGAGGAATGGGCCAAAATTCACCCAACTTATTGTGGGAAGCTCGTGGAAGGGTACCCGAAACGTTTGACCCAAGTTAAATTGTTTAAAGGTAATGCTACCAAATACTAATTGAGTGTATGTAAGCTTCTGACTCATTGGGAATGTGATGAAAGAAATAAAAGCTGAAATAAATCATTCTCTCAACTAGTATTCTGACATTTCACATTCTTAAAATAAAGTGGTCATCCTAACTGACCTAAGACAGGGAATTGTTACTAGGAAAAACTGAGTTAAAATCTATTTGGCTAAGGTGTATGTAAACCTGACTTCAACTGTATATCTATGCCTTTCAGAAATCGTTTTGTACCCTGCATGTTTAAAAATCAATGAATGAGCATTCAGACTCGTTTTCAACTGACCTTTTTGTTGGCCATGATCTCGATGAAGGCTCGGCTCTGCTTGTGGACCTCACGGCCAGGCTTATGCAGGGTCTTCAGGAAGTCCACAAAGTCTCTGGAGACACGGTCTGTCTCAATGCTTGATTGGCGGCTGATGGAGGGGCTGGGGGTCTTGCCCTCCTGGTTCTCTGATGGGGGGGGGGGGCACCATGACATGTGTTACTCTTAATGTTACGCCATACCTTCCTCTTCATGGTTGCCCTCGCTAACTGACTGAGCCTCAGGTAAACAGTCAGACGTGTGCATCTTTACATAAGAACTGAGAAGAGGTCAGGAAAACAGACTCAAATATGAAATCAACAGTATTGCGTCACAACTACAAATAAACAGATACTTCAGAACTGCTTTGCTGATGGTTGTAAGAACACATTGTTGGCAGTTTCAGGGACACAGTCAGTTGTATCATCTATTCTGTAGAAGTGTATCTACAACTACAGAGAGAATGACAGACACCCACCTCTGAGTCTTGCCACCAGTGCTGCCAGTATAATGACCATACGCAAGAGGAGGACAGTGAGATAATGAACTTTATGAGCAACGTGAAAAAGGGACTCTTGTTAACACACACACACACACACCACATTAAACAAACTCAAAACCAACCGGAGCAGCGGAGTCACTTTGATAGACAGGTCTCTCAGCCAATCAGACTGAGCGGGTGCTACTATGGTGAGACTATTGGTACTTCTTAATGCTACCTAGTTGGAGGGTAATTATAAGTCGACTACACTAGTTAAGGCCTTATGGTTTCCTAGTTGGTTTTAAAACTACAGGGATTAAAATGGGAGAGCTATCCAATGCAAATCTCCTCTCAAATGGTAGGAATGATTACCTTCGGTGGGAGAGCCCATTTCCCAAGGGGGAGTAAACATTCCTCTCCAGTCCCTGAGGCCTGTCAGCTTCTCCTCTCCCACAGTGGGGGCTGAGAATGAGATGGTAGGGCCAAGTGGGGCCACAGGGCACGGGAAACAGGGATAAAGGGTACCAGAATGGCATACAAGAGAGAATGGGTACATGGGATTTGAGAGAGGTGGGTGAAGGTGGAATGGGTATGGAGAATAATGGACGACAATAAATTCATGAATCAACAAACACTGGCGATGACAGAAGTACGGAATGAGGGGATCAGACAAGATGGAGAAGGAGAGGGATTGTTTGGTTTGGGACCATTGTGTTATGATGAGAGGGTATCAATGAGAGAAGGGATTGAAAAGGATATGGAAAACAGTTAAAAACATGACCTAACAATAGAGAATGGTGCACAGCAGCTATTACTGCAAAGCAAAAGTGAAATGTGATGAGACAAAGTCACAATCTCGACGAGTGAGGCGTCAATGACAATCAAGGCAGAGGGATAGGGCACCTCTTTGAATGAAGAAAAAAATATTTAAGTCTGCAAAAATAAAGGAACTTTGAAGTTTGCACATTGTTCTCGATACCCCTGGGGCCATTGTACAGATAGGCAAACTCCCATAGCTCCTAACAGTGAGGCTAATAGAAGGCATCACTAAATAACCCAGGCTATAATAGGCTGTAATGGGCTTGGTGGGCACAGAAGACCTTCAAATCACTAACATGCCCTGCTTTAGAGCCTCCGGGGATCACTTCCAAAGAAGTGAGCTGATGAGACAAGTACTAGGCTGATACGCTGGGATGGAAAGAGTGTGTGTGTGTGTGTGTCAGAAACTGCACTGGAGAAATGCCATTGAGATAACTCAGGCTTTAAAATATCAAAGGTAAAGCAGAACTGTCTTCCGTTTTATAGAGTCAATCAGGCAGTCAGTACCTTTCTTGGGGGCTGTCCGTGACGAGGGACTAAAGAACTTCTTCACAGTGGTCACCTTGCGGGTCTTCTCATTGGTCTTCTTCTCCTCGAACTTGGAGAAGGGTGCCAGAGATGCCTGGGGTTGTGCCTGGGGCTGGGACTGGGCCCCCTGGATGCTGGCATAGGCAACCTCCTCCTCCCTCTGCAGCCTGAGGTAGACCAGGGGGAACAACTGGTGATTAGACTAACTTTAAGCTATTCTTTTTAACTAACAAGACACACCGCTGGTGTTTTTTATTTTTATTACTGTGTCATAGGTGGCACGTCCAATAGGCTAGGGAATAGGCAAGTCCAATATGCTGAGCTTCCCCTAAAGTAAATTGAATTTGCCAAATTTACAGTACCAGTCAAAAGTTGACATATCTACTCATTCCAAGGTTTCTTTATTTTTACTATTTTCTACATTGTAGAATAATAGTGAAGACATCAAAACTATGAAATAACACATATGGAATCATGTAGTAACCAAAAAAGTGTTTTATTTGAGATTCTTCAAAGTAGCCACCCTTTTCCTTGATGACAGCTTTGCACACTCTTGGCATTCCCTCAACCAGCTTCATTATGTATACACCGGGAATTTCAATTAACAGGTGTGCCTTGTTAAAAGTTAATTTGTGGAATGTCTTTCCTTTTAAATGAGTTTGCACAAATCAGTTGTGTTGTGACAAGGTAGGGGTGGTATACAGAAGATAGCCCTATTTGGTAAAAGACCAAGTCCATATTATGGCAATAACTGCTCAAATAAGCAAAGAAAATGACAGTCCATCATTACTTTAAAGACATGAAGGTCATTCAATCCGGAACATTAAGAACTTTGAAAGTTCGTTCAAGTGCAGTCGCAAAAACCATCAAGCACTGTTGAAACTGGCTCTCATGAGGACTGTCACAGGAAAGGAAAACCCAGATATACTTCTACTGCAGAGGATAAGTTCCTTAGAGTTACCAACCTCAGAAATTGCAGCCCAAATAAATGCTTCAGAGTTCAAGTCACAGACACATCAACTGTTCAGAGGAGACTGCATGAATCAGGCCTGCATGGTCAAATTGCTGCAAAGAAACCACTACTAAAAGGACACCAATAAAAATAAGAGACTTGGTTGGGTACTGTGTATATATTTTTTAAACTTCAATGAAATAGTTAACAATATTGACTGTATTTAATAACCATCCCGTGACCATTTCCAAATATCCCGGTATATACAGTACACCGCCCAAGCCTAATTGGCACTATAGTGGAGAGTATCGGCCATATCTCCGGTGTAATGTTTTTTTTAGGACAATTTCCTCCAAGCTAGATGGATGTCATAGCCTACAATATGCGTCTCCCCTTTTCATAAGCATCGATTAGATGGTTGCATCCAAGACTAGGTCGTTTTCATTGATCTCAGTTTGTCAGTGTCAGCAGAGTAGTCTACCCTGTCATTTTTGAGGTATTAAAGATTATGCTATTGTCTCCAGTCATGAAGAGTAAAGTGTCCTACAACTACATAAAATGTGTTTATAAAAAGTCAAAACATTTCTCAGATCCTCTTTAAAAATGTCCCTCTAGCTGGGTCTGAGCTCTGGATATGTGCAAAGATAGAAGAAAAGCATAACGGTATTTTTTCTGAACAGTGAGTCAGTTATATTATTAGCTTAACTAAATGACTATCCAATCTACTCATCACATTAGAAATAGTAGGCTCTCTTACATTGGTCTGCATATTCTTTAAGTACCAACAGACACTTTCAACTGGTTGGATTACAGAAATATTGTACCTTTCCCCAACCTTTTGATGTTACCATACTCTCTCATGTTAACAAAGGGCTTTCCAAGAGTCCATTCTGTAGAGTGGAGAGAAAACGGGGGAAAGGTATTTATGGGGGTCATAAACCTCACCCAACAGGGCAACGTCATGACACACCTTTGGCGGCGATTACAGCTTGGAGTCATCAAGTGTGGTTTTCACAGACTTCACTGTCGTTATGGGGTATTGTGTTCAGATGGGTAGGAAAAAAAATCTATTTAATAAAATATTGAATTCAGGCTGTAACAACAAAATGTGGAATAAATCAAGGGGTATGAATACTTTGCGAAGGCACTGTAGATGCATGCAATTCTTTATCATAAGAGTTTTTCTCTTCCAACTTCCCCTAACTTGAAACTCAGGCACCATGTGTCAAGGGAGGGTTGGACAAAGCTAGTCAAATGTGGAAATTTCTTTAACGCCCCAAAACTATTTCAATTATCATATACAGTGGGTATCATAAGTATTCACCCCCTTGGATTTTTTCCACATTTTGTTACATTACAAAGTGGGATTGAAACATAAGTAATTGTGATTTCATTTGCCAAATACTCTATAAAATGTCGAAGTGAAAAGATAAATTCTACACATTTTTACAAATTAAACAACTAAAATAGACATTGCATAAATATTTACCCCTTTTGTTTAGGCAAGCCTAAATTAGTTCAGTAGTAAAATAATAACTTACATGGACTCAAAATGTATGAAATATTAGAAGTTGACATGATTTTTGAATGACTACCCTTTCCTGTGTCCCCCACATACAACAGCCGTATGGTCCCTCAGTCAAGTATTGCATTTCTGGCACAGATTTAACTACAACGACCAGGGAGCATTCGAAAGCCTCATAAAGGGCAGCGATTTGTAGATGGGTAACGAGAAATCAGACATTGAATCTCTTTAAGCAGAGCTTGACATTTACTTTTTTTGCCATTTGCTTTTGAACAAGTAGGACAGATTCTTTACTTGTCCAAAAGCTCAATTCATTAGCCCAAAAATGCATTTTTACACTGTTGTATGTATGATGTGAGGAACCATTAAATAAAATGCATGATCTTTTTTACCGTAGAGAATCAGACAGAAATCTAGGCTAAAACTCTGCCTATTGACTTCTTTACATATTCAAGCCAGTCTCAAAATACAACACTGCCCCTTTTAAAAGGCTCTCCTGGAGGATGGTTGGCCACCATTGTTAGCCTATAAAATATTGCAACATTACAATTACAACCAAATACTTTATATCTTTATGAAATAATTCCCCCCAGGGTTTCGAAATTAAGGTTCTCCTGTCATTCCTGGGACAATATTAAAAAAAGGATGTCTACTGAAAGAATACACGTTTTATTCCGCTAGGCACCAATCATTTTCAAGGATAGATTACATTCATCACAGTTAGTGCATCTAGTTCAGAAGGTGGAAATTATACACTATGTGTTGTTGTATGTGTCGAACTGCTTTGCTTTATCTTGGCCAGGTCGCAGTTGTAAATAAGAACTTGTTCTCAACTAGCCTACCTGGTTAAATAAAGGTGAAATAAAAATAAATACAGTGCATTTAGAAAGTATTCTGACCCCTTGACTTGTTACCATTTTGTTATGTTACAGCCTTATTCTAAAATGGATTAAATACAAATTGTTCAATCTACACACAATACCCCATAATGACAAAGCGAAACAGGTTTTTAGAAACTGTTGCAAATTTATAGAAAATTCAAAACTGAAAAACCTTATTTACACAAGTATTCAGACCCTTTCCAAGGAGACTCAAAATTGAGCTCAGGTGCATCCTATTTCCATTGATCATCCTTGAGGATGTTTCTACAACTTGGAGTTCACCTGTGGTAAATTAAATTGATTGGACATGATTTGGAAAGGCACACACCTGTCTATATAAAGTCTCACAGTTGACAATGCATGTCAGAGCAAAAACCAAGCCATGAGGTCATGGGAATTGTCCGTAGAGCTCCGAGACAGGATTGTGTCGAGGTACAGATCTGGGAAACGGTATCAAAAAATGTCTGCAGCATTGAAGGTCCCTAAGAACACAGTGGCCTTCATCATTAAATGGAAGAAATTTGGGACCACCAAGACTCTTCCTAGAGCTGGCCGCCCGGCCAAACTGAGCAATTTGGGGAGAAGGGCCTTGGTCAGAGAGGTGACCAAGAACCCGATGGTCACTCTGACAGAGCTCCAGAGTTCCTCTGTGGAGATGGGAGAACCTTCCAGAAGGACAACCATCTCTGCAGCACTCCACCAATCAGGCCTTTATGGTAGAGTGGCCAGATGGAAGCCACTCCTCAGTAAAAGGCACATGGCAAACTCCAAGCGGGCTGTCAAGAGGCACTTAAACAACTCTGACCATGAGAAACAAGATTCTATGGTCTGATGAAACCAAGATTGAACTCTCTGGCCTGAATGCGTCACGTCGGGAAGAAACCTGGCACCATCCCTACTGTGAAGCATGGTGGTGACAGCATCATGTTATGGGGATGTTATTCAGCGCTAGGGACTGGGAAGTCAGGATCGAGGGAAATATGAACAGAGCAAAGTACAGAGAGATCCTTGATGAAAACCTGCTCCAGAGCGCTCAGGAGCTCAGTTCGTCAAATGTCTGCCCTGCTAGAGCTGCCCCGGTCAACTGTAAGTGCTTTTATTGTGAAGTGGAAACATCTAGGAGCAACAACGGCTCAGCCACGAAGTGGTAGGCCACACAAGCTCACAGAACGGGACTGCCGAGTGCTGAAGCGCGTAATTTTTGTTGTTGCCTGTCCTCAGTTGCAACACTCACTACAGAGTTCCAAACTGCCTAGGGAAGCAACGTCAGCTTCATGAAATGGGTTTTCATGGCCGAACAGCTAAACACAAGTCAAAGATCACAATGACCAATGCCAAGTGTCGGCTAGAGTGGTGTAAAGCTCGCCGCCATTGGACTCTGAAGCAGTGGACACGTGTTCCCTGGCGTGATGAATCACGGTCACCATCTGGCGGACGAATCTGGGTTTGACGGATACCAAGAGAACGCTACCTGCCTCAATGCATAGTGCCCACTGTAAAGTTAGGTGGAAGAGGAATAATGGTCTGGGGCTGTTTTTCATGGATCGGGCTAGGCCCCTTAGTTCCAGTGAAAGGAAATCTTAACGCTACAGCATACAATGACTGTCTAGACGATTCTGTGTTTCCAACTTTGTGGCAACAGTTTGGGGAAGGCCCTTTCCTGTTTCAGCATGACAATGCTCCCATGCACAAAGCAAGGTCCATACAGAAATTGTTCGTAGAGATCGGTGTGGAAGAACTTGACAAGCCTGCGCAGTGCCCTGACCTCAATTCTATCGAACACCTTTGGAATGAACTGCAACGCCAACTGCGAGCCAGGCCTAATTGCCCAACCTCACTAATGCTCGTGGCAAGTCCCCGCAGCAATGTTCCAACATCTAGTGGAAAGCCTTCCCAGAAGAGCGGTGGCTGTTAT
Source organism: Oncorhynchus kisutch (assembly GCF_002021735.2). Lineage (NCBI taxonomy): Eukaryota > Metazoa > Chordata > Actinopteri > Salmoniformes > Salmonidae > Oncorhynchus > Oncorhynchus kisutch. The sequence continues at coordinate 38,002,770 of NC_034179.2, read as the reverse complement.
AGCAGCAAAGGGGGGACCAACCTCATATTAATGGCCATGATTTTGGAATGAGATGTTAGAAGAGCAGGTGCCCACATTCTTTTGGTCATGTAGTGTGTCTAATGATCTTGCAAATTATCAACAACCGATGCTCCAAATCGTGCCACAAGGTGGAGATTTAATCTCACTCTTTAAAAATGTCTGATTTATATGAATTTATCCTCAATGAAGAGTCTGTGACCCAGTTTGTGAACAAGTCTCAAATAAAAAAATAACCAAACTGTTGTCCACTATTCTTACTAACTCATCAACAAGCAGAACAGTTTCTCCGCCAGAGAGAGAATTAATCATTAAAACTGAGTTAAATTCCTTACTCAGATTAAGAGCAGAATTTTGAATTCATAGAGTCCGACAAACTGATTATCTGCACTTTAAATAGACCTCGCTTCCTCTTAGTGAGTAAATTACGGAATAATGATAGTCTTGTTCCCATTCAGGCTGACGATGTTCTCTTGCATGATTCACCATCAATTTATATTTAAAAAATGTATATGAAAAATTATAGTTCTGAAGTACAAAATACCTCAGACCGCAAGAGAACCTTTTTTGAGGGCTTGAATCTACCGCAAAACTCTCCTCTGATGATGCACACTCTTTAAATGCCCCTATAAACACTCAATGAACTGCACAATGCATTGAAAGACATGAACTGAGGTAAATCCCCTGGATGGGATGGCATCCCATCTGAATTCGATTTAACCTTTTGGTCTGAACTTGGTCCAATATTATTAGAGGTGTTACGAATATCTATTCAAATGGGCTTTTTCAATAGAGACATCTCTCTGTTACATAAAAAAGGTAAAGACTCAACTCTTTTCAAGTCATAGGCCTCTCTCCCTCATGAAATAGTGACATGAAATTGTACGCCAAGGTTCTAGCCAAACATCTTGAAACCATTTTACCCAAACTAGTTCAACCTGATCAAATGGGTCTCAAACAGACTGGCGTCAGACAATCGAAGGGGTCCCCTACATATAATACAAATTACACCTGATATACCGGCCTCCTGTGCAGTCCTGCCAATTGATGCGGAAAAGGCCTTTGGCCGTCTCGAATGGTTCTACTTCTGGTATACTATGTGTTAAGTTCTAAATATCAGAGTAAGAAATTGACGGACACTATGAAAGCTCCAACCAAGTTTATTCGCCCAAAGGATCGAACAGCAGTGGTAGTACATATACCCCAATATGGTTGACGTCCTCCTTCTCTCTAAACATTACATCTCTATTGCTAGGCAGGAAATTAAGTGACACGGGCAATAAACTGTTCCTTCTCCCTTAAGGTGGCCTGACCTCAAACCCTTTCCTCACTAATCCACCTCTCCATCCTTATCAGTGCCTGCCACATGTGATTATCTTTTCTTCACTCAGTACATTCACATCATCTTTCCTTCACTCAGTACAGGGTTACTGCCCCTATCGTCGCCGAGCCTGTCTCTCCATTCTGGGGAGGTTCCCATTGCTTGAAAGGCAGCCATGGTTCATCCATTGTTTAAAAGGGGGGGGGGGGGGGGGGATCAAGCTGATCTAATTGTTATAGGCCTATTTCTATTTTGCCCTGTTCATCAAAAGTGGTGGGAAAACTTGTCAATAATCAACTGACTGGCTTTCTTGATGTCTATAGTATTCTCTCTGGTATGCAAATCGGGTTTCTGCTCGGGTTATGGATGTGTCACTGCAACCTTAAAGGTCCTCAATGATGTTACCATTGCCCTTGATTCTAAGCAATGTTAGGCTGCTATTTTTATTGACTTGGCCAAAGCTTTTGATATGGTAGACCATTCCATTCTTGTGGGCCGGCTAAGGAGTATTGGTGTCTCTGAGGGGTCTTTGGACCGGTTTGCTAACTACCTCTCTCAAAGAGTGCAGTGTATAAAGTCAGAAAATCTGCTGTCTCAGTCACTGCCTGTCACCAAGGGAGTACCCAAAGGCTAAATCCTAGGCACCATGCTCTTCTCAATTTACATCAACAACATAGCTCAGGCAGTAGGAAGCTCTCTCATCCATTTATATGCAGATGATAGTCTTATACTCAGCTGGCCCCTCCCCAGATTTTGTGTAAAATGCTCTACAACAAAGCTTTCTTAGCGTCTAACAAGCTGTCTCTACCCTTAACCCTGCTCTGAACACCTCCAAAACAAAGGTCATGTGGTTTGGTAAGAAGAATGCCACTCTCCCCACAGGTGTGATTACTACCTCTGAAGGTTTAGAGCTTGAGGTAGTCACCTCATACAAGTACTTGGGAGCATGGCCAGACGGTACACTGTCCCTCTCTCAGCACATATCAAAGCTGCAGGCGAATGTTAAATCTAGACTGGGTTAAACTATCGTAAATCGCTCCTCTTTCACTCCAGCTGCCAAACTAACCCTGATTCAGATGACCATCCTACCCATGCTAGATTACGGAGACATCATTTATAGATCGTCAGGTAAGGGTGCTCTCGTGCGGCTAGATGTTCTTTACCACTCGGCCATCAGATTTGCCACCAGTGCTTATAGGACACATCACTGCACTCTATACACCTCTGTAAACTGGTCATCTCTGTATACCTGTCGCAAGACTCACTGGTTGATGCTTATTTATAAAACACTCTTAGGCCTCACTCCCCCCTATCTGAGATATCTACTGCAGCCCTCATCTTCCACATACAACACCTGTTCTGCCTGTCACATTCTGTTAAAAGGTCCCGAAAGCACACATATCCCTGGGTCGCTTGTCTTTTCAGTTCGCTGCAGCTAACAACTGGAACGAGCTGCAACAAACACCTCAAACTGGACAGTTATCTCCATCTCTTCATTCAAAGACTCAATCATGGACCCTCTTACTGACAGTTGTGGCTGCTTTGCGTGATCTATTGTTGTCTCTACCTTCGTGCTGATGTCTGTGTCCGATAATATTTGTACAATGTTTTTTGCTGCTACCATGTTGTGCTGCTACCATGCTGTGTTGTAATGTGTTGCTACCTTGATGTTGTCGTCATCTTAGGTCTCTCTTTATGTAATGTTGTCTCTTGTCATGATGTGTGTTTAGTCTTATATTTATTTTTTACATTTTTAATCCCAGTCTCCGCAGGCCTTTTGTCTTTTGGTAGGTTGTCATTGTAAATAAGAATTTGTTCTTAACTGACTTGCTTAATTAAATCTAGGTTAAATTTAAAAATCAAAAAATTCCAAGCTTAAATGCATCCACCATATACATTCCTCCTACAGATAACTATTAACTTCTGGTGTAGACCATAGACTATGGCACTCCTCATGTCTCTAGTGTAACTGATGATTGACAACATTTAAAGTTTAGAAATCCGAACCCATCATATGGATTTGGCTAAATGTTTATAACCATGTTAAAAATAATTCACATTACCCTCTATGCAATGGTCTTGACGAGTATCCAATGCTCCTCACAATTCGCCTTCTAACGGGGAACTCGTCAAGGCTGTCCAGCCTCCTATTTGCCCCATCATTGGAGCCATTAGTGAAAAAAAAACATTTCTCAACATTTCTTCGCAGTGCCAATAGAGATCGTGGTTCGAGTCCAGGCTCTGTCGCAGCCGGCTGCAAACGGGACACCCATGGGGCGGCGCACAATTGGCCCAGCGGTGTCCTGGTTAGGGAAGGGTTTTGCCGGCAGAGATGTTCTTGTCTTATCTCGCACTAGCGGCTCCTGTGGCGGGCCTGGCGGCAATGCACACTGACACGGTCGCAAGGTGCTTCCTCCGACACATTGGTGTGGCTGGCTTCCGGGTTAAGCAGGAATTGTGTCAAGAACCAGTGCGGCTTGGCTGGGTTGAGTTTCGGAGGACACACGGCTCTCAACCTTCGCCTCTCGAGTCTGTACAGGAGTTGCAGCGATGGGACAAGACTAACTACCAATTTGATACCACAATTAAAAAAAAAAAAACATTTTTCCCTCTAGATAAAAATAGTTTAAAAGAACTACAAACCAGTCACAACTGCAATTAAAGCAAATGGTTTCATCTAACATTCATCAGGTTGAATTTCGATAGTCAAAATGAATGTCTTGCCTAGACTACATTTCTTTGGTAGCATGTTTCCTTTGCACACGCCATTCGGGTACTGGGAAAATATATGATTTTATATGGAAAGGGAAACATCCCAGAATTAAAATGACTACACTCCAGCAACCCAAATGTTTTGGGGGTCTAGGTTTACCCGACTTCAAGTTATATGCTTTGTCTCTTGTGCTCCAGCACACTTAAGAAATGGTTTGATCAAGATACAAGGTCTTCCTTGGTTAGAAATAGAGGAAAATATAATGTCACCATTTACATTGAAAGATGTATAATTCTCTTCTTTATCTCCTAAGTTTTGCCGTAATCAGTCTGGACCAATCATCAACCACTCAACACAGACCTGGCAACAAATTGAAAAACTTGGTAATTGGGAAGTGCAATGGCATATCCAAACACCAATATTTAGAAATAACTCCCTACCTTTTGGAGGGAAAACCTATCATGGTCTGAACAAAGTATTCATAAACCTTCTGAATATCCTAAAGTCTACACGAAATTTGAAATCATCAACTAATACACTACAAATTAATTGACATATTTTATTTGACTACACGGAAAAGCTGCCAATTTAAATTTGCTCCTATTCCAAATTGTCTGTTGTATGTATTCTCTAATAAATATTGGAACTTACATGCATATGATGTGGGACTACCCCAGTTTGACAGGTCTCTATCGAGCATAGTTGGTGTTCCCATTCCCCATCTCCCCAATATATTATTGGTGAATGATGACTCTTCACTGACTCTCACAGTACCACACAAACTAGTATGGTTGTCTGAACTGACTGCAGCAAAAAGGATGTTAGTGACCAGATGGAAGCCTCCACATAAGCTCAGCATAACTCATTGGCTACAAAACGTCCTTGACGTTCTTTCACTAGAGTTCTCCATAGCTCGTGTGAATAGCGCCAAAGAAACATTCGATACATTCAATAGAGCAGTTGAAAAGGTCAAAAGCTTATTATGAGTTAAAATGTAATCATATTTGAATATCTGTATTAAATATCAATGTATGCAGGTTGATTCTATTCATGTGTGCCTTGGTCCCACAAAATCAAAGATGAGTTACCCATGATGTTGTTTTATACATATAGATACGTTCACAACATGAGCTTGTGTTGTTACAGCCTGAATTTAAAATAGATTAAATGTAGATTTATGGTCACTGGCATACACACAATACCCCATAATGTCAAAGTGGAATTATGATTTTAGAATTTACCTTTGTGTCCTGAATACAAAGCGTTATGTTTGGGGCAAATCCAATATATCATTAAGTCCCACCTCATATTTTCAAGCATGATGGTGGCCTCATCATGTTACGGGTAAGCTTATCATCGGCAAGGACTAAGGATTTTTGTTAGGATAAAAATAAACAGAATAGAGCAAAGCACAGACAAAATCATAAAGGAAATCCTGGTTTAGTCTGCTTTCCAACAGACACTGGGAGACGCATTCACCTTTCAGCAGGACAATAACCAAAAACTCATGGCCAAATCTACACTCTTGTTGCTTTCCAAGAAGACGGTGAATGTTCCTGAGTGGCCAAGTTACAGTTGACTTTAATCTGCTTGCAAATCTATGGCAAGACCTAAAAATGGCTGTCTAGACATGATCCCCAACACCTTGACCACGTTCAAACCCGGAAGGGCCAATTGTGCGCCGCCCTATGGGACTCCCAATCACAGCCGGATGTGATGCAGCCTGGATTCGAACCAGGTACTGCAGTGACGCCTCTTGTACTGAGATGCAGTGCCTTAGATTGCTGTGCCACTTGGGAGCACCTTCCGCTCTTAGAGACTTACCCAAAAAGACTCAGATTTAAATCACTGCCAAAGGTGTTTCTAACATATATTGACTCAGGGGAGTGAATTCTTATTTAATCAAGGTATATTCGTGTTTTATTTTTCATTAATCTTTATACAAAATTATAACTTTTCTTCCACTTTGAAAATAGATGTGTAGATCGTTGACAAAAAAATGACAAATTAATTTGAATCCCACTTTATAACACAATAAATGTTAAGAAATCCAAGTGGGTGAATACTTATAGGCACATATCCTCTGCTACAGTTGAATACCATGTGGATAAGACAAACCAGCTTGCCTGTTAACTCTGCTGGCCAGTGACCTGGGGTTGAATGTTGACTGTCCAACATAGTGAGGCATCCCACATGAAACTTTGTGATGTAAAAGTATCTACCCTGCCACTGAGGAAGGAATGCGCCACAGCACTGACAACACATCGCAATTGATTAGAACGTTTCACAAGTGGGCCTACATTTCATCCTACGTCATCCCACCAACTATCTATGGACCCCTCCATCACACCCCACCCCCAGTTTGAGACCCATTGATCCAGGACTAGGAATGTTCCTTCCTTACTTCTCAGCTAGGGCCCAGTCCTCCTGGATCTGCTTCTGCCGGGCCCGCTGGTACTCCTCCCGCCAGCACTTGGAGCACAGGCCCTGCCAGGCGGCATTGCCATAGTAACCGCAGCCCTTGTTGCAGTGCAGCTCTGACTGGTCCACGTGGATCCCGCGGCGCTCCTTCCGCTGACTCATCTAGCTGCCTGGCTGGAGGGAACTTATAAGAGCTGGCTGGTGGGAAAAGATGACATTTTTAGTGTTGTTCACACACACACCAATGAAATTGAGGAAGACTGAGACCATCTGGGACATTGAGCTAGGCCTATAGTTATAGGTTGTTTTTTGTGTTGTTTTTTACTCTTACACCTTTACCACCTTCTCTAAATAAGGCTTGCATGGCCACAGTTTTGACAAGCAATCAGTCAATGCAGTTTTTGGATAGAATTGAGGTTTACACACACTTATTCAAGTCCATGGGCTTTTCCACATTTAACTAAACATACAAGATGAATCACCCCCCACAAACCCCTGATGTTCCAGCAGGAAGGAGGCACGTCCGTACACAAGCCAATCCTGCCCAGAAACACTGAGAACATTCAGACCTAAGAACTGCTCTCCAATCAAACAAGCTCCATTCCTGGACAAAAATAATAATAATAATCAACCCCATGCATTATGGATAGGGTTGCACATTTTAGGGAATATTCAGGAGGTGGGAACTTTCCTTGGGAATATATGGGAATTAATGCAAATGAATATTAATACCATTTAGAATGGAGATGTTTTTTTTTATTGGATATATTTACCATATGGAGACAGAAACATAAACCTTTTACCTTATCATAAGTAGACATAATTGCAAATGATTAAATCCTTCCAATAGAAAAAAAAAAAAATAATTAAGTTACAAATTTAACTTTAATTAAATGAGTTGATTCTTCACACGGGATGATTTCACTGAACAACAAAAGGGAATATTGAATAATCCCCAATGATCCATCGCCTCTCCCAAAAACCATTTAACATACATCTGTAAAACGACAGTCTAGAAACTAAAGCTTTGGTTGTCTTCCTCTCAGGCGTTTATGTCTTCTCCCTGGACCTCCTCTTGAACATCAGACTCATCACTTTCCAATCTTGTTGAGGATGGCTCGTTGTCAGGCTCAAAAATCCTCAAATTTTCCCAGATGGCCACCAATTTGTCAACCCTTGTATTGGTCAGCCTGTTGCGTGCGTCTTCCCAAACAAGGACCAGTTGCGCTCCAGGTGGCTGATGAGATATGTTGGCACGACTGCCATATTGCATCTCCATTCCAAAGCCCTTGCTTGGAAGTGTACTTCGGCAGACTGCCAAGAACCTTGCCCTCATCCAGGCCAAGGTGGCAAGACACTGTAGTGATGACACCATAAGCCTTGATCTCTGCACCAGACAGGATGCTCTTGCCAGCATACTTGGGGCCCAACATGTACGCTGCGGCGTGTATGGGCTTCAGGCAGAAGTCTTCATACTTTTTGATGTATTTCAGAACTGCAGTTTCGTCTGCTTGGAGCAACAGTGACGTGGGCAGGGCAGTATGGATTTCTTCTCTTTCATCTGCAAGCAGAGTCTGAACATCAGACAGGATGGCATTGTCTCCCTCAATCTGTGCAATGGTTACTGCTATAGGTTTCAGGAGTTTCAGGCTGCTTACCACTCTCTCCCAAAATACATCATCCAGGAGGATCCTCTTGATTGGGCTGGCCATTGTCGGCAGACTGATATGGCCATTTCTTGGAGAGACTCCTCCCCCTCCAGGAGACTGTCAAACATGATGACAACACCACACCAACGGGTGTTGCTGGGCAGCTTCAATGTGGTGCTCTTATTCTTCTCACTTTTCTTGGTGAGGTAGATTGCTGCTATAACTTGATGACCCTTCACATACCTAACCATTTCCTTGGCTCTCTTGTGGAGTGTATCCATTGTTTTTGAGCAGCAGTCATTTGAAAGAGTAAGAAAATGTCAACGAGACAACTCAAAGGCAAAATCCATTAAAACCAAGATAATGGAATTAATTGCCCTTAACAATCAACCGTTCTCTGTCGTGGGTGATGTTGGCTTTCGTCGACTGGTTAAGTGCCGGTACACACTACCAAGTGAGCTATTTTTCAGATGTTGCTCTACCGGAGTTACACAGTAATAGCGTGGAATGCCATTTGGGTCTTTGCGTGTCAAAAAAGATACAGTAGCACTGTCAAAGATGTACAAAAAAAGTCTGTAAACAAGCCAACACCGGCCACGAACGATGTGTAATAAAGCATAATTTGTTTAACTGCAACTTCTGGGGTAGCTAGGCTTAGCTTGCTAACCGCAAAGTCCACTATTGTGGCTGATCCTTATTGTGGCTAGCTTCACATAGATTGGTCCGATCACCATTAATCAAATAAGAACAGTCTTGTAAATTAGGGTTCTTTTAGACAATGACACCTAGCTATATAGTTACTGAAACAGATGTCGGTTTGCTATGTTTTTGGAGAAAAACATTGTTTGTATCCATGAGCTAGCTCGCTATTTTATGACCAGCACTGTAGGTGCACAAGACAACTTTACCATCATTATAGCATACGTATCGATGAATTGTTGTGACATATGAAATACGAGTGATGGTGTAATAACTACCCAATTTAGGAACGTGTTTAATGAACGCGTTAAATTATTATATGACGTGCAGTCATATTCAGATCCTGATTGGTCAACAAGCTTATTTGACACGTCAAAGAGTGTTATTTAACAAGCATCTTTTTTGTCATGAAAAGACCCAAACGGCGTTCCATAGAAATCCTGGTTGAGAAATTAACGACTGAAGAAATGAACAATGAAACAGCACAGCAAGTAACAGAAATAGTTTGATGTTTTTTCTTACTGGTAATGGGGACATACGCAAATGCCAACCTAATAATTTTTGGGTCAGTGTGGTGTGTGTAACCTTTATATAACTAGGCAAGTTAGTTAAGAACAAATTCGTAATTTACAATGATGGCCTACCCCGGCCAAACCTGGACGATGCTTGGCCAATTGTGCGCCGCCCTATGAGACTCCCAATCACAGACAGATGTGATAGAGCCTGGATACGAACCAGGGACTGTAGAGATGCCTCTTGCACTGAGATGCAGTCCCTTATCTGTGTGTTAACTATTTAACTGTACTAGACTGCAACAATTTTAAATATTGGTTATCGGTATAGGTTTTTTTGGCAAGGAAAATATCGGTATTGGCCAAAAAAGTGATATCGGTGCATCACTAAAGACAAATGTTTTAAATTGAAACATGTATGGAAACAGGTGAATTAACACTCAGTTAGCAGGCTCAAACAAGCTTAAACACATGGTATCAAAAACTAACTAGCAGAAATTGTTAACAAGTTAGAAATGATTTAAACACACTTTGCTGTAGGCTACTATTTACTAGTTAATATAAAATATATTCACCCCACCTAGCATTGTAATAAAAACTTACCAGAAAGCATGTAGTCCTTGGCTTAGACAGTGTAGTCGTGTGGGCTCAATAGCATCTCATTAGTGTGCAAGATCTTGAGAATCAGCTGTACATGTGATGGAAGAATGCACTGTGCATGCAGAGGGTTGCAATTCCATTGAATTGCGGATAGTTCAACCAAAATATTCCACAAGAGAAAGTTTCCGACCCTTTGCAACCCTACCTATGGAGGAACAAGGTGACTTGTTACAGGGGGGCCATATCCAGTACTGCCCAGTATAATATGCACATACAGCAATAGAGAGTGACTTGTAGGTAACAGGACCCACCACTACACAGCAGAAAGCAGACACAGCATCAATATTTCAGTGTGATGCTGCTGACACTGCTGTGTGAGCTCAGAGAACACAATGTGGTCAGGAACAAAGATAGGGACTAGGCTAAAGAGAATGCAGCCTGAAGCTAACAATTCACGTGAATGTTTCCAACCCCATATACACCGTGGACAACAAGACTCACTGTGTGGTCAACTTTACACACATTATAGTGGAAGGAGACATGGAGGTGCTTCCCAAGCTCACTGCATTGGGATTCTAAAAGTATGCTAAACTGTGCTGAGCGTAAACTACATCCCATGTAGCCTTAGCTGATTGTTGTAAAAACAGAGGTTAGGGTTGGGCATCAGCTTAGCTCTACCACAGCAAGCACATAAGGTTTAGGTGGGGGGGTTGTACCACCTCAAAAAGCACAAGAAAGAGGATTGCCAGCCATCATCTCAGATTGTTCAGAAATTGTTGCCGTTGTTATAAACAGATAAAATTATCCTTCTGAAATTATTTTGTTGAAATAGAATGTGAAAAATTAAGCTAATTGCACCCAAAATTGGCCATTTTCATTTATGGGATTCATTTCATATTCAATAAATATAGTATCCAATGTGACTTGGACTAACATTTTTCTAACAATGAGTTAGACATGAGGAATCCAAGGAAATGGTCAAAAGCCATCCACGGACCCCCACATCAATCACACCCCAACAACGAGTAAATAGTATCAGATCTCCATGTCTGACAAGTAGTATGGAGCTGAGGCTTTGAGTATTGTTTCTTCATCCAATGTAATGTATGCCCAGCGAATTCAGTAATGTCGTCGTCCCCCCCATCCGAGAAACTAAACTCAGCAAAAAATGAAACGTCCTCTCACAGTCAACTGCGTTTATTTTCAGCAAACTTAACATGTGTAAATATTTGTAAGAACATAACATTCAACAACTGAGACAAACTGAACAAGTTCCACAGACATGTGAAATGGAATAATGTGTTCATGAACAAAGGGCAATTCAAAATCAAAAGTAACAGTCAGTATCAGGTGTGGCCATCAGCTGCATTAAGTACTGAGGTGCATCTCCTCCTCATGGACTGCACCAGATTTGCCAGTTCTTGCTGTGAGATGTTACCACACTCTTCCACCAAGACACCTGCAAGTTCCCGGTCATTTCTGGGGGGGTCCCAGACATGCTCAATGGGATTGAGATCCGGGCTCTTTGCTGGTCATGGCAGAACACTGACATTCCTTTCTTGCAGGAAATCAAGCACAGAACGAGCAGTATGGCTGGTGGCATTGTCATGCTGGAGGGTCATGTCAGGATGAGAATGCAGGAAGGTTACCACATGAGGTAGGAGAAGGTCTTCCCTGTAACGCAGTGTTGAGATTGCCTGCAATGACAACAAGCTCAGTCCAATGATGCTGTGACACACCGCCCCCAGACCCTGACGGACCCTCCACCTCCAAATTGATCCCGCTCCAGAGTACAGGCCTCAGTGTAACACTCATTCCTTCGAAGATAAACGCAAATCCGACCATCACCCCTGGTGAGACAAAACCGCGACTCGTCAGTGAAGAGCACTTTTTGCCAGTCCTGTCTGGTCCAGCGACAGTGGGTTTGTGCCAAAAGACGACGTTGTTGCCGGTGATATCTGGTGAGGACCTGCCTTACAACAGGCCTACAAGCCCTCATTCCAGCCTTTCTCAGCCTATTGCAGAAAGTATGAGCACTGATGGAGGGATTGTGCGTTCCTGGTGTAAGTCGTGCAGTTGTTGTTCCTATCCTGTACCTGTCCCGCAGGTTGGATGTGCAGGTGTTGTTACTAGAGGTCGACCGATTAATCAGAATGGACGATTAATTAGGGCCGATTTCAAGTTTTCATAACAATCGGAAATCGGTATTTTTAGGCGCCGATTTAAAAAATAATAATAATACGTTTAATTTAAAAACTCTTTTTTTTTTAAGAAAGTCAGTTAAGAACACATGATTATTTTCAATGACTGTCTAGGAACGGTGGGTTAACTGCCTTGTTCAGGGCCAGAACGACAGATTTTCACCTTGTCAGCTCGGGGACCCTGGCCATCTTTCTTTTGGTGTTTTTCAGAGTCAGTAGAAAGGCCTCTTCAGTGTCCTAAATGTTCATAACTCTGACCTTAATTGCCTACCGTGTGTAAGCTGTTAGTGTCTTAACGACCGTTCCACAGGTGCATGTTCATTAATTATTTATGGATCATTGAACAAGGATGAGAAACAGTGTTTAAGCCCTTTACAATATAGATCTGTGAAGTTAATTGGATTTTTACAAATTATCTTTGAAAGACAGGGTCCTGAAAAAGGGACTATTCTTTTTTTGCTGAATTTAGTCATTTATGTTCCATCCTACATCCTAATATTACCAGGTTTGGACCACTAGATCGTGCTGTTCCAGGTGTTATTAAGGACCCAAATTCACAAAAAAATACATTACATAGGATGAAGAAACAATAATCCGAGCCACAGCTCCATACTATTTGTCAGACATAGAGAACTGGTACTGTATACTTACTGTTGGGGTGGGTTTGCCGTGGGGGAGGGGTCTGTGGTTGGCTTTTGACCATTTTCTTCGGTCTTACTCATTGTTCGGGAAAAAAATTGTCAAATTGGATGTTAGGCACTATATTTATTGGGTATTATATGATTTCTGTAAATAATAATGTACGTAATCAATTAGCTTAATTTATCTGAGATCAAAGTATATTTCAACAAAATAATGTTGCAAGAATGCTAATCGGATCTGTTTCTAACTACAGAAATTATTTTAGAACAATCAGATGGTGGGTGTAATGGATTGCTGAAATGACATGGAACGACCCATGGGGACAATGGTGCCTAGCCTATATTTGAGATGGTTTACTTGCTATTGTTAATCACCAGAAAGCTTTCCTGGCAGTGACTAAAACTATATGGAGTGACTTTGAATGAAATAATACATCTCACTTGCAATGCCATCAATGTACTTCACCAACCAAATAGAATATCCCTTTATTAAAAGCTGTGTGTCATGTGCAGTTTGTGTGTAGCCTGTCTACAGTGTGCAGATTATGTACATAAGGTTGTGGCTCCGGAATATTGATTTTGTCATTTAACTCCAGGTCACTGGACATTTCCCCAGATGAAATTGAGGTAGGCCAGCTTGTCCTTCAAAACAAAGAAACCATTCACCTGCAGGCTGCAGCTTGAGGACTATGAGTGTGTATGTGCACTCAAAACAAGACCGTCAGTATATTAGGTTAAACCCTGGTTGAGCCCCCCTCGAGCAGGAGGTGGATACCTCACCTGTATATGACAGATTGTAGCTACTAGCTAAGCCATCAACATAACAGGTTGGCTGGTTATTTAGCTGACGTTATCATGTATGACGCCTGCAACAACCAAAAATACACAAGATAAGCCGGAGACGGGGGAGCGTGTAACGTTACAGGTTACAACAAACATAAATAGGGTTTCGTCATAAAGCGTTAGATTTTGTTAAACAACGTGCCAACAACCCATTGATAACAATAAACAGCTAGCTGGCTAGGCAACTAACCACCGTGCTACTGTACATATGTATAACTAAAAATATGTTTATTAACTGACCTTACTACCGTATCCAGACTTGTTCTATATGTGTTAGCATGCTAACTAACAGTGGAGTAGCTTTATGTCTAGCTAGCTAGCAAGCTAAAGTTAGCAAATGCGTACTTACATGTTGGTGGTTGCAAACATGCCTTAGATAACTGGTCAAGAACTAACTTTACAAGGCTTAAATCTCACCTTTTTCAGAGGACGAGACACCTTCTTCAGTAGCCACTGACTGTGCGGCTGGGATCAGCGTCTCGTCAGCAACACTAAAAAAGTACTTCAGTGTCACGGAATTTCGAAAATTCTCAAAATAAAAGTCCCACGTGTAATAGTAGAAAAAGTGTAATTAACCTGTATGTATTCATGATATATTTAAAAAATCGTCTAAACATTAACAAGGATTCATATTTGTTCATATTTAAGCAACATTAAATGTGGGTTTTAAAACATGTTTCACGGTCAAATAAATGCCCCATGTGCAATACACAAAATACTTATAGATAGAAAACTATTATAGGTGCCAAAGTAAACGTGGGGTTGGGATTACTCACTAGGGTCTGTAGAATCTATATATGATCATTATTTAATGCCCAGCAACACTTTTTACTCCACCCACTCCATTCACTGCAATTCAATACACTGTCGGCCGATAGGTGATTAGTTACTTCAAAGACACAATGTAAACAATGATGGACTGCCATACCTGTTAACGACCTAGATTAATCTAATGATTAGCCAGTTGTGCTTTTCACACATTTAAATCAGCCCAAGGCCAGCCTTGACCTGTGCCAAAACATGCATTTGGCCTGACAAATAACGTCAAACGACTTAAAATGGAGCCATTAGACACTACGGTACAAATATTGCACTGTAAACGCAAACCCATCGATCGTGTGTCCATAAAACCAGGGTCCAGTATAATTATTAGAATCCCTAGAAAACCAAATAGCCAATCCCCTCTTCAAGCCTCTCTCTTTAAAGTAGCAGATGAGGTCCACCAAGGCCAGAACAGCAAGACTCGGTAACAGCACTTACTCGTAGGCTGTGAGGTCGGCGAACTCATGTCTAAATCATACTTCTGTACTGTCACTTTAACTCTGCTGACTGACTAATTTAGGACTATATCTAAATGCCAAAACAATGAATTAACTATATTAGCTTTCTATTGAGTTTACTGTGTGAACTTAAACACAATTCCACAGACTTGCACTCTTGTCTTGCCCTATAGCAGGTGTTAGGTGAAAAGCTAACTGCTTCAAATAAACAATGGAAACAACTGACTGGCATTGCTACGTGTAAATTACCTACGTTATAGTATTGATTATGAGCAGGCTGCAGACATTTAAATCAGCCCAAAGCCTGCATTAGGTGCCAAAACATGCACCAGGTCAAGCGTTTTGGATAGACAAATATATATTTATAAATAAATAAATGTTTTCCGGCAGTACACTAGTAAGATCATAGTGCTATAGGTTAGTATCACCCCAATTATGCCTATAGCCGATCAACGATTATAACGGAGGTTAACAGCGCTATTCTTCAACCCACCCTGGTCGCATTTCATCAAAATGTTTGCATCTTGGACAGGGTTTTGGACTGAAAGCAGCAGGGATGTGGTTTCGTTTTTTGTGTGACGTATTATTGCCTCGTAAAATAGCGATGTGCTCACCAGGACAAGTTAGACTCTAGTGAGTAGACTGGACCCAGGTTTTATGGACACACTATTGATCGTTATTCCTGTACAGTGGCAGTGCAATGTGTTTGTGCAATACATCACTAATACAGTAAGACTTTCTTAAACATTACATTTCAAAATTGCATTGTTGAACAAAAGCAGGAGAAATTAACATAAATCATACAATCAAAATAGTGATTTTTTTTTAAATTGTCATGTTTTTTACCAGTTGGCTGTGTTCTTTGCATTCATTTAATCAAGCTCCAACCATTTCTCAATGTGCTCCACCTTAAAATATTCTTTATCTTATAATTCTCTTGCGTTTAGATTTCCCCCAGTAGTTATAATTATTTTACATATTTGTAACATTATGCACTATGCAAAGCTGCAAAAAATATAGATGTTGTATCATAAACATAACGTTTTACCGCAGACTTTTATTTTTAAGGCAAAAATCGAAAACCGGAAGGCTTAATGTGGCTGCCAGGACAAAATCAAATCAATAACATTTTCAAACGTTATTGGTTATTGGTCACATATGCTTCTTAAACAACAGGTGTGGACTATGCAGAGAAAAAGACAGAGAAAGAACAGAAAAATAAAACACATAATAATAAATAATAATAGATACAAAATGAGTAATGATAACTTGGCTATATACAAGGAGTACAAGTACTGAGTCGATATGAAGAGGTAATTGAGGTATATATGTGCATATAACTAGGAATAAAGTGACGGATAGTAAACCGTAGCAGCAGCGAATGTGATTAATCAAAAAAGTTAGTGCAAAAAGGGTCAATGCAGATAATCAGTGTCGCTATTTGGTTAACTATTTAATAGCCTTATGGCTTGGGGGTAGAAGCTGTTCAGGGTCCTGTTGTTTCCAGACTTGGTGCATCGGTGCCCCTTGCCGTGCATTAGCAGAGAGAACAGTCTATGACTTGGGTGGCTGAGGTCTTTTACAATTTTTAGGGCCTTCCTCTGACACCCCCTGGTATTTAGGTCCTGGAGGGCAGGGACCTCAGCCCCAGTGAAATATTGGGCCATCCGCACTACCGGATGCCAAGCAGTTGGCATACAACGTGGTGATGCAGCCAGTCAAGATGCTCTCAAAGGTGCAGCTGTAGAACTTTTTGAGGATCTGAGGGCCCATGCTAAAACTATTCAACCTTCTGAGGGGGAAGAGGCCTTGTCATGCCCTCTTCATAACTGTGTTGGTATGTTTGGACCATGATAGATTCTTAGCGATGTGGACACAGAGGAATTTGAAACGCTCAACCTGCTCCACTACAGCCTCGCTCATTTTTCTTGATGATGTTGAGGGAGAGGTTGTTGTCCTGACACCACACTGCCAGGTGTCTGACCTCCTCACTATAGGCTGTCTCATCGTCGTCGGTGATCAGGCCTACCACCGACGTGTCGTCGGCAAACTTAATGTCGTGCTCGGCCACGCAGTCGTGGGTAAACAGGGAGTACAGGAGGGGACTAAGTACGCAGCCGAGGGGCCCCCATGTTGAGGATCAGCGTGATGGATGTGTTCATGTGTTGTTGTCTACCCTCACCACTTGCACAGGGAGGAGTTCAGTCCCAGGGTCCTTACATTAGTGTTAGCTTGGAGGGTACTATGGTGTTGAACACTGAGCTGTAGTGAATGAACAGCATTCTCGCTTGTTCAAGTGGGAAAGGGCAGTGTGGAGTCAATAGAGATTGCGTCATCTATGGATCTGTTGGGGCGGTATGCGAATTGGAGTAGGCCCAGAGTGTCTGGGATGACAGTATTGATGTGAGCCATGACCAGCCTTTCAAAGCATTTAATGGTTACAGTGCTACAGGGGGATAGTAATTTAGACAGGTTACCTTGGTATTTTTTTGGCACAGGGACTATGGTGGTCTGCTTGAAACATGCATGTATTACAGACGGGATCAGTGAGAGGTTGAAAATGTCAATGAAGACACTTGCCAGCTGGTCAGCCCATGCTCTAAATACGTGTCCTGGTAATCTGTCTGCGGCCTTGGGAATGTTAACCTGTTTAAAGGTTTTACTCACATCAGCTACGGAGAGCTTGATCACACAGTCATCTGGAACAGCTGGTGCTCTCACGCATGGTTCAATGTTGCTTGCCTCGAAGCGAGCATAGAAAGCATTTAGCTTGTCTGGTAGGCTCACGTCACTGGGCATCTTGTGGCTGGGTTTCCCTTTGTAATCCGTGACAGTTTGCAAGCTCTGCCACATTCAATTATTTATTAATGAAGCCGGTGACTAATGTGGTAAACTCATCAATGCTATCTGATGAGTTCCGGGAAATACATTTGTCTGTGATAGTGAAACAGTCTTGTAGCTTGGCATTCACTTCACTTCCGCATTGAGCGTGTCACTGGTACTTGCTGTTTGAGTTTTTGCTTGTAAGCAGGAATCAGTAGGATAGAGTTATGGTCAGATTTTCCAAATGGAGGGCGAGGGAGTGCTTTGTATGCGTCTCTGTGTGTGGAGTAAAGGTGATCGGATTACAGTTTTCCTGCATTATGTGGCTGGGAATTGTCAGGAGAGGTGGAGAATTGGAATGGTACCCCTAGCGGTTGGAGTGCAGTAACATTCATGTCATTCATTGTACTGTGTATATTTTTCCCCTGACCCTAAATGCATTCATCCATTCCAATTCAACAGTCAGCATACCAACAATGTGGAATATTTGGTTATGTATGAGAGAGATGCATATTGAAGCTAGATCAACTTTATTATTAGGCTTATGATGAATAAGACACAGATAACTGCCAAGAAGCAGAGAGAGAGGTGACATCCTGGCCAAATGTGGTCACAAAAATGTGATAAGTGCCAAGTTGTTGCACTGATGAATGACACAGATGAGCTTGGTTTCAATGACAGATCAGCAACTGATCCCAGGCCTGGGTCTCCATCCACATGTTTTCAGTTTAGGTTGCTTGGTTCATTTCATGGTAGTACTGCATTTGGCAACTTGAAACATTGGCACATTGTTTGCATAACATTATTAACAACCACAGAGACTGATAATTTTATACAGTCAAAAAACAAACTGTATTTGAACCTTGTTATAAAAACAAAAAATATACACAACTTACTATTAGCACAATACATCATAGCATTACAACAAATAATGCAGTATGTATGTTAAAGCAAGATATTACTCTTGTAAACTTAATAGTAGGGCACTGGTCTAGCTGTGCATTGTTTTTCAACTTTCCCATGCCATGAGCAGCCTAGACAACATTGGCCAGCTATGGGATCTGCAAAAGACATTCACAAGCCAGGGGAGAAACTTCAATAAGGTGCCTGGAACGTTCATAAAGTCAAATTTGCCTTAAATGCTGAAATAAATAAATAAATAAAATGGGATTATTTTAACCCCAAACCATCCCTTCAATCGAATCTTAAAAGATCTAAGCCTCTATCTGTGACAGGCTTCATAAAATCAACTGGACATACAGTATTGTGTTGTTGTAATTGTATTACCTTCTGAAAACTATCAAAGTAATGTTTTGACAACAGAAATACAGGTGCTGTACAAACAGTAAATTGCACATAATCCCTCTAAAACTAGAACTTGTAGCCTATTCTATGAAAATGTAATTAAAATGGACATATTATGACATCTGAAAATCTAATACATATTCACTAAATAACTAAACAACAACATGGGGAACAAGAAAGAAAACAGAACCCACAGAGGAGGTGACAATACTGTCACTGCAGTCCTTGATTAGAAATATTGTGTGGTTTCCTGGTTTAATCTCCATGCAAGTGTAACAGTTGCCCTTAAGAAAAGGCACTTAAGCTGAATTTGTTTAAATCAGTAGAAATATGTCATATAAAATGATCTATGAAACTTGTGTGACTAATCTGTCATGCTGCAAAAGATTATTCAATAATTTAATGGCAAATATCAGATAAATGTAAAGTATCGTAAAAATCTGCTAAATTGACAATAGCTTTTTAAGTGTAAATTACCTATAGCAGCAAATTTCAATGTTCCATCTGCTATAGAAACCCCTTCAGAGACATACATTCTGGGGCAGAATTATTTTTGCAAAAATAAGATGCATAATTTTCAACTGCAAGATAAACATTTCCAGTAAAAAAAAGCTATATCTTGGATCTCTCATGAGGCAACTGAAGTAAAATAACTTTGCCCATGCCCCATTAACCTATTTGATTTGAAACTCTCTAGTTGACTTTGGGTCTATCAAACTGTAATAGTAAAAAGATAATGACTTCCCAAAACCTTGCTGATCACAGACGTATAGCAAAGAACATCTACATTTACTTGTGTCTCTAACCTAGAACTTCTAAAGGTTTATGGGAGAGTAAGTGACAGAAAATACCAACATCAGTAACAAAAATAGACATTTACTCTTCATGTAGATGAGAAATATTTAATCAGCTTGCTAAATTGCATCCAGTTAATTTGTGAAGGCTTTCTCTCGCGACCATCAAAGTGGCTAACAGAGAAACGCAAAGCGTAGAAAACATAATAGCATAAATAGGAATTAAACCAAAGAGACAGACAACACTGTAATCACAATATGAGATTAACTTGACCCTTTTCTGAAAAACTTGATGGTCCACAAGCTTGGATGAGCACAAAAAACTCCCAGAGTTGAACACAATAAAACAGCCAATGAGGGCCTAGGTTAATGCTGTTTATAAAAAAAGAAACAGAAAGAAAAAACATTGGTCACAACTATTCAATAAGGAAACAGAACAACAACTGTCCGACTCCCTCCTTTCTATAAACTCAGCACTTCATAGGTTTCAGTTCTTGAAAAGGGGGAATAACGTTGACAACCCGTTTTCTCTCTCAACCTGAGGGACCAGGAAGGAGATCAGTCAGCCTATTACAACGCAAATCCACCTCACAACAAAAAACACAGCGACAGACAGGAAGGGAGAGAGTTCTGTCTTCCCCTTGCTTTACCACCATGTGATCTTGAACTCGTAGATTGGCCTCTTGCAGTAGTAGTGGTTGATGAGGTGTTTGTCGCAGACGCCGATGCATTGCTGGTCGGCAGTGATGCCGCGCTCCGCCAGGTCGCTGACAATGCAGTGGAGCAAGTCGTAAACATCCGCCACCGCCTCCCAGGGCCCGAACGACACGTCCACCTCACAGTGGTGTTCAAACAGTTTGGCCTCGCTCTCCGTGCGCTCAAAGCGCAGTGAGTTGAAGAGTGGCCGCTCGTACGGCGTGATGGGCATCTCCTCCTTGTACACGCAGATCTTCAGCTTGGCGAAGCGCGCCTTCCTCTGCATGGCCCGCAGCTTGGCGATCTCCACGATGCGCTCCAGATTATCTGGAAACAATACAAGGGATAATTTACTTCACTCCAGTCCAAGCTTTTCCAAAATAGTTAATTGACACATTTCCATTTACTTCACACATTTCTACTTTATTATAGTCAATGCCACTTAAAAGGCCCAATGCAGCCATTTTTATCTCAACATCAAGTAATTTCTAGGTTCCATTCAAAAAGAAACTAAATTAGCTTTTTTACCCCAAAACGATCTCTCAAGCAATAACTTTGGTAGGACTGTCTGGGAGTGTTCTGAGCGAGGGACTAATTGGAGTGGCCTAATGGGAGGGATACGTAACCTGAAAACTAGCGGTTATTGGTAGAGAGGTTGAAACGCTTTTTGTTATTAATTTATAGAGCTTGGTGATGCCACCAGGCAAGCCAAAACCCCACCCATGTAAAACCTGCTGATTAGAAGGTCCTTTGTAAATTGTACACTACATTCCCAAAAGTATGTGTACGGCAATGCCGTCAGGGGTACGCCAAATAAAAAATATAGTTTTTTTCTCGCCTGAGTAGCCTCGTTTCCCTGCCAAAAATAAAATGAAACAATGTTCAGCGAAATAACAATGTCAAATACAGGTAGCCTAGTCAAATAATCAACATTCAATCAAATTACTCTCTCGCGGGAAACCTTCACTCTAGCGCAGACATTTAGAAAGTAAACATGACAATTTGAAAAATAAGCCACAGGAGTTTTTTGAGCGAGAATAAAGACGATTTTCAAGTAGTAAGACGTATAAAAGCAACAGATACCATTAATAAGAAGGGGCTAGAAGCGTCTTATATGTTGAGCTACCGAGTGGCTAGGACAAGCAAGCCCCATACTATTGCGGAGGACTTAATTCTTCCTGCTGCCACGGATATGGCTGGGACAATGCTGGGGGAAAAGGCCCAAAAAACTATACAGACAATGCCTCCATCAAACAACACTGTTTCACGATGCATCAGTGGCATGGCAGGATATGTTTTGAAACAATTACTGCTTCGCATACAAGCCAGTGAATTATATGCGTTACAACTGGATGAGTCAACAGATGTGGCGGGCCTTGCACAGCTCCTGGTATATATCCGTTACGTTTATGTTGGGGGGGGGGGGGGGTCTATTAAGGAAGACATCCTCTTCTGCAAACCACTGGAAACCAGGACAAAAGGAGAGGATCATTTTAAAGTACTGGACAGCTTTGTGACATCAAATGGACTTTGGTGGTCAAGATGTGTTGGTATCTGTACTGATGGCACAAAAGCCATGACGGGGAGACATAGTGGAGGGGTAACGCACGTGCAAGCAGTTGCTCCAGACACCACTTGGGTACACATCCACCGAGTGGCTCGTTTCCAAGGGAATGCCTGACAGCTTGAAAGACGTTTTGGACACTACAGTGAAAATGGTTAACTTTGTTAATACAAGGCCCCTAAACTCTTGTGCATTTTCTGCATTATGCAATGATATTGACACATTTAAAAAAAAATTGCTATACAGGCTTAAAGTTTTCTTCACTGACCATAATTTTCACTTGTCTGACTGCTTGCATGATGAGTATCTCACACGACTGGCCCATCTGAATGATGTTTTTTCTCACCTGAATGATCTGAATCTAGGATTACAGGGACTCTCCGCAACTATATTCAATGTGCGGGACAAAATTAAGGCTATGATTAAGAAGTTGGAGCTCTTTTCTCTTTTCTGTCTGCATTAACAAGGACAACACACAGGTCTTTCCATCATTGTATGATTTTGTGTGTGCAAATTAACTCAAGCTTACGGACAATGTCAAATGTGATATAGCGAAGCACCTGAGTTAGCTGGGTGCGCAATTACGCAGGTACTTTACCGAAACGGACAACACAAACAACTGGATTCGTTATCCCTTTCATGCCCTGCCTCCAGTCCACTTACCGATATCTGAACAAGAGAGCCTCATCGAAATTGCAACAAGCGGTTCGGTGAAAATTTAATTTAATCAGAAGCCACTGTCAGATTTCTGGATTGTGCTGCGCTCAGAGTTTCTTGCCTTGGCAAACGTCGCTGTTAAGACACTGATGCCCTTTGCAACCACGTACCTATGTGAGAGTGGATTCTCGGCCCTCACTAGCATGAAAACTAAATATGGGCAGACTGTGTGGAAAATGATTTAAGACTGAGACTCTCTCAAATACAACCCAACATTGCAGAGTTTTTATCATCCTTTCAAGCACACCCTTCTCATTAATCTGTGTATTCACCATTTTTATGAACATTTTTATTTATTTCACCTTTATTTAACCAGGTAGGCAAGTTGAGAACAAGTTCTCATTTACAATTGCGACCTGGTCAAGATAAAGCAAAGCAGTTCGACACATACAACAACACAGTTACACATGGAGTAAAACAAACATAGTCAATAATACAGTAGAAAAATAAGTCTATATACAATGTGAGAAAATGAGGTGAGATAAGGGAGGTAAAGGCAAAATAAAGACCATGGTGGTGAAGTAAATACAATATAGCAAGTAAAACACTGGAATGGTAGATTTGCAGTGGAAGAATGTGCAAAGTAGAGAGAAATAATTGGGTGCAAAGGAGCAAAATAAATAAATACAGTAGGGGGAGAGGTAGTTGTTTGGGCTAAATTATCGATGGGCTATGTACAGGTGCAGTAAATAAGGTTTAATATGCAAGATGGCTAAATAAAGAGCAAAATTATTGATTATTATAATATTATTATTTGTGCCCTGGTCCTATAAGAGCTCTTTGTCAATTCCCACGAGCTGGGTTGTGACAAAAACACTCATTGTCATTGTACGCTGTAGCGTTAAGATTTCCCTTCACTGGAACTAAGGGGCTGAGCCCGAACCATGAAAAACAGCCCCAGACCATTATTCCTCTTCCACCAAACTTTACAGTTGGCACTATGCATTCGGGCAGGTAGCGGTTCTCCTGGCATCAGCCAAATCCAGGTTTGTGCGTTGGACTGCCAGATGGTGAAGCGTGATTCATCACTCCAGAGAACACATTTCCACTGCTCCAGAGTCCAGGCGGCGAGCTTTACACCACTCCAGCCGATGCTTGGGATGGTGATCTTAGGCCTGTGTGTGGCTGCTCGACCATGGAAACCCATTTCTTGATGCTCCCGATGAACAGTTATTGTGGTGACATTGCTTCCAGAGGCAGTTTGGAACTCAGTAGTGAGTGGTGCAAACGAGGACAGACGATTTTTATGCACTTCCGCATTCGGCGGTCCCATTCTGTGAGCTTGTGTGGCCTATCACTTCGTGGCTGAGCCTTTGTGGCTCCGAGACGTTTCCACTTCACAATGTCAGCACTTAAAGTTGACAGAGGCAGCTGTAGCAGGACAGAAATATGACGAACTGACTTGTTGGAAAGGTTGCATTCTATGACGATGCCACGTTGAAAGTCACTGAGCTCGTCAGTACAGGCTAATGTTTGTCTAAGGAGATTGCATGGCTGTGTGCTCAATTATATACATCTGTCAGCAACAGGTGTGGCTGAAATAGCTGAATCCACTAATTTGAAGGGGTGTCCCACATACTTTTAGCCATGTAGTGCATTTTCAACCAGCAACTATCAGGAAGTAACACTGATCACATTTTTTGACGCTTTTAAAGTGTTCGTTTCCTCAGCTGTTGTCCAATATGATACAACACAGGAAAACCGATTTTGACTGCACTGGGCCTTCACACGTAAGCCACCATATGCAATAGGGTTAGCGGGTGAAAGTAAAGTGCCAGTTACCCTTGTAGTAGGGCAGGAGATCGAGGAAGGCCTGGCGGACTTTCTCTCCTGTGAGTGGCTGAGTGTCCTCCAAGCTGTCTAACAGTGGACCAATAGCATAGTACAGGGCCTCCCTATGTACCGCCCTCACATGATCCCTCTGAGGTAGCTCGCCCTCGCGCAGGAAGTTCAGGATGTCCCTATACAAGGAACATGCAAACAAACACGGTTTTGAGTTGAAATTGCATCCACCATCCTTCATCATCTGTTTATTCAACCTTGTCTAGACATGGATAGCCCACCTTACCATTTTGTCAGTCAACCTGTTAATGGTGCTTTCTTGTCAAAAGTGTTGCAGAATAAGGGTCTGGCATGCTCACTCACTGTTATTAACATGTAATAAGCATGTTTTGCTGCAGGCTATTTGAAGAGTGCTCACCTGAAATATGCCCCATCCCGGTCAATGAAGAAGCGACCTTCAGCATCACGTGGGATGTGATGGCGTCCACTGAACATGGCGGCGAGCATGGTGTCTTCATAGCGCCGTAATGTGGACAGACGGGTGGTGAAGTAGGTACCACCCACATTGAGAGAAATTACCTCAGGAAACTACGAGTGATTGGGAAAAAATCAGGACAGTGCATTATCCATTTTGGAAGGTCTGTGCATAAAATACAGTCAATTAAAAAATAAAAATAAAATTAAAGGTGGATTCCATTAGATACCATAATCATAAATGCATTTTTTAAATGTTATACTTTTATATAACATCAGACCAATTTTACTAAACATTTAAAAATGTGACAAGTGCAAATACAGAACTCATCATCAATAAATAACTATTTCATTTTCTTTTATTTTCTTCT
Organism: Oncorhynchus kisutch; assembly: GCF_002021735.2. Classification (NCBI taxonomy): domain Eukaryota; kingdom Metazoa; phylum Chordata; class Actinopteri; order Salmoniformes; family Salmonidae; genus Oncorhynchus; species Oncorhynchus kisutch. The sequence goes on along the minus strand of NC_034179.2, from coordinate 37,977,346 downwards.
ATCACCTCTAATCTTTGGGCTCCTGAGTTGCGCAGTGGTCTAAGGCACTGCATCTCAGTGATAGAGGCGTCATTAGTGTGCTAGTTCGATTCCAGGCTGTATCACAACTGGCCATGATTGGGAGTCCCATAGGGCGGCGCACAATTTGCCCAGCATCGTTCGGATTAGGTTCGGCCGTCATTGTAAATTAGAATTTGTTCTTAACTGACTTGCCTAGTTAAATAAGGGTTAAATAAGATTTTAAAAATATATTCCTTTGCAATTGCTTCACAGTAGCCAAATAAATAAATATATATGTATATATACACACACACACACACACACACACATACATACATTACCAGTCAAAATTTTGCACCTACTCATTAAAGGGTTTTTCTTTATTAGTACTATTTTCTACATTGTAGAATAATAGTGAAAGACATCAACACTATGGAATCATGTAGTAACCAAAAAAGTGTTAAATCAAAATAGATTTTAGATTCTTCAAAGTAGCCACCTTTTGCCTTTGACAGCTTTGCACACTCTTGGCAGCTTTACCTGGAATGCTTTTACAATAGTCTTTAACTTCTTGGTGACAGGGGGCAGTATTTTCACGTCCGGATGAAATGCATGCCCATATTCAACTGCCTACTACTCATCCCCAGATGATAAGATATGCATAGTATTAGTAGATTCGGATAGAAAACACTCTGAAGTTTCTAAAAAAATGTTTGAATCATGTCTGAGTATAACAGAACTTATTTAGCAGGCGAAACCCTGAGGACAAACCATTCAGATGTTTTTTTTAGGTCACTCTTTTTTCAATGGGTTTTCATTGGGAATACAGATTTCTAAGGGACCTTCTTGCAGTTCCTATCGCTTCCACTGGATGACAACAGTCTTTAGAAATTGGTTGAGGTTTTTCCTTTGTGTAATGAAGAAGTATGGCCATCTTGAACGAGGGTAACTTGAAGTGTACTGTTAGATAGAGGCGCGTCACCAGAAAGCTAGCTACAGTTTGTTTTCCTCCTGTATTGAATACAGATCATCCCATCTTCAATTTTATCAATTATTTACGTAAAAAAATACCTAAAGTTGAATTACAAAAGTAGTTTGAAATGTTTTGGCAAAGTTTACAGGTAACTTGAGATATTTTGTATTCACGTCACGCAAGTTGGAACCGGTGTTTTTCTGGATCAAACGCGCCAAATAAATTGACATTTTGGATGTATATCGACGGAATTAATCGAACAAAATGACCATTTGTGATGTTTATGGGACATATTGGAGTGCCAACAAAAAAGGTAAGGCAAAGGTAAGGCATGAATTATATTTGTATTTCTGTGTTTTGTATCGCACCTGCAGGGTTGAAATATGTTTCTCTCTCTTTGTTTACTATGGCGCTATCCTCAGATAATAGCATCGTTTGCTTTAGCCGAAAAGCCTTTTTGAAATCTGACATGTTGGCTGGATTCACAACAAGTGTAGCTTTAATTTGCTATCTTGCATGTGTGATTTCATGAAAGTTTGATTTGTATAGTAATTTATTTGAATTTGGCGCTCTGCAATTTCACTGGCTTTTGGCCAGGTCCCACATATCCCAGTGAGGTTAAGGAGTTCCCATATATGCCGAGCACTTGTTAGCTGCTTTCCTTCACTCTGCGGTCCAACTCATCCCAAACCATCTCAATTGGGTTGAGGCTGGGTTATTTGTGGAGGCCAGGTCATCTGGTGAAGCACTCCAGCACTCTCCTTCTTGGTAAAATAGCCCTTACACAGCCTGGAGGTCATTGTCCTGTTGAAAAACAAATGATAGTCCCAATAAGCGCAAACCAGATGGGAGGGCGTATCGCTGCAGAATGCTGTGGTAGCCATGCTGGTTAAGTGTGCCTTGAATCCTAAATAAATCACTGACTGTCACCAGCAAAGCACCCCCACACAATTACAGATCCTGCTCCATTCTTCACAGTGGGAACCACACATGAGGAGAACATCCGTTCACCTACTCTGCATCTCACAAAGATACAGCTGTTGGAACCAAAAATCTAAAATTTGGACTGATCAGACTAATGGACAGATTTCCACTGGTCTAATGTCCATTGCTCGTGTTTCTTTACCCAAGGAAGTCTCTTATTATTGGTGTCCTTTAGTAGTGGTTTCTATGCAGCAATTCGACCATGAAGGACTAATTCACGCAGTCTCCTCTGAACAGTTGATGTTGAGATGTGTCTGTTACTTGAACTCTGAAGCATTTATTTGGGCTGCAATTTCTGAGGCTGGCAAATCTAATGAACTTATCCTCTGCAGCAGAGGTAACTCTAGGTCTTCCTTTCCTGTGACAGTCCTCATGAGAACCAGTTTCATCATAGCACTTGATGGTTTTTGCGACTGCACTTGAAGTAACTTTCAAAGTTCTTGAAATGTTCCGGATTGACTGAACTTCATGTCTTAAAGTAATGATGGACTGTCATTTCTCTTTGCTCATTTGATTTGTTATTGCCATAATATGGACTTGGTCTTTTACAAAATAGGGCTATCTTCTGCATACCACCCCTACCTTGTCACAACACAACTGATTGTCTCAAATGCATTAAGAAGCAAAGAGATTCCACAAATGAACTTTTAAGAAGGCACACCTGTTAATTGAAATGCATTCCAGGTGACTACCTCATGAAGCTGGTTGAGAGAATGCCAAGAGTGTGCAAAGCTGTCATCAAGGAAAAGGGTGGATACTTTGAAGAGACGCAAATTTAAAATATATTTGTATTTGTTTATTATTTTTATTTAACAAGGCAAGTCAGTTAAGAACAAATTCTTATTTACAATGACGTCTTACCCCGGCCAAACCCTCCCTTAACCCAGACGATGCTGGGCTAATTGTGCGCCGCCCTATGGGACTCCAGATCACGGCCAGTTGTGATACAGACCCGGGTTCGATCCCAGGCCGTAGTGATGCCTCTAGCACTGCGATGCAGTGCCTTAGACCACTGTTTAACACTTTTTTGGTTACTACATGATTCCATATGTGTTAATTCATTGTTTTGATGTCTTCACTATTATTCTACAATGTAGAATATAGTAAAAATAAATACCCTTGGATGAGTAGGTGTGTCTTAACAAATAAAACCTACAAATGTTGTCTACTTGATAGCTATTTGTGTAGGTAGCTATCTCAAATAAACATGGGATTACTGCTATGGATATTATAATCACAAGGCAGATATCGACCAGACATATTGAGCCCATCATCAAAAGTGACAGTCATTAGACATGACACTGTCGGCAAGGGTTTCCCTTCACACGATTAAAGATAAATCCCAGTGAAGGGCTGTCACAGGAAACAAGAGCCAATTGGGCTATCCCTCTGTGTGGGTGGTGAACCAATCATGGTAAAGACCTCACCGGAAGAAGAAATACATGGGCCGCGTTCAGTATGTTTTTACGTTCTGGAACGTTCAACTGAACGGAAACAGTGCTGTACTGAAGACCAGTTGAAAAACAGGGCAGGGTTGGGTTGTGGAACGCTGTAAGCATGGCCACTGGCCTTTAAATAAGTAACTCATTGCTTCAAGCCACACATCAAACGGTAGCAAACGTACCTTGACGTACAATAATGTTTTGGGGAAACTTGTCGTTCAGTACAAACGCAACGTAGCAAACGTTCAAACTAACTGAACGTACCTACGTTGCCCGTGGAGACGGATCCATATAATTTACAGTTTCTTTCTGATCTGTCTTTACAGTTTATTTCTGATCAATGCTGAATTGTACAGAAAATGTGCAAAGATAGAGATTCTCACAGATAGCGACGTTTATATAGCCATTGAACTCACGTCCTAATTAAGCACCTTTAGTAACAAATGTCCCTGGATAAACAACAACAAACGCCCATCTCCTCACCTCTGGAGATGGCGATGCGTTTAACGTGGTGGTGAGAGACTTGCCCAGATTTAGGTTCGGTGCGGGAGTGGATACCTTTCGGAAATCACCCTTCACAGAGCCTGCACTAGACATTGCATCGCCTGGTTTTCCAGCCTCACTAGCGGCCGAAAAAAACACCATTACTCTCGAATGAGGGAGTGCTCGCCTCTCCTGAGCGAACACCCTTAACCGTGAAGGAGCCACGGGTAAAGGGCTGGACATGTTGAAAGAGAGCGGCGGTCGTTCTCCATTGGAAGCCTCGTCAGATCCATACTGCTGCATGCACACACACCAGGTCTGTGAGTGGCCAGTGCATCCGGTGAACTCAAATCAATCACCAAGGATAAAGCACCATCCACGTTTGATTGTAAGAGATGACAGGACAACACTGTAATCAACCTAGGGGTGGTACGTGTCAGCTGATAGGGACATTTACAGTATGGTACGAGATAATAATCCCCTTTACCTACTTTGCGTGTACTCCCATTAACGCCCTCTAGCTGACATATTGCAATAAAGCAGCTTGGAGTAGAAATGTCTCCAGGGAGAAGAAACACGTTACGCACGACGAGAACCTCAAACTGTTACGCCAATTTAACGTGTTCTGTACAATAGCCTATGGGTTGCTTAGCCTACGTTTCATTCGTCGTTTATATCCTTCCAAGTATTCCGATTATGCGTATGTTAAACTGAAAATGAGACTAACCAATGAAAACCGTGATGTTAAACCGACAAAAACAACACACCTTTCAAGATTGTAAAATGCATAATAAACTCAATAATACATTTGCGGCCTCCAGATAGCACGACAAAGTTCTGCTATAATGTAACCCAAATCAAGCGTGATAATATGCTCTAAATCCCTCAAACTCAACTGTTGACCTCGAAGCCAGTTCCACTGCATTTTTCATCGTTCCCCTCTAATCAGGGACTGATTTAGGCCTGGGACATCAGGTGTGGGCAATTATTTATCAGGTAGAACAGAATGTCAGCAGGCTGCAGACCTCGTAGGGTTATGCCGCGTTCAAAACCTTCAACTGGGTAGCAGTGTCGCGATGGAGGGAATAGCCTATACAGAGATTTCCTAAAACCACTGCAACCACAGTCAAATGTGGAAATAAATTTATGCCAGATTTAGCCTACGTTTAACCTCTCCCTTGTTCATTCCAAAGTCCATATGTTCATGACCCGATTCATATAAATCATGTCAAATAATTTAAAATTCATATTAATCCCTCCTACAGAATATGTGTCGGCAGGATTTTGAATGATTAAATAAATATCAACATGTTCAATAAAAAAAATAGAGTGGCAAAGACTCCAGTAGTCATACATAATTCCTAGATTAACCAAACATCTATTATTCTATGTTTCATTATTTCTGGTAGATACTCCTGGTTATGATTACAGACAGAGCCCAGAGAATGGGATCGTGCAATACTGAATTAGTCATATTCTGATATGGTGCATGCATGGGGATGTTCACTCACCCAGAGATATTCACATGCTTGCAACATAATATTTGTTCAAACCTAAAATGTTAGTCTGTAATCGTAACATGGTGTTTGTATGTTCACAGATGAAATTTCACGTTTACGTTTCATGTTTCACACATGGCTTTCATTATGATCCTAACAATTTACGTATGGATTTTTCTTACTATCCTAACGCTATGCACGTTCAACCTTTTGGCAGGTATCTCGCTCCATAGTCTTGTCTCGGAGCTCGCCAGTTAATAGTCCTAAAAACCGGAAATGATTTACCTCTGGTTCGTTCAGCCATTCCTATGGGCAAAATTAATGGGGAAAGAATAGTGTTATGGAATAAACGCTTGAAAATAAGGTCTGAGGTTAACACATGCTTATGAGATCTTATACGTTTTGTTCTATGAGATCATATCAGTCAGTTAACATGACCTTTATACATTATTAAGCATTTTTGTATTACATAAATGCTTAAAAATTCACAAAATGTGACATTAGCTGACGAAGATTATCTCATAGTACAAAACGTATAAGATCTCCTAAACCTGTCTTCTACAGACCTCATCTTCTGCGTTTATCCCAAAACTACACAAGCTCCATTCATTTTCAATAGACTTTGGCCAACAAGCCATGGCGGAGTATGACTACCTTAGTGCCTACAAAAAGACGCCATTACTATTGTTCGCTGCCAGCCGTGGGTCTATTGCCTACTTTCGGTTTCACATTCACCAGGTTTTTGCGCAAGTGCATGAGAGGAAAATCAGGAAGTATGTACGTCAAGCCTACTACTAGGGTGCGGTTCCGGTGGTTAGAAAAGTCTGTTTATTTTCTCAACTATACATAAAAGTTAGGACAAACTGATCGTAGATCTGCAATAAACCCACGGTTTGCAACGAACAATAAGGTTGGAACTACAAATATTTTAGCAGGATAAACAAGTGTGAAGTTCATCAAGAAAGTTACATCATACTTTTGTTCTACCCTTGGCAGCGATGGCAGGTAAAATACTGTGCAATAGTGTAGCCTATAAGTGTCACATTGCATATTCATAAAAGTTAAGTGTGATCTATTAATAGTGAAAAACAGTCAGACATGCCAGTAGACAGTAGTGTCTGTCATGGTTGTCATGAGCAAGTCTGTTATTCCTCCTAACTCATTTCAAGAAGGTCCCCCAACTACAATGTTTAAAGACTATATGTGTTTACAAATATAGTCTATGTATTTATTTACCAGTTGAAAGTTATGGGAACTGAGCCCTAATAATAAGTGAAATGGTAACACAAAAACAGCCTATTAATTCATTGCTTCTTTGGTATTAATTAATATAAGCACCACTATGCACATTCACAATTGATATAATTAAAAGTACCCATTGATATAATTTCCTTGTTAATACCAAGTAAATGCATTGTAAACCGGTCTACCCTACAGTAAAGTACTATAGGCCTATCAACATTTCCAAAATTGTAATGTCAACAGCTCAGCAGCTGCAAGGGTTGAGGACCAAATTCATTGAAAAGGTGTCAAAGACCGTTCTAGATCAACTGATGGATGACCTCTTAGAAGACATGGTGCTGAACGATGGAGAAATCGAGGAGATAAAGGAGAACAACATGCAGAGGGCGGATAAGGCTCGCCAACTTATTGATAGTGTGCGCAGGAAAGGCAACACAGCCAGTGAGAAGTTTCTCATACGACTCCAGGAAAGAGACAAAAATGTCTACAGTGAGCTTAACCCCCAGGTGTAGCCAATATGGATGAGAGAAAAAGGTTAGTCTGACATTTGACCCCTTCACCGGGGGAGAAACCAGATAAATGTTGGCTACAATATACTTATTTTGACTTATTTTTATCTCCACAGTGTCTGACTCTTGACCCTCTCTTGAAAGACCTGGAGGTGCCACCCAGAGAGCCTCTTACGTTCCTTTTGACCAAGGCTTCATAATTAAATGTCTTAATGTACGGTATTTTTTAAACACATGAAATATCTATATTTTTCACAAGAATGTTTAATATAGAATAAATATATATACAAACTAAATATATATATTTTTACAATGTTTTTCTACTGAATTTTTTAAATCTAATAAATACTTTTATTTCCTGTTACATTTTTAAAAATAATTCTTACCTTATATCCTAGCATCAAATATTAGATGAATCGGCTAGGTGAGCCTCAAACATAACTGATTACAGCGAATGCCACACGAACAAAGCACTTCCCTTACATGCTTCTTGCAGTGGAAAAACAAAATACATACCTTATTAGATTAGATTAGATAGCATCATCAGTGTGTGCAGTGAAGTGGGTTGAGGCTGATCCCCTCAAAGACCTGCTGGGTATAGCGACTCTGTACCGGATGATTTCCCACCAAGGCCTTCTGTGTATTTGTTGACCTAATTATTCAGTGCAGACAACATCCCTGTAGAGGAAATGTTCCCCTGTGTTCCTAGCCAGATGGAATGTCCTGTAATCTCTTTAAAAACAGTAAGCGTATCAAACAATGAATTAACAAACTAGTAAATAGCAAAAAAAATGATACCATAGGTGATCAAATATGTGTGTATTTTCACTTAGCATTGCACAGTAACTGCAGATCTAACATTGAATTCATCTGACAGTGCTCTATTCCAATGAATAGTTAGTTCCCAACAGTTCAATAAAAATGAGTTGCTGCACACTGCACTATCAAAGTATCACTTGTTGATTTAGAAAAGTATGAATTGTTTATTTGCAAAGTATTGGTTATTTACTTTGCAAAAGTATTTTTGTGACAAAATAACCAAGTAACAGTTTGCGAGTGCAATATCTTCTTATCTCGGAACTGTTCACAATTTTTTTCTACATACCCACAAAGTAATCCCTTTCTGTGTAAGTACATGTTACCTTTGTTCCAAATTGGATGATTATGCAATGCATGTAGCATAACTGCACTGTAAAATATGACCAACACAAATTATTTATTTGTATTAATCACCAATTATTATTTAGCTTTATGCATTAACATGTTTCATGTGAATTTAATTTAACTTGTTCTGAATCATCTTCATCGCAAATGTGATTACCTGTTCAATTTGAAGCGGAACCCTTTGTACATTCATAGTGATTAATGTGAACATCATAGTGTCAGTTCACAGCTGCAAGTATTGACTCAGCAGGCCTTAGTGACAAATGTTCACTCCCAAAGTTGACACCATAGAAATAGTATCCCTCTATGGTTGACACACAGTGGCTTGAACGCTGCTCTTCATTTCCTTATCCAATTAAAACACCATTTAAAATTGCACCACTTGTGAGCATCAACAGACAAGGGATTTTAAGGGAAGTCATTACTCAGTCAGCCTATTATCTTCACTAGCATATAAATGAAGGCAATCTTCTTGTCTAGGGCTTACTACTATCATTAGCCTACTCGGCGTCCTAAAGGCCACATTTACTAAGTGCTTATTTCAGTTGAGGATAACAGACCAAAGACAAAGCTAAAGCATGTCTTAATTTACAATTACAAGACTTAAAAATCTATTATGCATTTTCTACTTTATATGCGTTATTCCCTCTGATGCAAACCTCGCACCTAGTGCAAATACTTCATAGCCTACATCTGGCCATACGTCTGTAGTCAGTAACAACTACAGCATCCCTATAATCTTTTCAGTGTATTTTTTTTCTCCCAACCATGTACCAGGGTACCACCTCCCTTATGAGTGCAGTGGCAGTGCTATATACAGTGCATTCAGAACACCTTCACTTTTTGTTACGTTACAGCCTTATTCTAAAATGGATTGAATTGTTCTTTCCCCTCATCAATCTACACACAATACCCCACCCCATAATGACAAAGCAAAAACAGGTGGAGACATTTTTGTAAATTTATAAGATAGACATGGAAATATCACATTTACTTACACACAGTTGAAGTTGAAAGTTTACATACACATTAGCCAAATACATTTAAACTCTTTTTTTCACAATTCTTGACATTTAATCCCAGTAGAAATTCACTGTTTTAGGATCACCCCTTTATTTTAAGAATGTGAAATGTCAGAATTATAGTAGAGAGAATGATTTTTCTCAGCTCTAACTTCTTTCATCACATTCCAAGTGGGTCAGAAGTTTACATACACTCAATTAGTATTTGGTAGCATTACCTTTAAATTGTTTAACTTGGGTCAAACGATTTGGGTAGCCGTCCACAAGCTTCCCACAATACGTTGGGTGAATTTTGGCCCAATCCTCCTGACAGAGCTGGTGTAACTGAGTCTGTAGGCCTCCTTGCTCGCTCACACTTTTTCAGTTCTGCCCACAAATGTTCTATGGGATTGAGGTCAGGGCTTTGTGATGGCCACTACAATACCTTGATTTTGTTGTCCTTAAGCCATTTTGCCACAACTTTGGAAGTATGCTTGGGGTCATTGTCCATTTGGAAGACCCATTTGCGACCAAACTTTAACTTCTTGACTGATGTCTTGAGATGTTGCTTCAATATATCCACATAAATTTCCTGCCTCATGATGCCATCCATCTATTTTGGTGAAGTGCACCAGTCCCTCCTGCAGCAAAGAACCCCCACAACATGATGCTGCCCCCCCCCCCCCCCCTGTGCTTCACGGTTGGGATGAGGTACTTTGGCTTGCAAGCCTCCCCCTTTTTCCTCCAAACATAACAATGGTCATTATGGCCAAACAGTTCTATTTTTGTTTCATCAGACCAGAGGACATTTCTGCAAAAAGTACGATCTTTATCCCCATGTGCAGCTGTAAACTGTAGTTTGGCTTTTTTATGGGGGTTTTAGAGTAGTGGCTTCTTCCTTGCTGAGCGGCCTTTCAGGTTATGTTGATATAGGACTCGTTTTACTGTGTATATAGATACTTTTGTACCCGTTTCACCCGGCACAGTCAACTTAGTGTATGTTAACATCTGACCCACTGGAATTGTGATAAGTTAAGTAATATGTCTGCAATCAATTGTTGGAAAAATTACTTGTGTCATGCACAAAGTTGATGTCCTAACAGACTTGCCAAAACTATAGTTTGTTATTAACAAGAAATTTGTGGAGTGGTTGAAAAACAAGTTATAATGACTCCAACCTAAGTGTATGTAAACTTCCGACTTCAACTGTAAGTATTCAGACCCTTTACTCAGTACTTTATTGAAGCAGCTTTGGAAGCGATTACAGCCTCAAGTCTACTTGGTTCCTCCCATTCTTCTCTGCAGATCCTCTCAAGCTCTGTCAGGTTGGATGGGGAGCGTCGTTGCACAGCTATTTTCAGATCTCTCCAGAGATGTTCGTTCAGGTTCAAGTTCTGGCTGGGCCACTCAAGGACATTCAGAGACTTGTCCCAAATCAAATCAAATTTTATTAGTCACATGGGCCGAATAACCAACCATGCAGTTTAAAAAAATACAGATAAGAATAATAGATAAAAGTAACAAGTAATTAAAGAGCAATGGTGAAATAACAATAGTGAGACTATATACAGGAGGGTACCGATACAGAGTCAATGTGTGGGAAACCGGTTATTTGAGGTAGTATGTACATGTAGGTAGAGTTATTAAAGTGACTATGACAACAGAGTAGTAGAAGTAGTGTAAAGAGGGGGTGAGGGGGGGCACTGCAAATAGTCTGGGTAGCCATTTGACTAGATGATCATGAGTCTTAAGGGTAGACGATGTTTAGAAGCCTCTAGGACCTAGACTTGGCACTCCGGTACCATTTGCCATGCGGTAGCAGAGAGAACAGTTTATGACTAGGCTGGCTGGAGACTATTTTTAGGGCCTTCCTCTGACACCACCTGGTATAGAGGTCCTGGATGACAGGAAGCGTACTCTCTGTAACGCCTTGCGGTTAGAGGCCAAGCAGTTGCCAAACCAGTCAGGATGCTCTCGATGGTGCAGCTGTAGATCCTTTTGAGAATCTGACGACCCATGCCAAATCTTTTCAGTCTCCTGAGGGGGAATAGGTTGTGTTGTGCCCTCCTTCACTGTCTTGGTGTGCTTGGACCATGTTAGTTTGTTGGTGATGTGGACACCAAGGAACTTGAAACTCTCAACTTGCTTCACTGCAGCCCCATCGATGAGAATGGGGGCGTGCTCAGTCCTCTTTTTCCTGTAGTCCACAATCATCTCCTTTGTCTTGATCACATTGAGGGAGAGGTTGTTGTCCTGGCACCACATGGCCAGGTCTCTGACCTCCTCCCTATTGGCTATCTCGTTGATGTCGGTGATCAGGCCTACCACTGTGGTGTCATCTGCAAATTTAATGATGGTGTTGGAACACTGAGCTATAGTCAATGAATAGCATTATCACATAGGTGTTCCTTTTGTCCAGGGGGGAAAGGGCAGTGTGGAGTGCAATACAGATTGCATAGTCTTTGGATCTGTTGGGGCAGTATGCAAATTATTGTTGGTCTAGGATTTCTGGGATGATGGTTTTGATGTGAGCCATGACCAGCCTTTCAAGGCACTTCATGGCTACAGACGTGAGTGCTACGGGTCGGTAGTCGTTTAGGTAGGTTACCTTAGTGTTATTGTTCCTGCGGCCTTCTGAATATTGACCTGTTTAAAGGTCTTACTCACATCGCCTGCGGAGAGCAGTCTTCAGGAACAGCTGGTGCTCTCATGCATGCTTCAGTGTTATTTGCCTCAAAGCGAGCATAGAAGTAGCTTAGCTCATCTGATAGGTTTGTGTCACTGGGCAGCTCTCGGCTGTGCTTCCCCTTGTTATCTGTAATGGTTTGCAAGCCCTGCCACATCCGACGAGCGTCAGAGCCGGTGCAGAACGATTCGATCTTAATCCTGTATTGAAGCTTTGCCTGTGCGACAGTTTGTCGAGGGGGATAGCGGGATTTCCGGGTTTGAGTCCCACTCCTTGAAAGCGGCAGCTCTAGCCTTTAGCTCCATGGCTTCTGGTTGGGGTATGTACTAGAGGTCGACCGATTAATCAGCATGGTCGATTAATTACGTCCGATTTAAAGTTTTCATAACAATTGGTAATCGTCATCAACTTTTTTATTGATCTAGTCACGGGTGCTTTCTGCTTTAATTTGAACTTGTAAGCAGGAATCAGGAGGATAGAATTATGGTCAGATTTGCCAAATGGAGGGTGAGAGGGAGCTTTGTATGTGTCTCTGTATGCGTCTCTGGAGTATAGGTGGTCCAGAGTTATTTTTCCTCTGGTTGCACATTTAACATGCTGATAGAAATTTGGTAAAAAGGATTTAAGTTTCCATGCATTAAAGTCGCTGGCTACTAGGAGCGTCACCTCTGGGTGAGCGTTTTCCCAAAGCCACTCCTGCATTGTCTTGGCTGTGTGCTTATGGTTGTTGTCATGTTGGAAGGTGAACCTTCACACCTAGTCTGAGGTCCTTAGAGCTCTGGAGCAGGTTTTCATCAAGGACCTCGCTGTACTTTACTCCGTCCATCTTTCCCTCGATCCTGACTAGTTACCCAGTCCCTGCCGCTGAAAAACATCCCCGCAGCACGATGCTGCCACAACCATGCTTCACCGTAGGGATTGGTGCCAGGTTTCTTCCAGACGTGACGCTTGGCATTCAGGCCAAGCGTGGTTGGTTTCATCAGACCAGAGAATCTTGTTTCTCATGGTCTGAGAGTCCTTTAGGTGCCTTTTGGCAAACTCCAAGTAGGTTGTCATGCCTTTTATTGAGGAGTAGCTTCCATCTGGCCACTCTACCATAAAGGCCTGATTTGTAGAGTGCTGCAGATATGGTTGTCCTTCTGGAAGGTTCTCCCATCTCCACAGAGGAACTCTGAAGCTCAGTCAGAGTGACCATCGGGTTCTTGGTCACCTCCCTGACCAAGGCCCTAATCCATCGACTGCTCGGTTTGGCTGGGCGGCCAGCTCTAGGAAGAGTCTTTGTGATTCAAACTTCTTCCAGTTAAGAATGATGGAGGCCACTGTGTTCTTGGGGACCTTCAATGCTGCATACATTTTTTGGAACCCTTCCCCAGATCTGTGCCTCGACACAATCCTGTCTCGGAGCTCTACGGACAATTCCTTTGACCTCATGGCTCGACATGCACTCAATTTGCTCTGACATGCACTGTCAACTGTGGGACCTTATATGTGCATTTACAAATCATGTACAAATCAATTGAACCTACCACAGGTGGACTCCAATTAAGTTGTAGAAACATCTCAAGAATGATCAATGGAAACAGGATGCACATGAGCTCAATTTCGAGTCTCATGGCAAAAGGGTTTGAATACTTACTTATTTGTAATACATTTTAAAACATAAAAAAAAACTGTTTTCGCTTTGTTGTTATGGGGTACTGTGTGTCAATTGATGTAGGAACATATCCAGTGTGCTACAGAGTGAGGGACGGAACAAACAGGTCACACTGAGTCATTCACACAGATCCATGGCCGCTGGGAGAGGAGATGGTGAGTGACAGCATAATGACACAGCCAGGTGTCTATAAATATAATGTGCTACACTCAATACACTATGAAAGTCCAGCCTACTTCCTGGATCATGTTACGTACTGTTTTTGAATGGGATTCAAGATATCAAATTCAAGAAACGTGGTTATGACGATGAAGGGACCAATCAGAAAGCAGGGTTATAACGATGTAATTAGGAAGGGACCAATCAGAAATGAGGGTTGATGATGATGATGTCATTATGAAGGGACCATTCAGAAAGCAGGGTTATGATGATGTCATCATGAAGGGACCATCACAAAGCAGGTTTTTTATTTTTTTTATTTTACCTTTATTTAACTAGGCAAGTCAGTTAAGAAATTCTTATTTTCAATGACGGCCTAGGAACAGTGAACAACTGCAGAACGACAGATTTGTACCTTGTCAGCTCGGGGATTTGAACTTGCAACCTTTCGGTTACTAGTCCAAAGCTCTAACCACTAGGCTACCCTGCCGCCCCTTATGACAATGTTATTACGAAGGGACCAATCTGAGAGCAGGGTTATGACGATGTTATGAAGGGACCAATCAGAGGGCAGGGTTATGACGATTTCACAACCATAAATACTTCCAAGACAAGCAAGCACACACATTTTCTTTTGGAAATGTCATTTTCTGGTTATAGATAGCTAGATCGTTCAGAAGTATTAGTCAGACAAATCAATCAGAAAATGCTGACTTCACTCATCAAAAGAGGCCATTTATTTTGACATACAAAAAATAAAAAGTTATTTTCAATTGGAATGTAAGAGTTACAGTACTGTTGTCAAAAACACTAATGTCCCGCTCCCGGTTATAATCAGACCCCAAATACATTTTAAATGTCACTGTAAAACATTCAACATCCAACAATCAATAAGACGTTTAGAACCACATATTATTTACAAGAGACACTCATGCATAACGAATACACCTGCCCTTTACACTGTCTATCTTTTATTTGTGTGTGTGCGCATGTGGGTCTATATGTGTATAATGTGTCTTCTATGCTAAACTTCCACCAACACTGGAGGCAATAACAATACCAAGAACCACACAACATATAATAATCATTATTTTCTTCTGCATGACCATTATTGCATTATGTCAATAGAAATAAAACAAGGATTCCAGGCAGCAAGAAAGAGTAGAGGGGGAAATGGCGTTACCAAAATGTCAAGAAAATGTTATTGTCAGAACTACTACTAACCATATTGCCAACAGCACAGTTATGTGCAACAGGTAAAACACACATGGGCATGCTTACACACTGACATTGCTAGGAAATACACACATGCCCCAACATTTCACAGCCTTAGGCAAACAGATACATTTTGAAAGTATGTTAATGTATTGGAATAGGGTTTTATTCTCTATATATGAGCTTTGTATTAGAGTCATACTTTAATTGTCTGTTTAAATTGCAACTTCTCTCAACCTTGACCTGCTATACTATTATCTGACCAAGTGGTGGCAATATTGTACCGCCTGTCACTCGGGAGGAGTATGATGAGGTTTACCCGGCCTATACGCTGGTCTAACGTCAGTTTCACATTTTCTCTCTGATAGCAATGCTCAGAAGTTGGTAAGAGTAAGATGATCCTAGATCTGTGCGTAATGGTAAGTTCTACAGTGTGTGTAGGAGAGATAGTTGAATAATAGATGTAACCCAGCAGATACCAGTAGGCTTGGGGAGATTCATGCTGTTCTGTCACAGCAGCAGTGTTGAGGGTATATAGACACATGGACTTCAATGAGACCATGTCACATAAGGTCATGCATGGTTTGCCTGGGTTGAAAAGGGGTTGAGGGTAAATGCAAGTAAACAGTTTGTGCACCTTTATTTGTGACTGTTTAATTTACCCACCTATAAACACTAGATGCAGATTTATTTACTACTGGAGATGAGCAAAACAGAAGAGGTGAAATTAATAGTAGCTTTTTCCACAGAGGTCTCCAGAGATCAATTGATGTCAATACGTGACATATTCACTTTAAAAGTGCGTTTGTGGGTCCAATGTTTAGTCTGGTTAGGAGCTGGCAGAGGGCTGTGTGACCAATATGAAGGGACAGGCACGGTTCCCCATTGCACAGACAACAACTGTACAAGCATCACTTCTATGTGAGCAGGGTCCCATCCCATCCTGCACTGTATCTGTTCAGACACAAGGGGGTGGACGAGACATCTAAAATGTAATGTATGCTGTGTGTGACAGTCTTCTCATTGAACCACTGAATGGAGCGGGAGAGACAGAAAGAGAGAGAGCAAGACCTATGGGCCTGAGTCAATTATCTCTCACTGAATCTTTTATTTTGGGAAAGACATGCACAGCCGACCAAGCCACCTCACGTCAACTTACCTCACGTCAAGCCACGTCGCATCTAAGTCATATCTAACGATAACACTCGCATCAGGTCACATTGACAGTATTTGACTTACCCTCCTGGCTTTACTCTGGTACTTCACTGCCTTCTTGGTGTCAGACACGGCCCTCTCTACATAGTCCACTGAGTGCTCCACGTTGTACTCTATACGATCTATCATCTCCCCCTGAAAAGAGAGACAGAGACAGAGACAGAGACAGACAGACAGAAGGTGAACAGCAGAGCAGGAAACAGAAGGAGAGGGATTTCATTGTCGTGGATTTTCGAATTGGTATGTGTGTAGTCTTCATTGTTGTGTGTTGGCCAGTCAGTGTGTATAGACTCCTACCTGGCTCTCCACCAGCATGGCCATGTCCATGAACATGTCGTGAAGTTCTCTGATGCTGTTCTCCAGCTTGATGATCTCAGTGTGTCTCGTCTCAATCTCATTCATGGCCTGCTGGGTGATGTTGGAGTCCATGATGATCTAGGAGAGACAGAGACACAGTTTATGTTTCATCACACACTCATATCCACACACAAGTTCTCCCCCTTGTAGGTGTGGCATACTCAGTTGGTATACCACACCTCGCCAACAGAGAAAGTTCATCTGCTAGATTGTACTGTGTATGATTATCTCAGATACTTGCATGTTCTTGTTTGTGTATAGGCTACGTGTAAGTGTGGTCACTCACCCCTGATGTGAAGATGGCAGGGTTGTCACTCTCCAGCATGCTCTCCAGTTCCTCATTAGTTGTGTTCCTACCAGCTACAATAACAAAGACAATCCATAGAGTTGGTCTCCAATAACCAACCTGTAACCAACAGCAATTGGGTATTTTCAGCACAATAGAAGACTATACATTCTTAAACAGCAATAAACCTCAAAGTTATCAAACTGGTAATGGCTAACTGTAACTGATGAAGACAGACCGAATGTCATTGTGACAGGCTAAATTAGTATCCTCAGGGATGATCTGTGTGTGTCTGTACCCACAAGTATACAGTATGTCTTTGTATATGTCTGTGTGTGTACTATACAGTACCAGTCAAACGTTTGGACATACCTACTCATTCAAAGGTTTTTCATTATATATACTATTTTCTACATTGTAGAATAATAGTGAAGACATCAAAACTATGAAATAACACATCTAGTAACCAAGAGTGTGCAAAGCTGTCATCAAGGTGATGTGGAGCTCAGCTTGTCTCGTTGGAAGGCAACACACATGCCTTTTTTTTCTTTTTACAAGGTTACTTAAAAAAAAATGTTTTTGAATAATCTCAAATATATTTTGATTTGGTGACCCTTTTTTTGGTTACTACATGATTCAATATGTGTTATTTCATAGTTTTGATGTCTTCATTATTATTACACAATGTAGAAAATAGTTAAAATAAAGAAAAAACCTGGAATAACTAGGTGCCTAAACTTTTGACTGGCCCTGTATATCCAAGAACACGTGTGTGTGTGTGTACTTGTCTTTGTGTGAGTGAGTGTGTGTGTTTGTGTGTACAGACACATCACTCATCACGATGGCAGAGAGTGGGCGCCCATAGCCTCATTCGGGCAAGTAGTCTGGGAGGACGAGGAGCAAAGAGAAAAAAACAAGATTTAAGAGAGAAAGAAAGAAAGAAAGAGAGTGAGAGAGGCATCAGCGTAGGATTAATCACATGCTAGTCTCTCATCTGCCTGTTTCTATCTCTGCCTAACCCAGCCACTGGTGGGAGACACATTGTCTGTTTCAAAGGCAGTATTTCACACATATTTCCTGTTTAAAAAAAAGCTAAGATGGGGCTGAAAAGATGGATACAGTGCCTTGCGAAACTATTCACCCCCTTGGCATTTTTCCTATTTTGTTGCCTTAAACCTGGAATTAAAATAGATTTTTGGGGTGGTATGTATCATTTTATTTACACAACATGCCTACCATTTTGAAGATGCAAATTATTTTTTATTGTGAAACAAACAAGAAATAAGACAGAAAAGACAGAAAACATAACTATTCACCCCCCCAAAGTCAATACTTTGTAGAGCCACCTTTTGCAGCAATTACAGCTGCAAGTCTCTTGGGATAGGTCTCTATAAGCATGGCACATCAAGCCACTGGGATTTTTGCCCATTATTCGAGGCAAAACTGCTCCAGCTCCTTCAAGTTGGATGGGTTCCTGCTGGTGTACAGCAATCTTTAAGTCATACCACAGATTCTCAATTGGATTGAGGTCTGGGCTGTGACTAGGCCATTCCAAGTCATTTAAATGTTTCCCGTTAAACCACTCAAGTGTTGCTTTAGCAGTATGCTTAGGGTTATTGTCCTGCTGGAAGGTCAACCTCCGTCCCAGTCTCAAATCTCTGGAAGACTGAAACAAGTTTCCCTCAAGAATTTCCCTGTATTTAGCGCCATCCATCATTCCTTCAAATCAGACCAGTTTCCCAGTCTCTGCCGATGAAAAACATCCCCACAGCATGATGCTGCCACCACCATGCTTCACTGTGGGGATGGGTGTTTTCTGAGTGATGAGAGGTGTTGGGTTTGTGCCAGACATAGTGTTTTCCTTGATGGCCATAAAGCTACATTTTAGTCTCATCTGACCAGAGTACCTTCTTACATATGTTTGGGGAGTCTCTCACACGCCTTTTGGCGAACACCAACCATGTTTGCTTATTTTTTTTCTATGGCTATGGCTTTATTTCTGGCCACTCTTCCGTAAAGCCCAGCTATGTGGAGTATACGTCTTAAAGTGGTCCTATCGACAGATAGCTGCAAAGCTCCACAGCGGAGATTGGACTCCTTCAGGGTTATATTTGGTTTCTTTATTGCCTCTGATTAATGCCCTCCTTGCCTGGTCCGTGAGTTTTGGTGGGTGGCCCTCTCTTGGCAGGTTTGTTGTGGTGCCATATTCTTTCCATTTTTTTATAATGGATTTAATGGTGCTCCGTGGGATGTTCAAAGTTTCTGATATTTTTTTATAACCCAAACCTGATCTGTACTTCTCCACAACTCGGTCCCTGTTTGGAGAGCTGCTTGGTCTTCATGGTGCTGCTTGCTTAGTGTTGTTGCAGACCTTTCAGAACAGGTGTATATATACGGAGATCATATGGCAGATCATGTGACACTTAATTAAATTAAAGTCCACCTCTGCGCAATCTATGTGACTTCTGAAGGTAATTGGTTGCACCAGATCTTATTTAGGGGCTTCATAGCAAAGGGGGTGAATACATATGCACGCACCACTTTTCCGTTTATGATTTTTTTGAATTTTTTGAAACACGTAATTTTTTTCATTTCACCAATTTGGACTATTTTGTGTATGCCCATTACATGGAATCCAAATAAAAATCTATTTAAATTACAGGTTGTTAATACAACAAAATAGGAAAAACGCCAAGGGGGGTAATACTTTTGCAAGGTACTGTAATAGTTTCTATGAACCACCTGGGTGTAATGAGTTTTTGATGCCTCCTATTACGCACATAAAAATGCATTATAACATTTGCTAAGCATTCATAAAAGCATATATGAAATCATAACTGCATAGATCATTTTCTAGGGTATCCACCCACAGAGCGCTTTGGTGATGACAGTTCACTTCCTTATGTTATAAAATACATTTTACCAAGACAAATTCGTTCTGAATCATTCAGTGGGGTCTTTCTCTAACATACAGGTGAAGTCTGAAGTTTACATACACTTAGGTTGGAGTCATTAAAACTAGTTTTTTAACCACTCCACAAATTTCTTGTTAACAAACTATAGTTTTGGCAAGTCAGTTAGGACATCTACTTTGTGCTTGACACAGGTAATTTTTCCAACAATTGTTTACAGCCAGATTATTTCACTTATAATTCACTGTATCACAAATACCAGTGGGTCAGAAGTTTACAGTTGACTGTGCCTTTAAACAGCTTGGAAAATTCCAGAAAATTATGCCTGGCTTGAGAAGCTTCTGATAGGCTAATTGACATCATTTGAGTCAATTGGAGGTGTACCTGTGGATGTATTTCAAGGCCTACCTTCAAACTCAGTGCCTCGTTGCTTGACATCATGGGAGAATCAAAAGAAATCAGCCATGACCAAGAATAATTGTTTTAGACCTCCACAAGTCTGGTTCATCCTTGGGAGAAATTTCCAAATGCCTGAAGGTACCACATTCATCTGTACAAACAATAGTACACAAGTATAAACACCATGGGACCACGCAGCCATCATACCGCTCAGGAAGGAGACGCATCTCCTAGCCACTGCTCCAAAACCTCCATAAAAAAGCCCAACTATGTTTAGCAACTGCACATGTGGACAAAGATCGTACTTTTTTGAGAAACGTCCTCTGGTCTGATGAAACAAAAATAGAATTGTTTGGCCATAATGACCATCGTTATGTTTGGAGGAAAAAGGGGGAGGCTTGCAAGCTGAAGAAAACCATCCCAACTGTGAAGCATGGGGGTGGCAGCATCATGTTGTGGGGGTGCTTCGTGCAGGAGGGACTGGTTCACTTCACAAAATAGATGGCCTCATGAGGCAGGAAAATCATGTGGATATATTGAAGCAACATCTCAAGACATCAGTCAGGAAGTTAAAGCTTGGTCGCAAATGGGTCTTCCAAATGGACAATGACCCCAAGCATACTTCCAAAGTTGTGAAAAAATGGCTTAAGGACAACAAAGTCAAGGTATTGGAGTGGCCATCACAAAGCACTGACCTCAATCCTATAGAAAATTTGTGGGCAGAACTGAAAATGCGCGTGCGAGCAAAGAGGCCTAGAAACCTGACTCAGTTACACCAGCTCTGTTAGGAGGAATGTGTAACGGCGTTCTTCGTTTGTTGAAAGAGAGGACCGAAATGCAGCGTGGTGGTTACTCATGTTCTTTAATGAATGAATGGTGACGATACATGAAATAACTAATAAATACAAAAACAACAAACGGAACGTGAAACATAATTACAGCCTATCTGGTGAAACTACACAGAGACAGGAACAATCACCCACGAAAGACAAAGCGAAACTCAAGCTACCTAAATACGGTTCCCAATCAGAGGCAACGAGAATCACCTGACAGCTGATTGAGAACCGCCTCAGGCAGCCAAGCCTATACAACACCCCTAATCAGCCGCGATCCCAAATACTACAAACCCCAATACGAAATACAACACGTAAACCCCTGTCACATCCTGCCCTGACCAAAATATATAACGAAAACACAAAACACTAAGACCAAGGCGTGACAGAACCCCCCCCCCCCCCCCCCCAAGGTGCGGACTCCCGGACGCACCTCAAAACCATAGGGAGGGTCCGGGTGGGCGTCTGTCATTGGTGGCGGCTCCGGCTCGGGACGTGGACCCCACTTCATTAATGTCCTAGTTCCTCCCCTTCGCGTCCTGGGATAATCCACCCTCGCCGCCGACCATGGCCTAATAGTCCTCACCCAGAACCCCACAGAACTAAGGAGCAGCTCGTGACTGAGGGGCATCTCGGGACTGAGGGACAGCTCGGGACTGAGGGGCAGCTCGGGACTGAGGTGCAGCTCGGGACTGAGGTGCAGCTCGGGACTGAGGGGCAGCCCGGAACTGAGGGGCAGCCCGGAACTGAGGGGCAGCCCGGAACTGAGGGGCAGCCCGGAACTGAGAGGAAGCCCAGTACTGAGAGGAAGCCCAGTACTGAGATGAAGCTCAGGTAGGTAGTAGGCTCCGGTAGATCCTGGCTGGCTGGCGGATCTGGAAGATTCAGGTTGACTGGCGGATCTAGCTGCTCTATGCAGACTGACAGCTCTGACTGCTCCATGCAGGCTGACAGCTCCTTGCAGACTGACAGCTCCCTGCAGACTGGCAGCTCCTTGCAAACTGACAGCTCTGACTGCTCCATGCAGGCTGACAGCTCCTTGCAGACTGGCAGCTCCTTGCAGACTGGCAGCTCCTTGCAGACTGACAGCTCTGGCTGCTTCATGCAGACTGACAGCTCCTTGCAGACTGGCAGCTCCTTGCAGACTGACAGCTCCTTGCAGACTGGCAGCTCCTTGCAGACTGGCAGCTCCTTGCAGACTGGCAGCTCCTTGCAGACTGGCAGCTCCTTGCAGACTGACAGCTCCTTGCAGACTGGCAGCTCCCTGCAGACTGACAGCTCCTTGCAGACTGGCAGCTCCCTGCAGACTGGCAGCTCCCTGCAGACTGGCAGCTCCCTGCAGACTGGCAGCTCTGACAGCTCCTTGCAGACTGACAGCCCCTTGCAGACTGGCAGCTCTGGCTGCTTCATGCAGACTGACAGCACCCTGCAGACTGGCAGCTCCTTGCAGACTGGCAGCTCTTTGCTGACTGACAGCTCTGGCTGCTTCATGCAGGCTGACAGCACCTTGCAGACTGGCAGCTCCTTGCAGACTGGCAGCTCCTTGCAGACTGGCAGCTCCTTGCAGACTGGCAGCTCTGGCTGCTTCATGCAGACTGACAGCACCCTGCAGACTGGCAGCTCCTTGCAGACTGGCAGCTCTTTGCAGACTGGCAGCTCAGGCTGCTTCAAACAGGCAGGAGGCTCCGGCAGCGCTGTAGAGAGAGAAGGCTCTGATAGCGCTGAACAGGCGGGAGACTCCGACAGCGCAGGAGAGGAGGAAAACGCTGGCTGCGCTGAACAGGCGGGAGACTCTGACAGCACAAGAGGGAAGGAAGGCTCTGGCTGTGCTGAACAGGCGGGAGACTCCGACAGAGCAGGAGAGGCGAGGCGCACTGTAGGCCTGATGCGTGGTGCGGGCACTGGTGATACTGGAGCGAGGACACGCACAGGAAGCCTGGTGCGGGGAGCTGCTACCGGAGGACTGGTGTGTGGAGGTGGCTCTGGATAGACCGGACCGTGCAGGTGCACTGGAGCTCTTGAGCACCGAGCCTGCCCAAGCTTACCTGGCTCGATGCCCACTCTAGCCCGGCAAATACGAAGGGCTGGTATGAACCGTACCGGGCTAACCGTGCGCTCACTAGCATAACACGGTGCCTGCCTGGTCTCTTTAGCCCACCGGAAAGCACAGGGAGTTTGCGCAGGTGTCCTACCTGGCATAGCCATACTCCCTGTAAGCCCCCCCCCAATATTTTTTTGGGGTTGCTTCTCGGGCTTCCTTGCCAACCGTGTTCCCTCGTATCGCCGGCTCCTATCTCCTGCTGCCTCTGCTTCCTCCTTGGGGCGGCGATATTCACCAGGCTGAGCCCAGGGTCCTCTTCCGTCTAATATCATCTCCCAAGACCAGAAGTCCTTATATCGCTGCTCCTCATGATTAACAGGGAGAGTTGGCTCAGGTCTGACTCCAGACTCTGCCACTCTCTCCCTGAGCCCCCCCCCAATAAATTTTTTGGGGTGACTTTCGGGTTTCGCTCTGCGCCGCCGTGTTTTCCTTTTCGACTCCATTCGCCTATAGCCTTCTTCGCACTGCTCAAGCGAATCCCATGCGGGCTCCTGCACTCTCTCTGGGTCGGCCGCCCACCTGTCGATTTCTTCCCACGTCGTATACTCCATGCAATTGCTGTCCATAACGTCCTCCCATGTCCATTCCTCCTTTCGCTTTTCCTGCGGTCGCTGCCTGTAACCACGCCGCTCGGTCCGTGTGTGGTGGGTGATTCTGTAACGGCGTTCTTCGTTTGTTGAAAGAGAGTCGGACTGAAATGCAGCGTGGTGGTTACTCATGATCTTTAATGAAGGAAAAGTGATGATACATGAAATAACGAAATAAATACAAAAAACAACAAACGGAACGTGAAACTTATTACAGCCTATCTGGTGAACACTACACAGAGACAGGAACAATCACCCACGAAAGACAAAGCGAAACTCAAGCTACCTAAATACGGTTCCCAATCAGAGGCAACGAGAATCACCTGACAGCTGATTGAGAACCGCCTCAGGCAGCCAAGCCTATACAACACCCCTAATCAGCCGCGATCCCAAATACTACAAACCCCAATACGAAATACAACACGTAAACCCCAACACGTAAACCCCTGTCACACCCTGCCCTGACCAAAATATATAACGAAAACACAAAACACTAAGACCAAGGCGTGACAGAATGGGCCAAAATTCACCCAACTTATTGTAGGAAGCTTGTGGAAGGCTACCCGAAACAATTTAAAGGCAATGCTACCAAATACTAATTAAATTGAGTGTATGTAAACTTCTGACTCACTGTGATGAAATGTGATGAAAGAAATAAAACTTGAAATAAATAATTCTCTACTATTATTCTGACATTTCACATTCTTAAAATAAAGTGGTGATTCTAACTGACCTATAAAAGACAGAGAAATTTTACGAGGATTAAAATGTCAGGAATTGTGAAAAACTTGAGTTGAACTGTATTTGGCTAAGGTGTATGTAAACTTCCGACTTCAACTGTACACTACATGGCTAAAAGTATGTGGACACCTGCTCGTTGAACATCTCATTCCAAAATCATGGGCATTAATATGGAGTTGGTCCCCCCTTTGCTGCTATAATAGCCTCCACTCTTCTGGGAAGGCTTTCAACTAGATGTGAACATTCAGCCACAAGAGCATTAGTGGGTTTGAGGTCAGGGCTCTGTGCAGGCCAGTCAAGTTCCTCCACATAAATTTTAGGAGGTAGGAGCGAGGAGAGGGACGGAAGTTATACTGTTACACTGGCAATACTAAAGTGCCTATAAGAACATCCAATAGTCAAAGGTATATGAAATACAAATGGTATAGAGAGAAATAGTCCTATAATTCCTATAATAAACTACAACCTAAAACGTCTTACCTGGGAATATTGAAGGCTCATATTAAAAGGAACCACCAGCTTTCATATGTTCTCATGTTCTGAGCAAGGAACTTAAACGTTAGCCATCTTACATGGCACATATAGCACTTTTACTTTCTTCTCCAACACTTTGTTTTTGCATTATTTAAACCAAATTGAACATGTTTCATTATTTATTTGAGGCTAAATTGATTTTTATTTATGTATTATATTAAGTTAAAATAAGTGTTAATTCAGTATTGTTGTAATTGTCATTATTACAAATACATGTTTTTTTATTTTTTATTAATCGCTATCGACCTTTTTTGGTCCTCCAATAATCGGTACCGGTATCGGCGTTGATAAATCAGAATCGGTCGACCTCTAGTTGGCACTATGCATTCGGGTAGGTAGGGTTCTCCTGGCATCCACCAAACCCAGATTTGTTCGTCGGACTGCCAGATGGTGAAGCGTGATTCATCAATCCAGAGAGCGCGATTCCACTGCTCCACAGTCCAATGGCGGCGAACTTTACACCACTCCAGCTGATGCTTGGCATTGAGCATGGTGATCTTATGCTTGTGTGCAGCTGCTTGGCCATGGAAACCCATTTCATGAAGCTCCAGACAAACAGTTATTGTGCTGATGTTCCTTTCAGAGAAAATGTCAAACTCAGTAGTGAGTGTTGCAACCGAGGACAGATGATTTTGCTGCTCTACACGCTTCAGCACCCGCCAGTTCCGTTCTGTGAGCTTGTGTGGTCTTCAGTACGGGCCATTCTACTGCCAATGTTTGTCTATGGCGATTGCATGGCTGTGTGCTCGATTTTATACACCTGTTAGCAACGGGTGTGGCTGAAATAGCTGAATCCACTAATTTGAAGGGGTGTCCACAAAATTTTTGGTCATGTACTGTAACATTAAGCAATAAGGCACAAGGGGATGTGGTAAATGGCCAACATACCACAGCTAAGGGTTGGTCTTAGTACCTGAACATATCACATAGCCGTGGTATATTGGCAATATTTCACAAACCCACAAGGAGGCTTATTGCTATTATAAACTGGTTATCAACGTAATTAGAGCAGTAAAAATAAATGTTTTGTCATACCCGTGGTATACGGTCTGCTATACCACGGCTATCAGCCAATCAGCAATCAGTGTTCGAACCATCCAGTTTATAATTAACATTATATCCCAAAAGTTGGATTTCGTAACCTAATACATCCGATAATAAGCACCGACTTCTGTTGACACAGAGGTGCAACTTTCTCGCCAAAACTTTTGAGGATTTTACATTTTTTGGTCGTCGTCTTCCAAGGGTTACAAATAGCAAAATTAGCATGACACCAGCTGAATTAAATGTAAAAGGCTTTGGAAATAAAAAGCTTGCAGTACGCTCAGTGGTCCGTTGACATTATGGTGGAAATTACAAGATTATGTTATAATGCTGTTATTGCATCAAATGGTTGTTAGAATGCTCATCTGTGTGTGTTCTACTGAGGATGGGCCTCTGGAAGATTTACCATGTCTTTGGGTGATACCGCATTCCAGAGCATGAGTTAATGTTTCAGTACTGAGGTACCAGGGGGAGATGGCTGCAGTATGGAGTTGGGGTCCAGACACTGGTCTCTACACAATGAGGACTGCTTTCACACACAATGAGGACTGTTTTTACAGCAGATACCGTTTGCTGTGAATTATAATTATCTTTCATACAAATCTTAACCTTGTAGATGAGAGGATGGAATTTACTATAAAATGCGGTGGCTCAAACCAAGCTCGTTGAGTTCTCAGTGATCACCTCCAGGGGCGATTCCCGACCAGGGGCGGGATTCACAAAACATTACTTACGAAAAAACTTAAGAAGCTGCTTAAGGCTAAAAAATAAGAAGTTCATAAGATAGTTCGTAAATGTCTTCTTATGTGGCATGAGTATTATCTTCTTATGTGGCATTGACATTAGTGACGTGCTTGAAATGAATAAATAAGCCTGTGTAACAGGGATGATAGGATTTGGCCCACTATAATAAAGTGTTGATATTTACATTTTATTATAATAATTTTTTTGCTTTATGTCTCGAGAATAAAAACAATTTTAGTTGGCTCGCGAACCCCTTATACACACACACACACACACACAAAAAAACATTTTTCACACATTATAGCCAGACTAACGTTAGCTACTGTACATCAAAATCAAAAATGGATAACCAAGGAAAGCGCAATAAAAACTTCAGCAAACAAGAGCTTGAAGTGATGGTGGAGGAAATATCAGCCAGGAAAAGGTTGCTGTTGGGGAGACTTGATTACCGCGTGGTCACTGCAGACACCAAAAAGACAGGATGGGCGAGAGTGGCCGACTCGGTCTATGACTTCGGGGTATGGCAATGGACAGTGAAGCCGTAAAAAAGTGGCCCGACATCAAGTCGGCTGCTAAGAAGAAGGGAACTGAGAGACCATTAATGTGGACCAGCTGGAGGAGAAGGTGTCGTCCATGATAGGAGAGGTGGTAGAGGGACTGCGCAACCGGTAAATTAGGTAGCTACCTTAGCTTGCCAACGCGTCCCGACGTAGCCAACAACATAGCTAACGACGTTAACATTAGCTAAATTAGCCAAGTTATTCTTTGCAAATTGACGAGATTACGCTAACTATTTAACACTACTAGAATATTGTAATATATTGTTAATTACTAGTTAGCTAGATAATGCACGTTTAATTTGTTTTCTTGCTGTATTTAAATATCCGATAGGCAACTGTGTCTGTGGTGCAATAAATCCTTCATGTTTACAAAAGTATCCATTCGTCTCAAGACAAGGGTTTAGCTGTCCTAAAGTTAAGTACATTTCCAAGAAGAAATCCTAAAGCATTATTTTAGAGATAGAGACATGAGGTTTGGACCAATGGCTTTCTTAGAGGATTATGTACAAAATTAACATATTTACCCATTGGTCAAAAGATTTTGATTGGACACCCTATATAATCCTACAGAATAGAATACAACTTTATTTGCCATTTTTTAAAACTGATATTGGTCTTCTGCCCTTCCTAACACCCCCATATACACACACACACACATATTGCGAGGCACAGGGTCAGCAGCGGTGCAGTGCCCCTGGATGGATAGTAATTGTGTGCAGTTAATAAGTGCCTTGCTCAAGGGCAACAACTGGAGATGGTCATTAGAGACCAGTAGCCTTCTAGCTGCCAGTTCAGTTGCATTCCCATTTTTGTGTTTAGTCCAGCCCAGGGCTTGAACTGGTCCACCTCTCTAATCTCTAGGCTACCGTCCAAATGAATTACACAGACCATAATTGATTAATACAGTATGGACTTTTTTGTTTCACTCAGTAAATGTGTCTTAGTGATTGAATTCATCCAAACAAGAATCCATAGAAACCTGTTGTAGAGTTCCATCATGGTTGAATTACAGATTTTTAACACCATTACTATTGGAAATAAAGCATGCACACGCAACATTGCTTCACGGGATCTTTCTACAGCTTTCCAAAGAAAAGTGCCTGCTAGCAAAACACAGAGATGTGTTGGGGCTATCTTGTGACAGCAGTTGGCAATAGCCTAATCCACTCTTCCATCCAGGGGGAAACTGATATTTCAAGTCTGTAACCTTAGTGACCGACCCTGTGAGGATTTAGCATGGCAGCTTGTGACAAAAAAAAGGCTACAACATGCGATGGCTACACACATACGTACAAAGACACATGCAGACACACTTGTGCAAGCCCACATACAGACATAACACCCTGAAAACAGACCTCTGCCTCCCTCCAAGTGTCCTTCTGTCCTCCCACTTCTAAATCCATCCAACCTCAGCCGCACCCAGTAACAGTCCCTGTCTCTTTCCTCTCCCTATTTGGGCTCAGGGCTGTGTGCAGGCACTCCTTCAAGAGAAGCTGAATAACTCTCACATTTGTCAATTTAGAAACCTTGGTTGGTTAGAGGTAGCAGGTAGTGACAGTATTATATATTTTTCAACATGTTAATCTGCATGGCATAACATCTTGGTCCAGCTAAATGAATGAGTGTGCCCTTTCACTAATTGCCATTGAGAGGAGTGAGTGTCATGATTGACTTATTCGGGATTGGAGAGGACAAAGGTAACATCGGCGTGGCAACCCAGCGCCCAATCAGGACACGGCCAGTGCGTACCCACGCTTAGACAACAATTTTTGCATTTTTTTGTTGTGATTGAGGTGTGAGTGTGTATGTACAGTATATATATATAGATATATATATATATATATAGATATAGATATATATATATATATATATATATATATATATATATATATATATATATATATGTGTGTGTGTGTGTGTGTGTGTGTGTGTAAATACACATTTGTGTACATTTGTTAATGAGTGTGTGCACACACTTCCACTATGGATCGGTTCACCAAGGCTAACCCTTGTTCCACCCCCTCATTCTCTCTCTCTCCACTCTGCGGGGACCCAGGGCTATCAACACCACCTCCTCATCTCATCCCCTTGCCTAGTCAGCCTCCCACTCACAGGTAAATGGTAGATTCCCACACTGCCTCACATGACACTGGAGAGAATCTTGTATTTGTAGGTATCAACAAAGTATATACCCCTGTAGACTATGCATACACACTATGACTGTACAACAATCTATGGCTTGGTATGATGTCCTACGGTTGTTGATAACGCTCCTTTCGATTCTTAATAGTATTAAATTATTATTTGACCAGGACGTCTCTCTCAATTTTTGGAAAGAGACCTGTGAGAAGTGTAGGCCTACAATGCTTTACGACTGTGTATAACACTCTATAGCTATGCATAATGCTTTATGGCTGTGCAGTGTGTGTATATGTGTGGAGGTTCAGCTGCAGGATTTCTGTTGTGTGTGATGCTCCGCCTGGTTCAATATTGACTTAGCGCTGCTAGCACTTCCTGGCTGCAACACACCTGCAGCTCACCTGGGAGCCATGAAAAAACACACACACACACACACACACACTGGCTCACATGCCTGTTTAATCAACCTCAACCTTTGAGGGGGGAGTCCCTTTGATACCCATCTACATATTCCTTGTTTGAAATGGTCAATTAAACTGAATTAAAATGTCATGCTTTTTCCAGGAGCAGGCTTGTAACATAAGGCTAGCAATTGCATGACTTCTTGAGACAAATTAACAAACCCATGTTGACAGTTGGATTCATATGAAGTTGTAAATATCAATACACATTCATGTACGGCGGCAAAAAGCATAAGCCATAACAACATGATGCTAAGAAGAATCATCTAACCACAAGAAGCTATTTTGGTATCCCCACACTTCTCCAATAGTGAAACTTGTTGGAGAACCCAAGAGGAGCTTGTCTCTACATCTCTAATCACTTCAGAGTCAATCTTTCCCCATTCTGCCTCACGTCATTTGCTTCCAGCCTGAGTGACTTCAGTGTTTATATTATATTCTGCTCAATAAACCCCTAAGGGTGTTATCTCCTCACTACCGTCATCTGGAGCTGAAATTACAGTGCGACACACACACCTCCAGCCAGAGAAAACCGGAAAACTGTTTCGATGATCGCCTCAAGGTTTATTAAACGCAGTCTAAACTGCATGAGTGAGTGGAGAAATTAATTTAAAAAAGGATATTAAAATGACGTCGGTGCCCTCACCTTGTTTACTGCTATTCCCATGATGGCTTTTTAAATTAACCGGATCAATATCTCAAGCATTGGCTTGATTTCCCAGTCACTCTCGCACACACCTTTTCCAGAAACAACAAGGTTCTACCAGATGAAACAATTTAAAGAGCGTCTTAATACAGGAGGCGATTCTCAAAGCCCTCATTATGCAAACCACACCAGTAGAGGCTGCTGAGGAGAGGACAGCTCAAAATAATGGCTGAAACAGAGCAAATGGAATGGCATCAAACCATGTGTTTGATGTATATTATACCATTCCACTGATTCTGCTCTAGTCATTGCCACGATCCCATCCTCCCCAATTAAGTTTCCACCAACCTCCTGTGAAACACACACACATTTGCAAAACACACACACACGGGTCACCAATGGGTTGTCCTGATCAAAGTTGACTACACAGCCCTAAAGTTTATATGATCTACCCGTCTTCCATTACTCATAAAACGCAGCCTTGAATCATGCATGTGAACAGATGCATTCTATGTAAATATATGCTAATAAAATTAGCATACACATCTACACCTCAACCAAACATTAGGAATCCCAGCCACTATTAAGAATGCATAAAATAAGCCTCCCAGGTGGCGCAGTGGTTAAGGGCGCTGTACTGCAGCGCCAGCTGTGCCACCAGAGACTCTGGGTTCGCGCCCAGGCTCTGTCGTAACCGGCCTCGACCGGGTGGTCCGTGGGGCGACGCACAATTGGCCTAGCATCGTCCGGGTTAGGGAGGGTTTGGCCGGTAGGAAAATCCTTGTCTCATCGCGCACCAGCGCCTCCTGTGGCGGGCCGGGCGCAGTGTGCACTAACCAAGTGCACGGTGTTTCCTCTGACACATTGGTGCGGCTGGCTTCCGGGTTGGATGGCGCTGTGTTAAGAAGCAGTGCGGCTTGGTTGGGTTGTGTATCGGAGGACGCATGACTTTCAACCTTAATCTCTCCCGAGCCCGTACGGGAGTTGTAGCGATGAGACAAAGATAGTAGCTACAAAAACAATTGGATACCACAAAATTGGGGAGAAAAAAAAGGGGTAAAAATAGACAAACAAATTTTGGACGGGGGAAATAAAACCAAATCAACCCATTTATTCGGTGTGTAACTATGTACTCTGTAATGCTAACATCGTATCACAATTCCCGATAAGAGAATATCAGGCACACACACACAGAGAGAGAGCACACTCACTAATCTCGAGTTGTCTTTGGATGCGGCCCTTGCAGCGTTCCCGGTAGTCCGACTGCGTGGCATTATACTCTGACATCACCTCCACAAACTTCCGAGACAACGTGGAATGCTGGTAGGGAATGATGCAGGATGAGTTTTCCACGATTCACTAGACTAGAGTTACACAGTACAGCAGGGATGGCAACTCCAATCCTGAAAACTCCAGACTCAGATTTGAAAGTCCCTGCTATATATAGCATAACCCACCTGTGTCTTACGTATCCTCAGATCTGCAGACGACCTGCTTAAAGCCTCCTCATGCTCTATGGACTGTTCAATGCCTGTAGGGAACAGAGCGAGAAGGAGAATTAATCTACCATTACCAGTAGCATTTATTCAGAAGGTCTAATTAATGAAGAACCTGGGCCTCGTTTCCCCCAGAGCCTTCGTAGCGTTAAGATCATCGTTAGAACCTTCTTACGATGGATCATTAGTAGCCAAGGTGTTTCCCAGAGCCTTTGTTAACGTGGCTCTTGAAACCCATGCACATCTACGAGTGATCCAGATGAGTGATCCAGGCCACTCATAGAGCAGCCAAAATGCATTGTTAGAGCTTCATTTGACCCCTTTCGTCACAGGAGTAAAATAATCTTGCAGCAGGATGATTTTAATATCTGAGTAAATATTTAGAATCGCCGCCAGTGGGCAGCTGGAAGTGGTGTTTGTATATAAAATGCAGTACCGTACCTAATGTACATTGTACTTTACATAGGCTAAATGCAGGCTTCAGCACATCTCTTGTGAATTCTTATGTGGATTATAAAACATTTACATATTTTTAGGGGGTAGATGTCTTTTTCGTGAAGGAAAATCTGTTGTTTTAGATCAATTGTTTTATTAAATGTTGAAGACAAGCAATAGGCAGACTCAATACCTGTTTGGTCCAGCAGTTACAGCCACTGACCCGACACACATATGCCAGAGTAGGAATGGGTTCGAATCCGGCACACTGCCCTTTGACTCATTGATGAACGGCAAAGATTATGGCTATTCTGACAAGATACATGTCTCTTAGCCCTAACAATGGGAGACATAGTCCATTCATTTTGTGTTGTTGACGAAATCCGATACTCTCTCATTGACCTCCAAACAAAAAAACCTTGCTTGGTGGGTGAACATTTTATTTTATTTTTTAAACACCATCTGCAGGAGGGAGTCAGATTTTCCACCGAGTTGGGGCCTCTCTCTTCCAACGTCTATTTTTGACACATTAATGGTTACAGGCTTAAAACAGGAACAACTTAAAAGGTTAAGAGTTTAGGCATTAATTCAGAGTGGTTACGGTTAGGGCTATGTAACGACACGTCTATGTATCATCAGTCTTCATAGTATTCTTAGTGCTTGCTAGAGCATTGTGAACTGCCGTAGGGCACTGGTCTAAGCAGAGTGCTCTGAGTTCTTGCCCAGCACTGGGACAAATAGTGACCAGTCTAAGTCTAAATTAGGCCCACAAGTTAATTCAAATCAAATCAATTGCATTTATTTCAATGTTTTCAAGAAGTAAAATTAATCGTCTGATAATTTTCTTTGATGTGTAAATTGTCTCAGCTCAACTAGAACGTCTTTGGATAGGCTCAAATACATAAAACATCTTGACAGCTTTAAGAAATAAAATATTAAAAAGATACACACAATACAGGCTGATGATCATGCTGATTAATCAAATTCTTGATATGTCACACCTGTCAGGTGGATGGAGTATCTTGGCAAAGGGAAAATACTCACTAACAGTGATGAAAACAAATGTGCGCACAAAATTTGAGAAACATTTCTGGGACATTTTATTTCAGCTCATGAAACATGGGGGACCAACACTCTACATGTTGCGTTTATATTTTCATCCAGTATGTATATTAATAAATTATACATAGCCTAACTAGAAAATGTAAGCGAGCATCCACAGTGGAAGAAAGTTTATCGTTGTACAGTACGCCTACATCTGTCAATCAACTGATGGCCCAAATCAGCTCATCAACTCAACCAGGGAAACAAACAGCCTATTATAGGTTCACACCTTTCATTATGTAACTATGGATAGGCTAACGGGTGGTCCGATCGAGGGTAAAAAAAATAAAATAAGGTAAAAAACATAAGGTAAAAAAACATTTTTTAAAAATGGTTCCTGATCTTATATCTCCCAGATATTGGACAGACACTTCAGAACAAATTTCCTTTAGATGTTTGGGGGCAGGACTATCTGTTTCTTGTAGTGAATTTGTTATTCAATGCTATTGTATGGCCTAATAGCAGTAAGGCCCAAAACAAAAGATTTTATACTTGAAAAATACTTCTTAAAATTCTAAATCAAATGGCAAAATTATCCTTGATATGACCTTCTTAAAACAATTCCATATAGGTTTAGTCGAAACACCCAGCTTAGACTGTATAGTGCAAAAATAATGGGCTAAATACATGTAAAAACAAAAATAAACATGTTTCTTCATCTTTCTTATCTCTCAGATATAGGACAGACATTTCAGAACACACTTCCTTTAGATTTTTTTTTTTTGGGGGGGGGGGACTATCTGTTGTTCCATGTAGTGAATCTGTTATTCAATGCATTTGTATGGGCTAATTGCAGTAAGGCCAAACTCTTTTTTTCATCAAATAATTTAAATTTAAAAAAAAATCAAATGGCAAAATGATCCTTGGTATGACTTTCTTTTAAAAAATCCATACAGCTTAGTAGATCCATTTTCAGTATTGTGAAACATAATATTAAGGTAAGATTTGAATGGAGAAAGCTGAGCCGAGGGCAGCACTGCTTTTCTTTCAATCCAATCAGTATCGACACATGGTCTGACGACCCACTTAGCCAATGAACGTTCTCTCTACTTGCTTGTTTGGGTAACACTTAAAAAGTTGGCTAGTAAAGAACAATGCATCTGGTACAATCATCCTAGTGCTGAAGTAACTAGGAAACGAGGCCCTGGTTTAGTTTTTTAAGAGAATCTGGCCAAAGGCGGCAACATTATTTAGCGTAGAAAGGGAAGTGTGTTTGCAACATACTTTTTAACTTGGAGCGCACTTTGTTCGCAAACTTCTTTATGTCCGTCATCAGCTGCTCCAGCTCTGCCTTCGTTTCTGTTGATAGAGAGTAAAAAAATAAATACAATTTAAATCACAATTTTATCCAACAAAATCAACACGATTGCAACAGTGAGTTTGTTTCGGTTTCTTCCAGGAAAGAAAATAACATCAAAACACCCCCAGCCATATGAACTAATACATCTTCCTGAGAGGGGTAAAAGATTCCTAAAGAAACCAAAATAATACATCAAATGGAAGATCAGGGATGCTTTGGTGGTGATGACCTAGTTCCTGTTCCTGTCCTGTCCCACATCAGCCAGCTCCCAGCATCAGTCATCTTCTCAGTGGGCTGCACAGACCACACCACCCACACAGAGATATGGTAATTTCACCCTACTTCTAAGCCCTATATACAACTTTGGGCTAGGTCTCAATAGTCAAAACAAGTGGATCCCTGTTCTCATATCCTTACCCTAATGATCTAGAATGACTGGATAGGTGAAAGTAACATGTTGGTTTGAGTTCCTACATGTTTCTCTCATATATCCTGTGTTTTCAGCTCGGTGTGGGTAAAGCTCCTTTTCTGTTTTTATTCCTCCTAAAAAATTATGTCTGGAGTAAGAGGAAGGCAGCCACAGCCACTCATCAATTATGAATAGGAGAGTGATGGCCCAAAACCACCACTAGACCCCACAATAGCTTGTTAGTGTAGCTCTGTGTTCTTTATATACTGTACACTCCTTGTAATTCTCCTGATTTGCAGAAATCAGACTCAACCCCCGTTTGGAGATTTTATTCTCTCTTCTAGAGGCTGAGAGGAGAGATATTCACATAAGAGGCTCCCTTTGGCTCCAAGACAGCTCTGTCTTCAGTGGGTGTGGGTGAGTGTGAGTGTCGTGTGCGTATACCTGTGTGTGTTTGCATGTGTGCGTGCATAAAACAGACCGTCTCTGTTATGGTATGTGTGAGGAACCCTGGCTCTTCTCACTAATCATGCATCTGATCAGAATGCAGCAGCAGGGGCCTCCTGAGTGGCGCAGCGGTCTAAGGCACTGCAGTGCTAGGGGCGTCGTTACAGACCCAGGTCGAACCCAGGCTGTATCACAACAGGCCGTGATCGGGAGTCCCATAGGGCGGTGCACAATTGGCCCAGCATCATCCGGGTTATGGGAGGGTTTGGCCTGGGGGGGGCTTTACTTGGCACATCGTGCTCTAGCGACTCCTTGTGGCAGGCCGGCCACCTGCAAGCTGACCTGGGTCGTCAGTTTAACAGTGTTTCCTCCGACACATTGTTGCGGCTGGCTTCCGGGTTATGCGGGCATTGTGTTAAGAAGCAAGGTTTATGCGGGTCATGTTTCAGAGGAAGCATGACTCAACCTTCTCCCGAGCCCGTTGAGATAAGATCGAAATTGGGGAGAAAAATGGGGCGCTGACAACTAATTTCTGCCTGCTGTAACCCTGACAACGAGGGTAGGCTGAGTGTGTGGCAAAACAGGGAGGTCAAGTTCATCTGTTGCAGACGAGGAGCTTGTTTGTGTCACTGTCGGCGGCACTTTAATGGGGGCAAAGGTCTTCTCTAACCTGCATTAATGATGCAGGGTTCTTCCTCTACTTCGACAGTGACCTGGGAGCACATAGACATGTTAAGGCTTAGATACATCCAAACGTCATGACGAGACAATAAGTTGTAGGAAATCTTGCCAAAATCGTCATATCATCAAATAACTGAACCCATGCTTCTCTCTCTGTGTAGCGCTAGGGTAGTGACTGCCCTATTGATCAGGGCAGGGGTGTCAAACACATTTTTCCATAAGGGCTACACTGTCACTTTTGGAATTTTCATTGCTCCCTGACTGTCTAGAATTCTTTTAGATTACTGTTAGCAAGCTGGTCGGGTGAATGAAGTATACATGTAGACCCATGATCATTTCTACAGTTTCTATTTGTTTTTAGTCATTTCAATGACAATTGAGATTGTGTTCCCTCAAAAAAAGAATGATATTTATTTAACTCAACCCCTCCCATATGTTTTGACACCAATGGATTAGAGCCTCTAACTGAAAACAAAATAATGACTACTGACTAGAGAG
This sequence comes from Oncorhynchus kisutch, assembly GCF_002021735.2. NCBI lineage: Eukaryota > Metazoa > Chordata > Actinopteri > Salmoniformes > Salmonidae > Oncorhynchus > Oncorhynchus kisutch. Next base: position 37,940,406 of record NC_034179.2, on the reverse strand, counting down.
AGGTAATCAGTATTATTACCTCTCCATGTTATGTGGATTATCTTCCTCCATCCTCAACGTGTCTCCAGAGTGGACACAAATCAATGCAACACACTTCCTCTTGTTTAGGTGGGTTCCATTGAGCTGCTGAAGGGCCAGGTTTCACAAAGTGTAGGTTTGACTGACTGTCTCTCAACAGCAAGTCAGCAGTCAAGGTAGCATTGCCCTTGAATATTACACTATGCATTAAGCAAGTAGTGTAGCCAATGGACTGTGACAATAATGTCTTAACAATATGGTCATAAGATACTTTTATTCAAAATAACTTACAATCCATGTTATGCTAGTTGGAGCGCTGAGTGGGTGGGGAGTTGAATCTGACGTGTGTGTGTGTGTGTGTGTGTGTGTCCCTTGAGTGATGAAAAAATATTTTTATACTCGGTGACAGTTGAAGAACATGCTTCACTTTGATTCCCCTTATACTCAAAATGGAGCCACTTCTCTAATGACACCAAAACAGATCAACAAATTAAAGCATTTCTCTCTGTACTTCAGTGAAATGTCATACGTGTTACTGTGAATTCAACACAGATACTTTCCTACGCTAGCAAGAGAGCTTTGGTAATTATACCAATATTCATCTAATAAGACTTAATGGGAGATGGAACATTGCATCTCTCTCCAAATGCAACCCAGGTGAAAAATTGCCCAACGTTAGTAGTCTATAATTGGAATGTATTAATATTTCACTTGACGTGTCTGTCGATGAATATAAATGCAAATGGTGGCTTTTCTTTTTCCACCATCATTAAACCCAGTGGTTCTTCTCTGCAAGGCCAACCAGAATGCATTGGAGATTAGTGCTTGTTAGGGAAATCTCTTAATTAATTGGCCATGTTTAACATTTTTTGATTGATAAAAATAGGAACTTTTATCTTTGCGGGGGGGGGGGGGGGGGGCAAATGCATCCATGCATAACTACATGCATTATTTTATACAATGCAATTAAATGATTATATTTCAACTTCCAAAGAAAACAGAAGGATATCTATACACTAATTAAAATGAAGTTGTGGCACATTAACTTACATACTGAAAGTAAGTGTGGTGGCGTCGCGCGCGCGCACACACACATACATACTGAAAGTAAGTGTGGTGGCGTCGCGCACACACACACACACACACACACACACACACACACACACACACACACACACACACACACACACACACACACACACACACACACACACACACACACACACACACACCTCTCCAGAGAGTGAGTGACCTTCCATAAACGGTGTGAGTAGACACCACTCCACACCAACAACACCAAAGTCCTCATGCCAGGGTATTCACATAATGGGCTGTTCTCCACCTCAATTCAACAAGTAAATTATCAAATTCCTGAACTTAACAAGCAGTGTTTGAGTCTCCTCTCCTTTTCACACATTACATGTGCTGCCATCACTGATAAGAAAACAGTAAGGGTGTGAGAAGAATACATTGCAGGTTGAGAGTAACATAGGGCTTGCTAGTATAGCATGTGGGCTCAACAGATAATAACTCTTGATGTATAACTAGGCTGTAATGAAAGAGAGGTTCAGAGGTAGTATGCACTACCTATGACCGTGTGTGTGTCTGTAGGAGGCAAATAGCCTCCTACCATTTTGCAAAAATCTAATTTCATGATCTGTGAAGGTTACCACCCACCTTTTCCCTCTCCCTTGTTCCATCTCGCATCCTTTCATCCAGGGAGGAAGAGTAGAGGAGAAGAGTGACTTACTTTCATCAGGATTGGGGGCAGCTAAGATGGCGCTGTGTTGTCTCTTCACCTCCTCCACCTTCTCTGAGAGCTCCTCGATGAAGCCTCGGATCTCCTCCACCTGGTACACAGAGAGGGAGACATTATACAACAAGCCCACTCGAGGAGGCCATCCACAAGCAGACCAGGTAATGATGTAGGACCCAGAAAGAAGCCCATTTTTAAAAAAGCATAACATCTATACTTAATATGATTTCTGTTTGGACAAATGTGTTATATCACTCAGATTTGGGGAGACAAAATCTGTTAGCACATTAGAGGCCAATTGCCTAATCAAAACAGGCAAGCTAACATAGAGCGTTTTACTTGATGTAGCCCATGCAGTCTCTGTAGATATGCCCCTAATATAATTGTCATAAATATATCAAACCGTATTGGGCCCATTCCATTATTTTGTCTCCTGAGTGGCGCAGCGGTCTAAGGTACTGCATCTCAGTGCAAGTGGTTCGAAACCAGGCTGTATCACATCCGGCCGTGATTGGGTCTCATAGGGTGGCGCACAATTGGCCCAGCGTCGTCCGGGTTTGGCTGTCATTGCAAATAATAATTTGTTCTGAAATGGCTTGCCTAATTAAAAAAAGGTTTTTTTTTTTTAAATATGATATATATATATATATATATATATATATATCAGCCCCATCACAGCACACCACACTTAGTTATAGGCCTCAGTGATGTCATCGGCGTGCAGTGTGTGTCTATAGGGAGCTGGTCTAAATATCACTCGTGGAGGAGAGAGACGTTGGTTACGTCAACGTGTGTATTCCACCACTACGGACGCTGCACAGTGCCTGGTAGCTAGGGAGATTCTCAGCTGAGTATGGTGCTCCTCTACAGCTCAGCATGGTGTAGTATTTAAGCGTGCTGTTAGAGAGCTCAGACACTGCATGTGGGCAGCCTGATGGGAAAATGCCTGTTAAAGTAGAGGAAGCAATGCCAGGAAGACTTCAATGAGAGAGAGGAGAGCAGAGGGGATTTAAGTTATTATACCATCACAGTCCCTGTGGAATATGTTGTACTTAGAGCTAAATTAAATTTATGTATTGATTTATCCACTTTTATTTGATCAGGTAAGTTGATTTAAGAACACATTGTCTTGGGAATATAGGAAGAGGTGCATCATGGGAGAGGTGAGGGGGAGGTTTGATTAAGCCAGTCGGAGGGTAAGGAATCGGATGCTAAAATAATCAAATCAGCAGGTTCAGAACGGTGCTGTATGTACCATGCTAATATCAAACACAGATAGCTAATTTCTATGGTCCTCAGATAGCACCAAGCCCCACCCCCATAGAGGCCTATGGTTGATGGCTTGATGTGTATCTCGATACGGCATGGGCTCTTTGCTGACTGATCCCTTACTTTGGAAGAGGACTGCTCACGGAAGATGTGTCTGAAGTAATGACGCAGGAGCTTGAACATCTGTAATTGGGAGCGCAAGACATTGCCTACCTACAGTGAGATGTATCGACTTCAGAGCTCAAATGCTGAGCACAAACATGGCAACCCCGCTGCTTCACGCATAACAAGGGCCTGTTCAGTTATGGAAGTAGCTAATGTTAGAAACAGGATAAACTCCAGCTGAATTACAGATTAAATCCTCAACTCAGAGTCAGCACCACTTACAGGTGAGGCTGAACTAGGGCTGCACGATATGGGCAAAAAAATATATATAATAGTGATTTCTTTACCAAATATTGCGATTTGACACACGATATAGATCAAAACACTTGAGTAAAGTGTTGGAATCATAGAAATATAATGACTTACAGTGTATATTAAGACGCAAAGAAGAAAACAGCACCGTTCTTGTTTGGAACAATAGGTTGACTCCATATCACCCAACAGAACGGTATCCAGTATGATATTGAATCTAACAGAGGAGGAACTGTGTTGCTTGAGTGACAGGGGGCGGGGCTTGGTGTTTGTGGGAAGCAGCCGCAAGAGAAAGAAAACGGAGTAAACTATAGAAACGGACGTTACATGCGGCTGAGATGCATTTCAAAATATTGCATGCGATATGGATCTCGTGCGATATGGATATTGAACATGTAAATATTGTGATTTCGTTGTGAATTTGATTAATTGTGCTGCCCTAGGCAGAACCTTCCATGGCCTTTTCCTGTCCACGGAAACCAATGCTAATGCTAAAGGAGTTAGCCTATATTTGTGTAAATGCTGCTGGTGGGTTTTGTTTTCTGCCCCAAATCTACAAGAACCACTGAACATTTGGCCCAGTTACCACTTGAAATTAGGGTCCACAAGTAGGCCAGGTCTGGTTGCCATACCTAACCAGATGTTCAGTGTAAAAATGCTAGACCTGCCCATAGTCAAAGTGCCAACTCTCCCCTAGTGCTCATATCCCACATTTGTACCAAATCTGGACCATGTGACATAAGTTCCTGTGCCAGCACTGAGACATATATGTTGCACCAAAAAAAACGATATGGCCCACAGTCGGCTGCTGTGTACATTAAGATTAAACCAGTGTAAAAGAGGCAAATGGTGGGAGAAGAAGGCAAGCCAAACGTTGCTTCAACACATTGTTATTTAACCTTGAATACGGGGTTCTTCTTTGCAACTTTAGATGATGCTAATTGGACCTCTTAGCTAAATTACAAGTATTCAGCAGAAATATAAAAGGCACTTGATGAACAATGTTTTGTATAATTGAATGGACCTCAGAATTTCTGATTTAGTTGTCCTGTGCAGTGCCTGTGTACATCTCAGTGGTGTACATAGACAGAGCACTCACCGCTCACACACACACCTGGGGCTTACCTGTACAAAGAACTCATCCATAAATCGATCTTTTTCCATGTTGACTGCCACATCATCTTCTTCCTCAGTCTCCTTCCCCTAAAGGTGCATAGACAAGGCAATATTAACAGAAATGAATACATTTTCAAAATGTGGATGTAGAAAATGCATCTAAAAAGCATCAAAGACCATCTGCCTAGAGCCTGAAAACCAGATTTTAAAAATGAACTGGCAACTTCCACATTTGTCATGCCTAGTGCAACTCTACTAGTTTATCTAACGTCAACAACAAAGTAAAATAATTATTTGCAGCCAGAGAAAAAGACACCTGTGATGACAAAGGATCCGATTGATCCCCAAAAAGAAGGCGAAATCAGGGAAGGATGGCTCTCTCTGGGGGATTCGTGAAGGAAGTGCTATCCTCATCACATAGACCTTGGCAGCTGGGGGTGGATGCAATGAGTCCTTAAAAGCATGTATGTTTAATTCCTCTACCAGAGGGGTCCTTGGGGAGGTTCAGGACGTGGACACAGGGTCAGGGTTCACCTCCTCTGTATGCTGTCTCTGTCACATCTCATGCATTTAATTAATCTTATCTAGAGCGACTTACAGTTAGTGCATTCATCTTAAAGATGCAATATGTAACTTTTTGGGCGACCTGACACAATTCACATAGATATGTGAGTTATTGATCGGTCATTCTAATTGAAAGCAAGTCTAAGAAGTGGTAGATCTGTTCTATGTGCGCCATTTCTATGCTGCCCGTGCTTAAATTCATTTTTTTCATCTTTTACTTTCGGTTTTGTACACAAGCTTCAAAACAACTGAAAATACAATATTTTTGGTTATGGAAAATGTATTTCAGAGCAGATTAGATGCTACAATGATTCTCTACATTATACTTGCTTGTTTGGTCACAAAATTAAATTAGGCTAACTACTATAATTTTTCAGCTGAGCAATTTCCACATATTGCATCTTTAAGATAGCTAGGTGGGACAACAACCTGGACTAAGGCAAAACAGGTTATTGGACATTTTTTCAAATACATTACAAATAAAAAAACAGAAATACCTTATTTAGGTTTTCAGACCCTTTGCTATGAGACTCAAAATTTAGTTCAGGTGCATCCTGTTTCCATTGATCATCATTGAGATGTTAACAACTTGATTTGAGTCCACCTGTGGTAAATTCAATTGATTGGACATTATTTGGAAAGGCACACAACTGTCTATATAAAATGTACCACAGTTGACAGTGCATGTCAGAGCAAAAACCAAGCCATGAGGTCGAAGGAATTGTACGTAGAGCTCTGAGACAGGATTGTGTCGAGGCGCAGATGTGGGGAAGGGTACCAAAAAAATGTCTCCCAAGAACACAGTGGCCTCCATATTTCTTAAATGGATGAAGTTTGGAACCAACAAGACCCTTCCTAGAGCTGGCCGCCTGGCCAAACTGAGCAATCGGGGGAGAAAGGCCTTTGTCAGGGAGGTGACCAAAAACTTGATGGTCACTCTGACAGAGCTCACCCTTCCAGAAGGACAACCATCTCTGCAGCACTACTACCATAAAGGCCTGATTGGTGGAGAGTGGCCAGACGAAAGCCACTCCTTAGTAAAAGGCACATGACAGCCCGCTTGGAGTTTGCCAAAAGGCACCTAAAAGACTCTCAGACCATGAGAAACAAGAGTCTCTGGTCTGATGAAACCAAGATTGAACTATTTAGCCTGAATGTGTCACATCTGGAGGAAACCTGGCACCATCCCAACTGTGCAGCATGGTGGTGGCAGCATCATGCTGTGTGGATGCTTTTCAGTGGCAGGGACTGGGTGACTAGTCAGGATTGAGGGAAAGGTGAACGGAGCAAAGTACAGAGAGATCCTTGATGAAAACCTGCTCCAGAGCGCTCAGGACCTCAGACTGGGGGGCGAAGATTCACGTTCCTACAGGACAACGACCCTAAGCACACAGCAAAGACAACGCAGGAGTGGCTTTGGGGAGTGTCTGAATGTCCTTGAGTGGCCCAGCCAGAGCTTGAACCCAATCGAACATCTCTGGAGAGACCTGAAAATAGCTGTGCCTCGACGCTCCCCATTCAACCTGACAGAGCTTGAGAGGATCTGCAGAGAATAATGGGAGAAAATCCCCCAATACAGGTGTGCGAAACTTGTGGTGTTATACCCAAGAAGACTCGAGGCTGTAATTGCTGTCAAAGGTGCTTCAAAAAAGTACTGAGAAAAGGGTCTGAATACTTATGCAAATGTGATATGTTTTTTATTTTTAATACATTTGCAACAATTTCTAAAAAACAGTTTTTGCTTTTTCAATATGGGGTATTGTGTGTAGATTGATAGGGGGGGGGGGGTGTAATTCATTTTAGAATAAGGCAGTAATGTAACAAAATGTGGAAAAACTCAAGGGGTCTGAATACTTTCCGAATGCATGTCGCATACATAGTCAGGCCCTTGTGATTGAAGAAGGCTCAATGACGATGTTGGTATACATGGGTGGGAAATGCTAATTTATCAACACTAGAGCCTTTGCTACCTCAACAGCTTGAATCAGGCAATACATTTTTCTACCCATACCCATTTTCTTTCACTGATCACCCAATTCCCACTGACCTTTGGCCTCTATTGAGAAGCATTAGCCAGCCACAGAAGGAAATTAGCCTCCATGAATATCGCCTTAAAGCTAGCCTGGCATGCCAGAATTCGAGACGCCTGTAATAACACCAAGACATCAAGGCTAGTGAACAAGCAGGAAACCAGATGAAGACAGATCAAATTATATCATTCCAAAGATATCCAGCAAATAGGATGAAAATATACTTGGGAGCAAAATGCAATTAGCAGAAACAGGCTATTGATGCCATTGTAAACCCTGCTTATCTAGAAGCATATTGGATTTAGACTTTACTCATTATAATAAAATCTTCTAAATGTAATCAAGGTATGAGTACTTGTAAAGCACAGATTTGATTCTTTGCCTCACAATAAATGTAAAAAAAGGAAATTTGATGGTTGACATTAAGAGAGGTGGAGGTTGATGACGAACCTAATAGTCCCCATGGAAGTAGTGGGGGAGCATTTTCACCGTCACACACTCATCCTGCTCCTACACATAGGCTGTGGGAGGGCACAGGAAGGGAGACAAGGGTTCCTGGCTCTATGCTGCTACACCATAGTCATTACAGCCATCAGCCCACAGTGACACCACATTATCTCCATTAGCCTACACGTTCCACGACACAAAAAAAAACCACACATGCAAACACCGTCCTCTCACCCACACACACACCCTCCTCTCACACACAAAAGAGAAAGGGAGGGCGATATAGAAAGAGTGGTGACCACTCCACCCCCCCCTCTCCGCTCTATGGTTAGGGAGGACATGCCTTGTCACGACCGCTGTTCTGCCGACTCACTCTAACTCCAGCTCCATCTGCACACTCATCATCACACTCAGAGAAAACAGTCAATGCTGTCACTGGCAAGAGTTACATAATATTTCAAGTGGTCAAAAGGAACCATCAATAACATTAAATAAGTGTCATAGCTGAGATATTAAAGATATTATGCAGACAACATGTAAGCATTATATACTAACCAAGAACTGGCCATGGGCAGTTTGGACAATCCCATTGCTTTATGCTGTTCTACAATCTACGAGAGACCCTTGAGAAGTACAGTATCTAGAGGTTTTCATAATGGGCACCAGTGAATACACAATTCAACACTGGCATACACTAACAGACATGATGCATCTCTGAGAATACACCAAGATCTCAAACAACTAAGAACAGCATTGGTATAGCACTCTAACCATCGGACAATAGTGATCGGGGAAAATTAAAAAAAATACAATCGAATACATATCGGGATATTAATTTAGACAATACATCGTATTGTTTTGACAACATCGCGATGTCTTTTTATGCTAGTTGGCTGTACCTGCACCAAAACATCAGTATTTTTCCTTCATTGCTTGTTTTATTTTCTTTAACCAGGCAATTTAGTTTACATTGACGGCCTATTCCGGCCAAACCCTAACCCGGGCGATGCTGGACCAATTGTGCGCCGCACTATGAGACTCCCAATCACGGCCAGTTGTGATACAGCCTGGAATCGAACCAGGGTCTGTAGTGACACCCCTAGCACTGAGATGCAGTGCCTTAGACCGCTACAACACTCGGGAGCCCCATCTCCTATTTCAATAGAGAGCCAATTTGTTTTCAGCATTTCATATCCATGACTGATCAAAACTTGTTTTCTCATGGCTCTCGTCCATCTGCAGCAGACATATTGTGAGTAATATGGTTGGAACATCGAATCGCAATAAAATTACAGCATCGAGTTGCAATACATATAGAATTGTGAGCACCGCAATATACACTACTCACAAGTCCTCAACTAGCAGCTTCATTAAATAGTACCCGCAAAACACCAGTCTCAACGTCAACAGTGAAGAGGCGACTCCGGGATGCTGGCCTTCTAGGCAGAGTTGCAAATAAAAAGACATATCTCATACTGGCCAATAAAAAGAAAAGATTAAGATGGGCAAAAGAACACTGGACAGAGGAACTCTACCTAGAAGGCCAGCATCCCAGAGTCGCCTCTTCACAGGTGACGTTGACACTGGTGTTTTGCGGGTACTATTTAATGAAGCTGCCAGTTGAGGACTCGTGAGGCATCTGTTTCTCAAAGTAGACACTAATGTACTTGATAATTGGCCTCTGTATGCCCATGTAGATATTCCATAAAAAAAATGATCTGCCGTTTCCAGCTACAATAGTCATTTACAACATTAACAATGTCTACACTGTATTTCTGATCAATTTGATGTTATTTGAAAAAAAGGACCAAAAATATTATTTTCTTTCAAAAACAAGAACATTTCTAAGTGACCCCAAACTTTTGAATGGTAGTGTATCTCGTATCGCCATCAAAGTATCGTGAGGTCCCTGGCAATTCCTAGCCCGATTGGACAACATACCCACCCATGCCGTACACTTTTTGAATCAAATGCCTGTGTGATGATTCCACACCAGCACCAGGTTCTCTCTCAGACCCCCATATCCAGTCAGATGCATGCAGGGCATGGCAAAGGTGATAATATTGCATAACCCCATTGGCGGGCTACAGGATCTGAATACACAAAACCATCTATGACCAATTCCATTGGCTTCCTATGGTCTCAAAAATAGCTAATTCAATTCTTAGCAGTCATCTCCAGAATCCACACACACAGAGCCACAGCATGTCTTCCTACACTGAACAACTCAGAAGCAACATTGAGCAGAGATGAAGTTAGACACTGCATAATTTGGGAAGATGAAACTAATTAGGGATTGAGGTGTAGCTGGATCTACTCAACAGGTGGCTTAGGAAGTGGATCTCACCATTAGACCCCTTTTGATGTCTGAAAAATGTATTGTGGTGTTTTTGTCACATGTAAAATGCCTGATGTAAACAAATCAATCTAATAGCTGATATGTCAGCACCATGGACAGTGACAGAATCCTAAACTGTTGAAATTCCTGCACCACAGAACATTGGACAGTGACTGCAACTCATTATTGCACTGAATATGAGAGGAAATATCACCCTCCAGTCATGCTGTCTTGTGGTGTTTAACAGCCACCGCAGCATGACGTTCCAGTGTGAAATGGCTTTTTTAATAGCAGCAAGCTGTGGAGCCTGAAATGGATTTGAACTTAATGTAGAGGTTTAACAATGACTGGGCAGTCATACACTGCATGACCAAAAGTATGTGGACAACTGCTCGTCGAAAATCTAATTCTAAAATTATGGGCCTTAAAATAGAGTTGGTCCCCCCTTTGCTGCTATAACAGCCTCCACTCTCTTGAGTTCAGGTCAGGCCTCTGTGCAGTCCAGTCAATATCTTCCACACCAATCTCGACAAACCACTTCTGTATGGACCTTGCTTTGTACACAGGGCATTGTCATGCTGCAACAGGAAAGGGCCTTCCCCAACCTTTTGTCACAAATTTGGAACAGAATCGTCTAGAATGTCATTGTATTCTGTAGCGTTAAGATTTCCCTTCACTGGAACTAAGGGGCCTAGCCAAACCATGAAAAACAGCCCCAGACCATTATTCGTCTTTCGACCAAACTTTACAGTTGGCAATATGCATTCGGGCAGGTATAGTCCTTCTGGCATCCGCCAAACCCAGATTTGTCCATCGGACAATGGTGAAGATGGTGAAGCGCGATTAATCACTCCAGAGAACTAATTTCCACTGCTCCAAAGTTCACTGCTCCAATGGCAGCGAGTTTTACACCACTCCAGCCGACGCTTGGCATTGAGCATGGTGATCTTAGGCTTGTGTGCAGCTGCTCGGCCATGGAAACCCATTTCATGAAGCTCCCGACGAACAGTTATTGTGCTGAAGTTGCATCCAGAGGTAGTTTGGAACTCAGTAGTGAGTGTTGCAACCGAGGACAGATGATTCTTACACACTACGCGCTTCAAAACTCGGCAGTCCCGTTCTGTGAGCTTGTGTGGCCTACCACTTCGTGACTGAGCCATTGTTGCTCCTAGATGTTTCCATTTCACAATAACAGCACTTACAGATGACAGGAGCAGCTCTAGCAGGGGAGAAATTTGACAAACTGCCTTGTTGTAAAAGTGCCATCCTATGACAGTGCCACATTGAAAGTCACTGAGCTCTTCAGTACAGGCCATTCTTCTGCCAATGTTTTTCAATGGAGATCGCATGGCTGTGTGCTAGATTTTATACACGTCAGCAACGGGTGTGGCTGAAATAGCTGAATCCACTCATTTGAAGGGGTGTCTTTTGGCCATGTAGTGTATGTAAGAAATTGTCCCCCTCTATAAAAAGAAAAATCTTGACTCTCTGTGAAACCATTCCTAGATTACATTTGGGATATCACTCATGTGAGACGGACTGCGATTGGTCAGTGTGGTACCTCTCGGGGAGAAACCAGGTGTCGACTGTCATCCACAGATGCTAACGCAGCTCCTCTGAGAACTGAGGAATGCCCCCTTTTCCCCCACTGTGTGTGTGAGATAGAAAGGAAGCGCTAAAGAGATACAGTCCCTTCGGAAAGTATTCAGACCCCTTGACATTTTCTACATTGTTACGTGACAGCCTTATTCTAAAAATGGATTAAATCCCCTCAATCTACACACAATAGCCCATAATCACAAAGCAAAAACAGGTCTTTTTTTAAATTTATTTTTTTACAAAAATTGAAATATAAGATTTACATAAGTATTCAGACCTTTACTTTGTTGAAGCCCCTTTGGCAGCGACTACAGCCTTGAGTCTTCTTGGGTATGACGCTACAAGCTTGGCACGCCTGTATTTGGGGAGTATCTCCCATTCTTCTCTGCAGATACTCTCAAGCTCTGTCAGGTTGGATGGGGAACGTTGCTGCACAGCCATTTTTAAGCATTTTCAAAGATGTTGGATCGGGTTCATGTCCGGCCTCTGGCTGGGCCACTCAAGGACATTCAGAGACTTGTCCCAAAGCCACTCCTGCATTGTCTTGGCTGTGTGCTTAGGGTTGTTGTCGTGGTGGAAGGTGAATCTTCGCCCCCCGAAGTCTGAGGTCTTGAGCACTCTGGAGCAGGTTTTCATCAAGGATCTTTCTGTACTTTGCTCCATTCATCTTTGCAGTGATCCTGACTAGTTTCCCAGTCCCTGCTGCTGAAAAACATCCCACAGCATGATGCTGCCAACATCATGCTTCACCTTAGGGATTGTGCCAGGTTTCCTCCAGGCGTGACGCTTGGCATTCAGGCCAAAGAGTTCAATCTTGGTTTCATCAGACCAGAGAATCTTGTTTCTCATGGTCTGAGAGTCCTTTAGGTGCCTTTTGGCAAACTCCAAGCAGGCTGTCATGTGCCTTTTACTGAGGAGTGGCTTCCATCTGGCCACTCTACCATAAAGGCCTGATTGGTGGAGTGCTGCAGATATGGTTGTCCTTCTGGAAGGTTCTCCCATCCACACAGATGAACTCTGGAGCTGTCATTTAAGAATGATGGAGGGCACTGTGTTCTTGGGGACATTCAATGCTGCAGACATTTATTGGTACCCTTCCCCAGATGTGTGACTTGACACAATCTTGTCTCTGAGCTCTATGGACAATTCCTTATACCTCATGGCTTGGTTTAGCTGTTACATGCATTGTCAACTGTGGTACCTTTTATAGACAGTTGTGTGCCTTTCCAAATCATGTCCAATCAATTGAATTTACCCAGGTGGACTCCAATCAAATTGTAGACACATCTCAATGATGTTCAACGGAAACAGAATGCACCCGAGCTCAATTTCGAGTCTCATAGCAAAGGGTCTGAATATGTATGTAAATATGGTATTTCTGTTTTTATTTTTCATACATTTTCTAAGATTTCGAAAAATCTTTCGCTTTATGATTATGGGGTATTGTGTGTAGATTGCTGACGATTTTTTTTTTTTTGTATGTAAACATTTTAGAATAAGGCTGTAACGTAACAAAATGTTGAAAAAGTCAAGGAGTCTGAATTCTATCTGAAGATGAACGTGATTTAAAATGTTAGTAAGGTTTCACTGAGATGTTAATTGACTCAAGATCGTTAATAAACACTTGGATATAGCCTATCCGATAAAATACAACTAGCCTATGTGGAATTAATGGGGAAAGTAAAGCACTACACATTCGGAGAAGGCAAGTTAATAAAACAATAGTTAATACACCGTTTTCTATAGGAAGCTAGAAGCTAATTCATTAATAATTTGACACACTGGCTAGACTACAAGTGAAATCACATTGGGTAAAACAAGTTTCACTCGCGCTTTTATTAACAATTCCCATATAAAGATAATGTACAACAACTATCCTATTAATGGACAACATTCTACGACACCTGACGGGTGCCAATGTTTTCACCGTCCTCTCACACGTTGCGTTTCCATATGGACATGTGAAACAAGTTTTACCTTGATAGCCTACTTAGCAAAACGGATCCCCAGAAATGTACATCATTGTTATGAAATGACAATAAATACTTTAAAAAGATGTTCTACTCTAAAACAACTGCTTTCAACTCCCACGAAATAAGTGAGGCGCACCTTCCGCCCAACCCCTCCGAATAACCACCGTTTGCTTCTGGGGTCTCGAATACAGTATGGTAGAATTACAAATATAATCACTTACCACCCTTAGCTCGTGTGTACGGTCCTTCATCGTGAATTAACAACTTTCCTACTTGTTTCTACAACTAGGTTGATGCTCCTTATATCCGTACTCTCGAGTCAGGGTTTTATTTTATTTTCCGTGAAGAGAGCAGCGGGCGCGCGCAAGGGGTGTAGATCAATCGAGAGCGCGCGATAATCTCGAGGCACAAAATGTCATGAATTTTCTTGACATCAATGTATTAGAAATATCACTTCAACAAACAAAAAAAAATCGTAATTATTTTCCCAGAGATGGATTAAAAGAGAAACAAATTGCATGGTACAGACTACAATATAGCAGACACATTTTAAATGGGCCTCCTTTACAGATTATGAAGAATAAAAACTGGCATTCAAAATGACTGTTTTGGGAACAGTTCATATATTATCAAAATTATCACTTTAAAATACATATCTATGTTTTACACACTAGCGCCACCTGGTGGAGGAAATCACTGCAGTTTAGCTGACGCCTCATACGCATGGTTTTACTCTGATTCCTTCGAAACATCTCAGACAATATAAAATGTCAGACTCATCCTTGAATTAATGTATTATATTGTATTTCATGATAAGGTAGAAACGTTTACAAAAAGTGAACATACTTCCTTGGTGTCCACATCACCAACAAACGAACATTTTTGTTTTTTGTTTTACCAGGTAAATTGACTGAGAACACGTTCTCATTTGCAACAACGACCTGGGGAATAGTTACAGGGGAGAGGAGGGGGGTGAATGAGCCAATTGTTAACTGGGGATTACTAGGTGACCGTGATGGTTTGAGGGCCAGATTGGGAATTTAGCCAGGACACCGGGGTTAACACCCCTACGATAAGTGCCATGGGATCTTTAATGACCTCAGAGAGTCAGGACACCTGTTTAACGTCCCATCCGAAAGACAGCACCCTACACAGGGCAATCACTGCCCTGGGGCATTCAGATTAAAAAAAATTTGACCAGAGGAAAGAGTGCCCCCTACTGGCCCTCCAACACCACTTCCAGCAGCATCTGGTCTCCCATCCAGGGACTGACCAGGACCAACCCTGCTTAGCTTCAGAAGCAAGCCAGCAGTGGTATGCATGATCCAAGCACACCAAGACAGTTGTGAAGAGGGCACGACAAAATCTATTCCCCCTCAGGAGACAAAATATTTGGCATTGGCCCTCAAAAGGTTCTACAGCTCACTGTAAAGTCTACACCTGTTGAGTGAGTGAGTGAGTGAGTGAGTGAGTGAGTGAGTGAGTGAGAGAGAGAGATGTATTTTTATTTTGAGGTGTTTTGAATCATGTCACATCTATGCTAATACATTAGGGCTCAGATTTGCTAGCTAGCTAATCCAACATCTGTAACAATGGATTTGAGAGATAAGCACTCATTATTTAAATAAACATTTGGAGAGGAAATATAGTTTAAATGTTGTCAACAATTATTTGATTCTATTAAAGCCAAACCCATCTGTTTTGCCCCAAGGGTCGTATACACATCGGTTTTATTGCTAAACAACCCACCCATCTATTGCCTACTATGCCAATTTCTCTGTTTTAAATGGGCCATAACTCTGGAATCTTTATATGCCTGTAGAATATATGATGTTCAACAATATATTGAAAAGTTTGCCAAATAATTTAAAATATATATTTTCCATATTCATGTTTATATATTTCTTTATTTTCATAAATTCATGTAAGAAATGTTTTATTGAAAACAAAATACTACTAATATTACAGAACAAGAGGTAATATTTGCACCCCAGTATCTCTACTTGCACACTCATCTTATGCACATCTATCACTCCAGTGTTTAATTGATATATTGTAATTATTTTGCCACTATGGCCTATTTATTGCCTTACCACCCTTATCCTACCTTATATGCACACACTGTATATAGACTTTTTCTATTGTATTATTGACTGTGCGTTTGTTTATTCCATGTGTAACTCTGTGTTGTTGTTTGTGTCGAACTGCTTTGCTTTATCTTGGCCAGGTCGCAGTTATGACAACTTGTTCTCAACTAGCCTACCTGGTGAAATAAAGGTGAAATAAAAAAATATATTTAAAAAAAAAAGCTTCATATGACAGCAATGTTTGCAGTGTAGCACCGAGAGATGAAACATTATGGAGTCTTAAAGGAGACTTGGGTAAGACCATAATGTCATAAATATGCCAACATTGAATCATTATTTCACAATTATGCTTTTAGATATAAATGTCTAATATACTGTACACTCCCATATGTATTTATTTGGACAGTAAAGCGTAAACTTTTAATTTGGCTCTATACTCCAGCATTTTGGATTTGACATCAAATGTTTCATGTGCGGCAACAGTACAGAATGTCACCTTTGGTTTTGAGAGTATTTCCATAAAAATCGGTTTACCGCTTACAAATTAAAGCACTTTATGTATCTAGTACCCATTTGAAGTTGTCATAAGTATTTGGACAAATGTAGTAGTGTAGTAGTCAAAAGTTTAGTATTTGGTCCTATATTCTTAGGACGCAATGGCAACATCAAACTTGTCACTCAACAAATTTGTTGGATGCATTTGCCATTTGTTTTGGTTGTTTCAGATTATATTGTGCCCAATATAATTTCCACCTGGCTACCCCTACCCCGGTCAACAGCTCTGCACCACCCACAGCAACTTGCCCAAGCCTCCCCATTTCTCTTTCACCCAAATCCAGATAGCTGATGTTATGAAAGAGCTGCAAAATCTGGACCCCTACAAATCAGCTGGGCTAGACAATCTGGACCCTCTCTTTCTAAAATTATCTGACGTAATTGTTGCAACCCCTATTACCAGTCTGTTCAACCTCTCTTTCGTATCATCTGAGATTCCCAAAGATTGGAAAGCTGCCATGGTCATCCCCCTCTTCAAAAGGGAGACACTCTAGACCCAAACTGTTACAGACCTATATCTATCCTACCCTGCCGTTCTAAAGTCTTCAAAAGCCAAGTTAACAAACAGATCACCGACCATTTGGAATCCACTGTACCTTCTCCGCTATGCAATCTGGTTTCCGAGCTGGTCATGGGTGCACCTCGGCCACGCTCAAGGTCCTAAATGATATCATAACCGCCATCGATAAAAGACAATACTTTGCAGCCGTCTTCATCGACCTGGCCAAGGCTTTTGACTCTGTCAATCACCGCATTCTTATCGGCAGACTCAACAGCCTTGGTTTCTCAAATGACTGTCTCGCCTGGTTCACCAACTACTTCTCTGATAGAGTTCAGTGTGTCAGATTAGAGGGCCTGTTGTCTGGACCTCTGGCAGTCTCTATGGGGGTGCCACAGGGTTCAATTCTCGGGACTCTTTTCTTTGTATTCATCAATGATGTCACTCTTGTTGCTGGTGATTCTCTGATCCACCTCTACGCAGATGACACCATTCTGTATACTTCTGGCCCTTCTTTGGACACTGTGTTAACAAACCTCCAGACAAGCTTCAATGCCATACAACACTCCTTCCGTGGCCTCCAACTGCTCTTAAATGCAAGTAAAACTAAATGCATGCTCTTCAACCGATCGCTGCCCATACCCGCCTGCCCGTCGAGCATCACTACTCTGGACAGTTCTGACTTAGAATATGTGGACAACTACAAATACCTATGTGTCTGGTTAGACTGTAAACTCTCCTTCCAGACTCACATTAAGCATCTCCAATCCAAAATTAAATCTAGAATTGGCTTCCTATTTTGCAACAAAGCATCCTTCACTCATGCTGCCAAACTTACCCACGTAAAACTGACTATCCTACCGATCCTTGACTTCGGCGATGTCATTTATAAAATAGCCTCCAACATTCTACTCAGCAAATTGGATGCAGTCTATCACAGTGCCATCAATTTTGTTACCAAAGCCACATATACTACCCACCATTGCGACCTGTATGCGCTCATTGGTTGGGCCTCGCTTCATATTCGTCGCCAAACCCACTGCCAGCAGGTAATCTATAAGACTTTGCTGGGTAAACCTCCGCCTTACCTCAGCTTACTGGTCACCATAGCAGCACCCACCCATAGCACACGCTCCAGAAGGTATATTTCACTGGTCATCCCCAAAGCCAACTCCTCCTTTGGCTGCCTTTCCTTCCAGTTCTCTGCTGCCAATGACTGGAACAAATTGCAAAAATCACTGAAACTGGAGTCTTATATCTCACTCACTAACTTTAAGCAACAGCTGTCAGAGCAGCTTACCGATCACTGTACCTGTACACAGCCCATCTGTAAATAGCCCACCCAACTGTAAATAGCCCACTTCATCCCCATATTGTTATTTATTCTTACTTAATCTTACTCCATTTGCACACACTGTATATAGATTTTTCTATTGTGTTATTGACATGTGATAAACTGTTTATCACATGTGTAACTCTGTGTCGTTTGTGTCACACTGCTTTGCTTTATCTTGGCCAGGTCGCAGTTGTAAATGAGAACTTGTTCTCAACTGGCATACCTGGTTAAATAAAGGTAAAATTAAATTAAATTAAAATATAAATTCATGGTAAATAATGTATTGTGTCATTTTGGAGTCACTTTTGTTGTAAATAAGAATGGAATATATTTTTCTGAATACTTCTACATTAATGTGGATGCTACCATGATTATGGATAATCATGAATTAATGATGAAAGTTACAGAGGCATAAATATCGTGAGAGGTTAGCATGTCTTGTGGGTATGATCTTTGTGCCTCTAACTTTCACTTATCATTATTCATGATTATCCGTACTCATGGTAGCATCCACATGAATGAAGAAGTGTTCAGAAACATATTACATTCTTAATTACAATAAGTGACTCCAAAATGACACAATACATTATTTATCATTAATTTCTACTGGGCACAACATAACCCAAAACACAACCAAAACAAAAACTGCAAATGCATCCAACAAGTTTGTAGAGTCAGAAGCTTGATATAGTCACTCTGCGCTAGCAATATGGGACCAAATACTAAACGTTTGACTACTTTAATACACAAGGGAATTTGTCCAAATACTTACACTACCGTTCAAAAGTTTGGGGTCACTTAGTTTAATGGACAAAAAATGACATTTCTAACATCAAATTGATCTGGAATACAGTGTAGACATTGTTAATGTTGTAAATGACTATTGTAGCTGGAAACGGCTGATTTTTCATGGAATATCTACATAGGTGTACAGAGGCCCATTATCAGCAACCATCACTTCTGTGTTCCAATGGCACATTGTGTTAGCTAATTTAAGTTTATCCTTTTAAAAGGCTAATTGATCCTTAGAAAACCATTTTGCAATTATGTTAGCACAGCTGAAAATGGTTGTGCTGATTAAAGAAGCAATAAAACTGGCATTCTTTAGACAGTTGAGTATCTGGAGCGTCAGCATTTGTGGGTTCGATTACAGGCTCAAAATGGCCAGAAACAAAGAATGTATTCTGAAACTCGTCAGTCTATTCTTGTTCTGAGAAATTAAGGCTATTCCATGTGTGAAATTGCCAATAAACTGAAGATCTCATACAACAAGGTGTACTACCTTCACAGAACAGCACAAACTGGCCCTAACCAGAATAGAAAGAGGAGTGGGAGGTCCCAGTACACAACTGAGCAAGAAGACAAGTACATTAGAGTGTCTAGTTTAAGAAACAGACACCTCACAAGTCCTCAACTGGCAGCATCATTAAATAGTACCTGCAAAACACCAGTCTCAACGTTAACAGTGAAGAGGCGACTCCGGGATGCTGGCCTTCTAGGCAGAGTTGCAAAGAAAAAGCCATATCTCAGACTGACCAATAAAAATAAAAGATTAAGATGGGCAAAATAACACAGACACTGGACAGAGGAAGATTGGAAAAAAGTGTTATGGACGGAAGAATCTAAGTTTGGGGTGTTCGGATCACAAAGAAGAACATTCGTGAGACGCAGAAAAAATGAAAAGATGCTGGAGGAGTGCTTGACACCATCTGTCAACCATCGTGGCGGCAATGTGATGGTCTGGGGGTGCTTTGGTGGGGTTAAAGTGGGAGATTTGTACAGGATAAATGGGATCTTGAAGAAAGAAGACAATCACTCCATTTTGCAACGCCATGCCATACCCTGTGGACGGCGCTTAATTGGAGCCAATTTCCTTCTACAACAGGACAATGACCCAAAAGCATAGCTCCAAAATATGCAAGAAATATTTAGGGAAGAAGCAGTCAGGTGGTATTCTGTCTATAATGGAGTGGCCAGCACAATCACCGGATCTCAACCCTAGTGAGCTGTTGTGGGAGCAGCTTGACCGTATCGTACGTAAGAAGTGCCCATCAAGCCAATCCAACTTGTGGGAGGTGCTTCAGGAAGCATGAGGTGAAATCTCTTCCGATTACCTCAACAAATTGACAACTAGAATGCCAAAGATCTGCAAGGCTGTAATTGCTGCAAATGGAGGACTCTTGGATGAAGAAAAGTTTGAAGGACACAATTATTATTTCAATTAAAAATCAGTATTTATAACCTTGTCAACTTCTTGACTATATTTCCTATTCCTTTTCTAACTAATTTCATGTATGTTTTCATGGAAAACAAGGACATTTCTAAGTGACCCAAAACTTTTGAACGGTAAATGGGGGAACTAGATACATAGTGCTTTCATTTCTAAATGGTAAAACAGATATGAATAAAAATACCCTTATATAAAACATTTGCCCTCAAATAAATAGATAGATAGATAGATAGATAGATAGATAGATAGACCAGAGAGGTCAGAAAGAAAGACCAAAGAGCAGAAAGTGAGGGGAGACCTGAGAAAAAGGGGTCATAGGGAAATATAAGAGAGCGTTTGTCTGTGTCTGTAGCGTACCTGTGGAGCAGTGGAGGCTGCTGAAGGGAGAAAGGCTCATAATGATGGCTGGAACGTAGCAAATGGAATTGCTTCAAACACATAGAAACCAGTGGTGTAAAAAGTACCCAATTGTCAAAAAGTAAAGATAACTTGATAGAAAATGACTCAAGTAAAAGGGAAAGTCACCCAGGAAAATACTACCCGAGTGAAAATCTAACAATACTAAATGCTTAAATATACTTGGTATTCAAAGTAGGCTAAATGTAATTGCTAAAATATACCTAAGTATTACAAGTAATTACAAGTAATTTAAAATTAATTATATTAAGCAAACCAGACGGCACAATGTTGTGTTTTTTTAATTGATAGATTGCCAGGGGCACACTCCAACACTTCGACATACAAACGAAGCATGTGTATTAGTGAGTCCGTCAGATCAGACAGAGGCAGTAGAGACGACCAGGGATGTTCGTGTTTCCCTGTCCTGCTAAGCATAAAACATGTAACGAGTAGCCTACTTTGGGGTGTCAGGGAAAATGTACGGAGTTAGAAGTATATTATTTTCTTTAGGAGTGAAATAAAAGTACAAGTTGTAATAAATATAAATACTACAGTAAAGTACAGATACACCAGAAACAAATGTTGCGTAATTACCATGACGTAACGCAGTGATGAGTCTCAAACATGTTTCGCACATTTGATTGGCTACTTTCTGTGCGCTTTCCAAGTACCAAGGTTTTTATTGGCCCGTTGCTGTAACTGGAATTGTTATTATTAGCTCCTTGCAAACATGGCGGAGGTCAGACTGAAATTTAGTAATGGAGTCTACAGAATTCTTCAAAATACATATCATCAGTTGCCTCTGAGGATTGAGGGCAACCAAGCTAAAGGCGCAATACAAGCCAGAAGCTTGCTGACAGAATATCGGTCTGGCGAAGCTCAAGATGACCATGATAATACAGCCCGGGTCCAGTTGCCGTTTCTCGGAATTCCTGAGGAGACTTTAAGAACTGAGAACTCAAGGTGCCTCAGCAGACTCACCGAAGGTGGATTTAAGATTGGATTTTGCCACGACCTTATATCAAAATGCGGTGAGGGGGTATTACAGTTAAGTTATTCCTCCATGCAGAACCTGTCGGACAGTGAGAATATAATAAGACTCGATAGTGCTTCAAGGTGGTTTTATCTCAGTTCACCTCACCTGGCCGACACACAAGTCCATGTTATTGCCTCTAGAGCTTCAAGCTGGATAAGAAACGGTCTCGTGACGGCCACCATAACTCAAACCAGGCGCGAGCAGAGAAGATCTCTATGTATGGTGCGATTTGCCATCGGACAGTCGAGCTTTAGTTTGCGACAGTCTCATGAGCAGTTATTTGTGAGAGCTTATGGCAACGGCAACATGTCTGAGCCCCTATATAAAAGCAGAACGGCATATTATGAAATCCTCCAGGTGTCTCCAACCGCCACGCAAGCTCAGATCAAGACGGCTTACTACAAGCAGTCTTTCGTCTACCACCCAGATAAGAATGCAGGCAGTGAGGAGGCTACGAACCGCTTCTCCAACATCAGCGAGGCTTACAACGTGTTGGGCAACAAGGGGCTGAGGAAGAAATACGACCGAGGCATTCTGAGTCAGGGAGACGTTACTGGAGCGAGCAAACCTTCCGCGAAGGACACCAAGAGCTCCTCATCTCAGCCAACGAGGGAGGCACGCCAGACTTCCGCCTTGGGGATAGACAGCAAGAACATTTTCGATTTTGACAACTTCATCAAATCCCACTATAAATCCCAGCTCATGAGAGAGGAGGAGCTGCGAGTTAGGAAGGAAGAGATTATGAGGAAGAAAGAGGCCATCAAAGATCAGGAGATGGGCAAGATGATGGAGATGGCTGTGGGAGTGTTGGTCATAATAGCAGTGTCTATTCTGGTCAACTTGAAACGGGGAGGAAATTGATTTTGCAAACTGACGCTGGACAAGCATAGGATGGTATTCTTTTCATCCACACTATAGGATTTATATGGGAAGGCTGAGTGCAATGGTAAAGGACATGCCTTGTGCCAAATTGACACACCCTGGACTGGTTTCCATCTGTTCCATTCTTGCTGTATCCAGATGCCCAAATGAAAGCTGTTTAACCTAAGAATATATGTCAATAATAATACTGTAATAGATGCTGATGATTGAGTGATTACTGGTGCTTTGGGTTGAGCTGTTCCACAATCACAAGACTGCACTGTATCACTTGTGTGTTCGCATATAGTTCACTAGAAAATATAATATTTAAATTGGAAATTGTTGGAAGTTTGATGTAGGAAGTGATGCAGTGAGGAACCAAAGCATATTGGTTTAGGCCTATATTGCAGTTTTGATTGATTCTGCAGTGTTGAATGAATTGCAGAACGGTGCAATGGTTAATTAGGCTAACGTTCAATATGGTGCTATGATTCATCTTGGCTTTTAAAAAGTTGTGAAAAGTGAATTTTATGTCATGAGCACAGTTTTAAGTGTGGGAAGTAAGCTGATGATACCTGGCTGCACAAGTTTGGACCTTGGCATCAGATAGCTCTTGATCATGAGTCTCAGTTCCATTACATTACACATAAGAGTCATTGGATGAAGGCGTCTTCTGTAGGGGAGTTTTGTTAAGATCCCAGCTGCTCGGTCTGAACATTAACACGCATCGCTTCCGATACAGTTTTGAAAGCATAAGGATCTTATCTTTCATATCAGTGAGAAATACTTTTAAAAAAGGTTACATTGATACACACCTTAATAGGATTATGGTTCCCACACAGGCATATCTCCATTTTACAGCACTTGTTCAAGGAAAACAGATGGAAGCTATCTATTAGCTATCTAGCATGCTCTGAACACCTGTGCGTAAGCGTAACTCGGGAAGTGTAGTAGAAGTTTAATTTCATCGGATGGAGGCACCCATAGATGTATGGATCTGTGCAAGCAGTTGTAGCTGGGTGAAAAGGTGCTTTTGAGAAAACGTTTGGTAATTCAGTTTAGATGAGACTCCTGCAACGGACTAGTGCACTGAAGGGCCCTAGTTGGGCTTCTGTACTGGGCTCCTGTACAGAAATAATAAAAATGGAACCTAAGATCAGTAAGAGACAAGATAACTTTGTGTACAGTAAATTAGTTGAAATGTGCCTTGATGATATTTGAAGTAAGAACATGTATGGCCAATCTCATGTCATTTTCCCTGCCTCAACACTTTTAATGTATTTAAGATGAATAAATGATTTAAAAAGTGTGCTTATGGAAGCACATGAAAAAGGAATGTCACTTGGGTCTTTATTAGCATGTGTCAGTATTTATACAATACTGAATACAAAGAGGATTAATCATAAGGGTTACAGCAGCACAGGACTTTCCAGTGTTGTAGAACTGTACAAAAGTGGGTACTACACAGTTCAGAATAATTAGTGTTTACTTTCTCTCCTGCAGATGCATCAATTAAGTAGGGCCGGGATGATACGAGTATTGCATTATGGCAAAAATTAAAACATGAAGCAGACCCTTCCTTTTTAAAAACCTGCTGTATGTAAAATATTGTGTGCTATAAGCTTGGAAAATAAATAAATGTGACTGGATGACAACAGAATGATGTTTGTTTCGAACATTAGGACTGTTTTCCTAAAGAAGAAATCTGCTTCGTGTTTTGTTGACACGATAATAACGAGTATCGCGATACTGGTATTGTCCCGGCCCTACAATTCACTCTGGTAGAGATGCACGTGACCAATTTTCAGACATTTTCAGACTTCAAAATGTATTCCTATTCATGTTTGATGAACTAATCTACACTACTTTTGAGGTCGCTTTAATGTATATATAAAAAATATTATAGTTAGCAAATTTACAGAGCCAGTAGAGTTATAATTATCCCAATAGCAATGCATTGATGTTCTTGTAAGTATACATTTTAAAAGACCGAACTTTAAAATATGGGGAATAATAATAAGTGTTTGGTTAGTGTAGTGTAGTCAAATATTTTTACCACCAGATGTCTCCTACAGCATCTTGATTGAATTAGAGGGGACAGTGTGACAATTTTCTTTTCTTTAAAGGTCCAAAGCAGCCGTTTTATCTCAATAACCAGGTTTCCATCCAACCTTTTATGCACGTAAAGTACATGTCAGATAATTTTTTTAATGAAAAGCCTGATGGAAACAGAATTTGTTTTTCAGTAAACTTTCCAAATGTCAGCAAAACACTAGACAAGGTGTTATCTTTTTGTGTCGTAAAATGAATTATGCGAGAAATGTCATTGGAAATGCTTTTTTGCACAAATATTGATATAATAACCATCATACCGAAGTAAGCTTGGAGTCACGCAATGACATATTGTGTTGTCCTTCCACTATGACTCATTGGGAAACCATGCAGTTTATTAAACTACAGATGAAATAAATGATGAACTTCACAGGGTGTTGAAAGTGCAAGGTGATGAGCTTGATGCTCCTTTCCAATAAATATCTAGGGTCTTATTCTGGTGACATGATAATCGATGCTTGGCTACCGTACATTAAAAAATATATAATCTTATCATGTATGTTATGAGTACACTAGAGCACTTGCCAATACCAAAGTGGGCACACTTGCCATATAATGCTATTTTTTTTGTGAGAAAATCATCAGTAGAGTTCAAAATGCGATTGAAACCCTTTTTTTTTTTGATACATGAGAATTAAACCACAAAATGTATTTTTATGTGCACTACGTCATCACTCGCTACTTATGTAAGAGCAATTTGTCAAGCAAGAATTAAGCTAGGACTGTCGGAGTGGTCTGAGTGAGGGGCCTAATTGGACGAGCCTGGTGGGAGGGATATGTAGCCTGAAAACTAAAGAGTTATTTTGGATCTAGATTTGGTCCTCCGGTACTGCTTGCCGTGCGGAAGCAGAGAGAGCAGTCTATAACTTGGTTGACTAGAGTAAAAAAAAACTATTTAATCAATTTTAGAGTAAGGCAGTAACGTAACAAAATGTGGAAAAAGTCAATGGGTCTGACTACTTTCCGAATGCACTGTATATACACAACACAGGAAAATCAAATTTTTGACTGCACTGGGCCTTTACATTTCTTTTGCATTTGATACAATTTTATTCAGGAAGGTACACCAACATGTCATAGTAGCAAGCACAGTGGCATTTCTGTAAATGTTTTTATTACATATTGCTCCCTGTTGACTAATGGTAATACTCCATGGGGCCAAGGGATTTATGAAACTCTCTAGAGAATCAATTTATTATGGTACAGACATTGGGCCACAGTCTTTTGATCAAAGGGGATGACTGAGATCTGGGAGGGATGAAGAGGATGAGGTTGAATATAACAGTTCCATCCACTGGGGTGTATCATCCTCTTCTTCCTTGTCATGTGTTAGCTCTGAGATTCCATGACATTGACAACTACCACAAGTCGTTATCTCAAGTTCACCGCAAGTCCCCATCCATTCCTACCCAATTCCGACCAGAGTTAAACGCGCGTAAATAGAACGTTACTTCCTTTTTATGCACTTTTAGCTCTATGCGTATTCTTACCTTGAACTTAAGCATGATAATAGCATGCTATTCATTCGAGGGGGAGGTCTAAGAAATGGTGTGGCGAGAAAACCATGAATAAGGTTGAGCGATTAGAAATAACTATATTTCCCGAAAGAAATAACAGCATTCTCCATTCACTGTAATGTATACATTGAAAATAACTATTGATAAGAGCTAGGTAAATTAGTAATACGTTTGGAGAAGGGGATTGTAAATGCACAGCAATTGTTTTAGATGATTTTTCCTTATGATCCCTGGAGACGAATATCCACATCAACATGACATGATTTACGGCCTCTTTTCAGGCAAATAGCTGTGCCGTTATTCAACATTTTAATTGTGCCCTCGTAAATTGTATGGATGAAATTTGGAGACCAAAGCTTCTGTAGGACTGAACCTGCCGAGTTGACGTGTGCGCTTTTGAATGTTGTAATTACAGCTTACGCCTGGGTTTTTCTCCATTTACTTTTACAATGTGTATCATGTTAAATATTAACCTCTATCAGGAGCCACTGTCAGTTATACCCAGATACATTTACAAGTGTCACTTTAGTGTTCGTTTTCTTGTAGCTTACATTTGGCATCATTCCATTACCTTACCTTTCTTTACTCTGTCACGTCCGTGTGTTTCCTGAGGGTCGCTAGCATTA
This sequence comes from Oncorhynchus kisutch, assembly GCF_002021735.2. NCBI lineage: Eukaryota > Metazoa > Chordata > Actinopteri > Salmoniformes > Salmonidae > Oncorhynchus > Oncorhynchus kisutch. The sequence goes on along the minus strand of NC_034179.2, from coordinate 37,913,621 downwards.
GTGGGTCATATTAGGCTAACGTTGTGGAATCATTTGGGGCATGTAGCCATTTGAATCATTATGGAACTCAGACCACACATAGCAGGTTAAACCTGGAGCCTGGCGCACAGTTCACTACGACTGGACTTTTGTTATACAGTTCCATGATTAGTGAGGATTAGGGTAGATTTATAGGACTATTGTTCAACCCCTGTTGTACACTTTTTTTCCACCATCCAATATTTCAGGGACTAAACTTGAATATGACAACTTTCAGGATGAATCAAACCACTATATTGTTTTTATTCATCAATATCTTTTGTGCGTAAAGGCTCTCCAAACCTGTTCCACCACCTGC